>NC_086445.1:202944536-203301048 GCF_028390025.1 Pseudophryne corroboree | reverse complement strand
GAGATGTTTGGAAAAGCAAGCACCTCCAGCGATACACTCTGCACAGAACTCATTACTTTAAATTGAAATCCCTGGGGCAGTTCTACTAAAGCTTCTGAAAAATAAAAAAGTGATGATGTTGCCCATTACATCCAACCAAAATCTACCTATCATTTCCTTATTGCATCCTAGAAAACGATAGACAATCTAATTGGTTGATACAGGCAACACAACCACTTGTGCTTTAGTAAATGCTTGCCCTGAACCTATTAAAAGTTAAAAAAAAAAGTAAAAAATATGATTTGGTTTAAACAAAACGTGAGACATGTCACACACTACACAATGCAAGATGGTACTAAAGTTCCATTTATTTGTAATTATTGCACATGTGATAGTGCCTAAGCCTGAAATGTTGGGGCTTTCATGTCAGTGTAATATGTGTTGCCACTACATAGTGGTATGACCGTATACCAGTGGTTCCCAAATGCGGTCCACAAAGCAACCCAATGTGCAGGTTTTAGGAATATCCCTGCTTGTGCACAGATGGTATAATCAACTGACTCAGAAACTGATAAAGTCACCTGTGCCAAATCACGGACATCCTTAAAATATGGACTGTTGGGTGCCTTGAACGCATTTGGGAACCACTGCCATATAAAATATATTACTGTACGTCCATCCTACATAAAAGGCTAATTCTGCTCCTCACCTCTATGTGGGAATCAAAGTGTTTTGCGCGCTGGTGGCTACTAGATGGCACCCAGCGAAACAATTAAAGTGTTGCTCCGTTCGGGTGCACGCAGCCGCTGGCGTTGACATTACTGTTATGTCCATTTATAATGTGGGTTCTAATGAGCACGGCTTGCCATAATCTTTGTGGCATAAACATACTTGCATGTGTAACGTCTATTTACATTTACCTGCACATCACTAGGCATATCAGTGGTAGTAAATAATTCTAACACTATCCCGCAACTAGCAACATTTCACAACGTTTCTGAGTAGCATTTTAATTCTAGAAAATGAGGAAATGATACCCAAATCTCCTTATAGAGAACTACATTCAGAAGCTAATCCAAGTACTAGGCAATCAGTCAATATATAGGCACATACAATACAAGTGTCAGGGACTTCAGCTGTATTTATATAGCAGTGGTTCAAACATTTTCTATACTTAAGCTGTATACTAAAGTACCCTGGTATACAGGGAGAAGCAATATCCAGAGGGATCACTACATTTACTAACGTTATGCAATTGATCTGGCCCAAAAAAATTAAAAAATTGTTTTGGCCACAACTAAGGATGCCTGCAAGATACAGACATGAGTGGGAGCAGTCAGCTGCACTGTTATCAGTAGCCTGGCTGGCTGTCCTGAGCACCAGCTGGCTGCTGGAAATGAAGAGGAGGCAGTGAGCACTGGCATGGCCACTAATTACACTGTAGGGAAAGGAAGCTCTGTAAGTGGGTATGGCATTGAGACTTATAGGCCCTACACACTGGCCGATTTTCTTAAAGATATGAACCATCTCGTTCATAAATGAACGAGAACTCGGCCCCGCGCTCGTTCATCGCTGGTCTCCCGTCGGCTGTGCATGCAGGCCAATATGGACGATCTCGTCCATATTTGCCTGCACTTCAATGCAGCCGCGTGACGGGGGGAGTGAAGAAACTTCACTCCCCCCGTCACTGCCCCCCCGCCGCCGGGTCGCTCGTCGGCCGTTTCGGCCGTCGGGCACCTCGGCGGCGCATCGTCTAATGAGTAGGGCCCATAAGGACTGTAACTGGGCACCGAGACTGGGGACTGAGACTAGGGACTGTAACAGGACAGGGCAGTGAGACTAGAGACTGAGACTAGGGACTGTAACAGGGGAGTGAGACTAGCTTTTTCAACCAGTGTGCCGTGGCACACTAGTGTGCCGCCACCAGTTGCAAGGTGTGCCGTGGAGCCAGAGCAGCTTCCTGCACCTTCAGAGTGAACTGTTGGCCCAGGCTCTTCTTAGAGGATCAGTCGTGCCCCGACCGCGACCTATGCCTTGAAGATGCGGCGGTGTGATATCATAGGTCACAGACGCTGCGTCTCACCATCCAGCCAGCCCACCCACCTCATACCTCCCAACATGACCTCTCCAGGAGGGACAGAATGCTCTGCTCCTGAACTTCCCTCTTAATTTATGATTGCCATCACCTGTTCTGAAACACCTTTCTTTATTCATTTACCTGTTCAAAACAGGTGCTGGCAATCACAAATTAAGAAAAAAGTCCAGTAGCAGAGCATTGTGTCCCTCCTGGAGAGGGTCATGTTGGGAGGTATGCCACCTGCATATACATCTTCCAGTTTCTGCCTGCATACACAGCTTTCCTTGCCCACCCACATCCACACCTGCCCGACCACCCGCAGCACTCCACTATGAACAATCCCCGCCACTGAGGGACAGGGAGGAGGACAGCTGACCGATAGGGGATATTTGTTATTTTATTTCACCTGTGGGAAACAATAGGATTTATGTGGGCAGAATAAGGATTTATGGGGGGGAATAATGTGATTTATGTGGGGAGCAACAGAATTTATGTAAGGAGCAACATGATTTATGTGGAGAGCAATGTGATTGTTTTTTCTGTGTAGGCCAATGTATGTGTGTTGTTTTTTTTTACTGTGAGGGCCAATGTGTGTTGTTTTTTTTTCTGTGGGGAACTGATGGTGCGCCTTGACAATTTTAAAATATTGTTTGGTGTGCCGTGAGTAAAAAAAAAGGTTGAAAATCACTGGACTAGGGACTGTAACAGGGGAGTGAGACTAGGGAGTGAGACTAGAGACTGAGATTAGGGACTGTAACAGGGGAGTGAGACCTGAGACTAGGGACTGTAACAGGGGAGTGAGACCTGAGACTAGGGACTGTAACAGGGGAGTGAGACCTGAGACTAGGGACTGTAACAGGGGAGTGAGACCTGAGACTAGGGACTGTAACAGGGGAGTGAGACCTGAGACTAGGGACTGTAACAGGGGAGTGAGACCTGAGACTAGGGACTGTAACAGGGGAGTGAGACCTGAGACTAGGGACTGTAACAGGGGAGTGAGACCTGAGACTAGGGACTGTAACAGGGGAGAGAGACCTGAGACTAGGGACTGTAACAGGGGAGTGAGACTAGAGACTGCTACTAGGGACTGTAACAGGGGAGTGATACTAGAGACAGACTAGGGACTGTAACAGGGGAGTGAGACTAGAGACTGAGACTAGGGACTGTAACAGGGGAGACTAGAGATTGAGACTAGGGACTGTAACAGGGGAGTGAGACTAGAGACTGAGACTAGGGACTGTAACAGGGGAGTGAGACTAGAGACTGAGACTAGGGACTGTAACAGGGGAGTGAGACTAGAGACTGAGACTAGGGACTGTAACAGGGGAGTGAGACTAGAGACTGAGACTAGGGACTGTAACAGGGGAGTGAGACTAGAGACTGAGACTAGGGACTGTAACAGGGGAGTGAGACTAGAGACTGAGACTAGGGACTGTAACAGGGGAGTGAGACTAGAGACTGAGACTAGGGACTGTAACAGGGGAGTGAGACTAGAGACTGAGACTAGGGACTGTAACAGGGGAGTGAGACTAGAGACTGAGACTAGGGACTGTAACAGGGGAGTGAGACTGAGACTAGGGACTGTAACAGGGGAGTGAGACTAGAGACTGAGACTAGGAACTGTAACAGGGGAGTGAGACTGAGACTAGGAACTGTAACAGGGGAGTGAGACTGAGACTAGGAACTGTAACAGGGGAGTGAGACTGAGACTAGGGACTGTAACAGGGGAGTGAGACTAGGGACTGTAACAGGGGAGTGAGACTGAGACTAGGGACTGTAACAGGGGAGTGAGACTAGGGACTGTAACAGGGGAGTGAGACTAGAGACTGAAGCTAGGGACTGTAACAGGGGAGTGAGACTGAGACTAGGGACTGTAACAGGGGAGTGAGACTAGAGACTGAGACTAGGGACTGTAACAGGGGAGTGAGACTAGGGACTGTAACAGGGGAGTGAGACTGAGACTAGGGACTGTAACAGGGGAGTGAGACTAGGGACTGTAACAGGGGAGTGAGACTAGGGACTGTAACAGGGGAGTGAGACTAGAGACTGTAACAGGGGAGTGAGACTAGAGACTGAGACTAGGGACTGTAACAGGGAAAACATAAAATTTTCCGGCGGACGGGATGCCGGCTGTCAATATGCCGACAGCGGCATCCCGTCCGCCAGAATGCCGGCAGCGGAGCGAGCGCTGAGAGTCCCCTCGCGGGCTCGGGGACTTACTGGTCTTGCCACAGGAACTATTCCCACCCACAAGTGGGAATAGTCCTGTTGCGCCGGGATTCCAGCTGGCGGAATTGTTGGTGTCGGTATCCTGTACGCTGGGATCCCGACAGTCAGCATGTTAACCACAACCCTGTAACAGTGCAGGGCATTGAGACTAGGGACTGTAATTTGGCAGTGAGACGGAGACTATGGACTGTACCAGGGGAGTGAGACTATGGATTGTAACATGGGTAGCGAGGTTGTCTAGAGTGACGGGAGTACATGAGATGCCAGTATACACAGGCCACTGCATCATACACTGCTGGCTGTACGGCACTGTGGCGGCAGCGTATGTACCAGTGCGAGAACGGCGAGGAAAGACGTGCGGGCGGAGACAGAACATGTTGATATTTTGTTTTACGTACAGTTATGTAACATTCGCTGGTGCAGGGGGTCCCGGACACGGGGTGGCTATGTTTGTTACGGGCGGCAGACAGTGGGCCGGGGCATGTTAGACCGGATACCGACTTCGGGATATGCGGTGACCTGTCACTCACCTGCCGCTCAGGGGCGCGGGAGGTCCCGCAAGACAACAGCCGGTCTCAGTTACCGTGAAATCCAGAGACGAACACAGCTGAGGCTCCGCCTACCCAGCACTTGCTGTCACATGACCGGAAACAGCGAGGGAGGAAAGATAGAGCGAGCCGGTTACAGATCAGAGCAGCAGTTCTCAAACTGTGTGCTTTGCTTTGTGTAGTGACGCCCTATGGTTCCTTGGGACACTTGCAGGGGTGTCTTGGATTGGTAGTCCAGGATCAATTCAAATTATTTTTAAATTCAGCTTAATTTAACAAGCAAAACCCATACCTCCCAACTTTTTTCTCATCTGAGGAGGGGGCGCGCGCCCTAATGGAGAGGGGGCGTGGCCTCGCGGCAAGTGCCAAAATCGCAAGCCACGCCCCCGTTTTAGTCATTATGGGGTCATGAACAGCGCTGTGAGTGCTGCTGGTCATGCCCCCTCTCCCTCTCTGCCGTGAATAGACGCTGTGCGCATGCGCACAGCATCTATTCACCGCTGCTTTGCTCAGAGCAGCGAGTGACGGGGGGATCTCTCAACTGCCCCCCCACCCGCGGGACACTGCGACCCACGGGTGGGACAGCGGGAGAGACCGTGAAAAACGGGACTGTCCCGCCGAAATCGGGACAGTTGGGCGGTATGCAAAACCAATGCTGGTGGCTGCCAATCATAAACTACATTATGTGTACAAACAGAAGCAAGTCCAGTTCCTCATCACACAATTGAACCCAAGGATGACATATACACACAATTTATTTAATATTTTTCTCTTACGTCCTTGAGGATGCTGGGGACTCCGTAAGGACCATAGGGTATAGACGGGCTCCACAGGAGACATGGGCACTCTAAAGACTTTAGATGGGTGTGCACTGGCTCCTCACTCTATGCCCCTCCTCCAGACCTCAGTTAGATCCTGTGCCCAGAGGAGACTGGGTGCACTGCAGGGGAGCTCTACTAAGTTTCTCAGAAAAAAAGACTTTTTGTTAGGTTTTTTATTTTCAGGGAGCACTGCTGGCAACAGGCTCCCTGCATCGTGGGACTGAGGGGAGAGAAGCAGACCTATTTAAATGATAGGCACTGCTTCTTAGGCTACTGGACACCATTAGCTCCAGAGGGTCGGAACGCAGGTCTCACCCTCGCCGTTCGTCCCGGAGCCGTGCCGCCGTCCTCCTCACAGAGCCGGAAGATAGAAGCCGGGTGAGTATGAGAAGACAGAAGACTTCAAAGGCGGCAGAAGACTTCTGATCTTCTATGAGGTAACGCTGCACGCCATTGCTCCCAACACACACACACACTCGCGGCACTGTATGGGTGCAGGGCGCAGGGGGGGGGGGCGCCCTGGGCAGCAATTATTAACCCTCTGGGGACACTGGCATAGATATATACTGCGGAGGCAGTATATTGCAAAAACCCCCACCAGTATATAGATTTGAGCGGGATCAAAGCCCGCCGGTAAGGGGGCAGAGCTCGATTCCTCAGTACTAACCAGCGCCATTTTCTCCACAGCACGCTGCAGAGAAGCTGGCTCCCCGGACTCTACCCTGCTGAACACAAGTACAGAGGGCAAAAAAGAGGAGGGGGGGGCACATTTAATTGGCGCAGTGAGTGTATTTATAAAAGCGCTGTACTGACTGGGATTTATTCCAGTGTCCGGTGGCGCTGGGTGTGTGCTGGCATACTCTCTCTCTGTCTCTCCAAAGGGCCTTATTGGGGGACTGTCTCCATATATATATATATATATATATATATATCTCCCTGAGTGTGTGGGGGTGTCGGTACGTGTGTGTCGGCATGTCTGAAGCGGAAGGCTCATCTAAGGAGGAGGTGGAGCAGATGATTGTGGTGTCTCCGTCGGCGACGCCGACACCTGATTGGCTGGATATGTGGAATGTTTTAAATGCAAATGTGTCTTTATTACATAAGAGATTGGACAAAGCAGAGTCCAGAGAAAAGACAGGGAGTCAATCCATGGCTTTGGCTGTATCACAGGGCCCTCCAGGGTCTCAGAAACGTCCCCTGTCCCAAGTAGCAGACCATGATATCGACACGGATTCTGACTCCAGTGTCGACTACGATGGTGCGAGGTTACACCCAAGGGTGGCCAAAAGTATTCATTATATGATTATTGCAATAAAAGATGTTTTGCATATCACAGATGACCCCTCGGTCCCTGACACGAGGGTATGCATGTTTAAGGAAAAGAAACCTGAGGTAACCTTTCCCCCATCTCATGAGCTGAACGAGTTATTTGAAAAGGCTTGGGAAACTCCAGACAAGAAACTGCAGATTCCCAAGAGAATTCTTATGGCGTATCCTTTCCCTGCACAAGACAGGTTACGGTGGGAATCCTCGCCCAGGGTGGACAAGGCTTTAACGCGCTTGTCCAAAAAGGTGGCGTTACCGTCTCCAGACACGGCAGCCCTCAAGGATCCTGCTGATCGCAGACAGGAAACTACCTTAAAATCAATTTATGCACATACGGGTGCCTTGCTCAGACCGGCAATAGCGTCGGCTTGGGTTTGTAGCGCTGTAGCAGCTTGGGCAGATACCTTGTCATCTGACATTGATACCCTAGATAGGGATAGCATTTTATTAACCTTAGGTCACATTAAAGACGCAGTCTTATATATGAGAGACGCTTCGAGAGACGTTGGGCTGTTAGGTTCGAGAGCCAACGCCATGGCGATTTCTGCTTGGCGAGCCCTGTGGACCCGCCAATGGACGGGTGATGCCGACTCAAAGAGACATATGGAAGTTTTGCCTTACAAGGGTGAGGTTTTATTTGGGGAAGGTGTCGTGGACCTGGTTTCCACAGCTACCACGGGTAAATCTACTTTTTTACCTTATGTTCCCACACAGCAAAAGAAAACACCACAATATCAGATGCAGTCCTTTCGGTCGCATAAGTCCAGAAGAGGTCGGGGCTCTTCCTTCCTCGCCAGAGGTAAGGGTAGAGGGAAAAGAATGTCTGCTACGGCTAGTTCCCAGGAGCAGAAGTCCTCCCCGGCTTCTACTAAATCCACCGCATGACCCTGGGGCTCCTCTGAGGGAATCCGCGCCGGTGGGGGCACGTCTTCGACTCTTCAGCCACGTCTTGGTTCAGTCAGACGTGGATCCTTGGGCGATGGAAATTGTATCCCAAGGCTACAAGCTGGAATTCGAAGATGTGCCTCCTCGCCGATTTTTCAAATCGGCTTTACCAGCTTCTCCCCCAGAAAGGGAGATAGTTTTAGCTGCAATTCAAAAACTGTGTCGAAAACAAGCGATTGTCAAGGTTCCCCTAGTGCAACAGGGGAAGGGCTACTATTCAACCCTGTTTGTGGTCCCGAAACCGGATGGCTCGGTCAGACCCATTCTAAATCTAAAATCCCTAAACCTGTACTTGAAAAAGTTCAAATTCAAGATTGAATCGCTCCGGGCAGTTATTTCCAGCCTGGAAGGGGGGGATTTTTATGGTGTCACTAGACATAAAGGATGCATACCTTCATGTCCCCATTTATCCCCCTCATCAGGCATACCTGAGATTCGCGGTACAGGACTGTTATTACCAGTTTCAAACGTTGCCGTTTGGGCTTTCCACGGCCCCGAGGATTTTCACCAAGGTAATGGCGGAAATGATGGTGCTCCTGCGCAGGCAGGGAGTCACAATTATCCCGTACTTGGACGATCTCCTGATAAAAGCGAGATCGAGAGATCAATTGCAGAAAAGCGTGTCGCTCTCCCTGAGAGTGCTGCAGCAGCATGGCTGGATTCTAAATCTACCAAAGTCACAGTTGATTCCGACGACTCGGCTATCTTTCTTAGGCATGATTCTGGACACGGAACAAAAGAGGGTTTTTCTCCCAATGGAAAAAGGCCAGGAACTCCAGAACATGGTCAGAGACCTGTTAAAACCGAAAAAAGTGTCAGTCCATCAATGCACTCGAGTACTGGGAAAAATGGTGGCGACCTACGAGGCCATCCCCTTCGGCAGGTTCCATGCGAGGACGTTTCAGTGGGACCTTCTGGACAAGTGGTCGGGGTCCCAACTACAAATACATCAGAAAATAAGCCTGTCCTCAAGGGCCAGGATGTCTCTCCTGTGGTGGCTGCAGAGTGCTCACCTTCTCGAAGGTCGCAGGCTTGGCATTCAAGACTGGGTTCTGGTGACCACAGACGCGAGCCTCCGAGGATGGGGAGCAGTCACACAAGGAAGACATTTTCAGGGACTATGGTCAAGCCAGGAGGCTTGTCTACACATCAACGTACTGGAATTGAGGACCATATACAACGGCCTACGACAAGCGGAGAATCTTCTTCGCGACCTACCGGTTCTGATTCAATCAGACGTCACAGCTGTGGCTCATGTAATCTGCCAAGGCGGGACAAGGAGCAGAGTGGCAGTGGCGGAAGCCACCAGGATTCTTTGCTGGGTGGAAAATCACGCAAGCGCTCTGTCAGCAGTCCTCATTCCGGGAGTGGACAACTGGGAAGCAGACTTCCTCAGCGGACACGATCTCCATCCAGGAGAGTGGGGACTTCATCAAGAAGTTTTGCAGAGATAACTAGTCAGTGGGGACTTCCACAAATAGACATGATGGCGTCACGCCTCAACAAGAAGCTTTGGAGGTATTGTGCCAGGTCAAGGGACCCTCAGGCAGTAGTGGTGGACGCCCTGGTGACACCATGGGTGTTTCAGTCGGTCTATGTGTTCCCTCCTCTTCCGCTCATCTCAAAAATACTGAGAATCATAAGACGAAAAAGAGTGCAGGCAATACTCATTGTTCCGGATTGGCCTCGAAGGGCCTGGTATTCAGATCTTCAGGAAATGCTCACAGAAGATTCGTGGCCTCTTCCTCTCAGGGAAGACCTATTGCAGCAGGGGCCCTGCGTGTTCCAAGACTTACCGTGGTTACGTTTGACGGCATGGCGGTTGAACACCAAATCCTAGCGGGGAAAGGTATTCCGGAGGAAGTCATCCCTACTCTGATTAAGGCTAGGAAGGAGGTGGCGGCGAAACATTATCACCGCATCTGGAGGAAGTATGTATCTTGGTGTGAAGCCAAGAATGCTCCTAATCCATCTGGGCCATTTTCTCCACTTTCTACAGACAGGAGTGGATATGGGCCTAAAGTTAGGGCCGAAATCTGTACCTTAATGGAGCCTATCAATTTTCGTTCAGAAGGAATTGGCTTCTCTCCCAGAAGTCCAGACTTTTGTAAAGGGAGTGCTGCACATCCAGTCTCCTTTTGTGCCCCCAGTGGCACCATGGGACCTTAACGTGGTGTTACAGTTCCTAAAATCTCACTGCTTTGTGCCTCTTCAAACGGTGGATTTAAAATTTCTCACTTGGAAGGTGGTCATGTTGTTGGCCTTGGCATCTGCAAGGCGGGTGTCCGAATTGGCGGCTTTGTCTCACAAGAGCCCCTGTCTGATTTTCCATGTGGATAGAGCAGAATTAAGGACTCGTCCTCAATTTTTGCCTAAGGTGGTTTCATGTTTTCATATATAACAACCTATCGTGGTGCCTGTGGCTACGGGTGACTTGGAGGATTCCAAGTGCTTTGATGTAGTCAGGGCCTTAAAAATGTATGTAGCCAGGACGGCTCGGGTTAGGAAAACAGAGGTACTGTTTGTCCTGTATGCAGCCAACAAGGTTGGCGCTCCTGCTTCTAAGCAGACTATTGCCCGCTGGATCTGTAACATGATTCAGCAGGCTCATTCTATGGCTGGATTGCCGTTACCAAATTCGGTAAAGGCCCATTCCACTAGGAAGGTGGGTTCTTCTTGGGCGGCTGCCCGAGGTGTCTCGTCATTACAACTTTGCCGAGCAGCTACTTGGTCGGGTTCAAACACTTTTGCTAAATTCTACAAGTTTGATACCTTGGCTGAGGAGGACCTCATGTTTGCTCAATCGGTGCTGCAGAGTCATCCGCACTCTCCCGCCCGGTCTGGAGCTTTGGTATAATCCCCATGGTCCTTACGGAGTCCCCAGCATCCTCTAGGACGTAAGAGAAAATAAGATTTTAAACCTGCCGGTAAATCTTTTTCTCCTAGTCCGTAGAGGATGCTGGGCGCCCGTCCCAGTGCGGACTAAATTCTGCAAGACTTGTATATAGTTATTGCTTACATAAGGGTTATGTTACAGTTTTGATCAGTCTCGGGCTGATGCTGTTTTGTTTCATACTGTTAACTGGTTCGTATGTTCCAAGTTGTACGGTGTGGATGGTGTGGGCTGGTATGTATCTTGCCCTTAGATTAACAAAAAGCCTTTCCTCGTACTGTCCGTCTCCTCTGGGCACAGTTTTCTAACTGAGGTCTGGAGAAGGGGCATAGAGGGAGGAGCTAGTGCACACCTATCTAAAGTCTTTAGAGTGCCCATGTCTCCTGCGGAGCCCGTCTATACCCCATGGTCCTTACGGAGTCCCCAGCATCCTCTACGGACTAGGAGAAAAAGATTTACCGGTAAGTTTAAAATCTTATTTTCAGGGAGGCTGCTGGCAACAACCTCCCTGCTTCGTGGGACTAAGGGGAGAGAAGTTATGACCCACTTCTTGTGAGTTCAAGGCCTCTGCTTCTGGCTACAGGACACCATTAGCTCCTGAGGGTTTGATCGCTGGGTACACTCAGATGCTTGCTCCCGCAGCCGGCCGTCACCCCCTTACAGATCCAGAAGTCAGAAGACAGGTGAGTAGAAGAAGAAAGAAGACTGATACCGACACGGACACTGATTCCAATGTCGACTATAGTGATTCCAGATTAGATCCAACATTGGCAAAGAGTATTCAGTACATGATTGTGGCTATTAAAGAGGTATTGCATATTACTGAGGTCCCTGCTGTTCCGGATAAAAGGGTCTGTATGTATAAGGAAAAGAAACCTGAAATAACGTTTCCTCCCTCTCATGAACTGAATACTTTATTTGATAAAGTATGGGGAAAGTCCTGACAGAAGGTTTCAGATTCCCAAAAGGATTCCGGTAGTTTATCCGTTCCCCACGGGGGATAGGGAAAAGTGGGAGTCACCCCCCATTGTGGACAAGGCCCTATCGCGGCTGTCTAAAAAGGTGGCTCTCCCGTCACCGGACACGGCAGCCCTTAAAGACCCTGCAGATTGTAAGCAGGAAGCTACGTTAAAATCCATTTATACGACCACAGGCACATTACTCAGACCGGTCATTGCCTCGGCATGGGTGAGTAGTGCTATTGAAAAGTGGGCAGATAGCTTCTCATCTGACATAGATACCCTAGATAGGCATAACATCCTCTTGACGCTGGGTTATATCAAGGACGCGGCAATTTACCTAAAGGAAGCTGCAAGGGATATTGGCCTTTTGGGATCAAAGGCCAATGCGATGGCTGTCTCAGCTAGACGAGCGTTGTGGATTCACCAATGGAATTCTGATGCTGATTCCAAGAAAAGTATGAAGTCTCTTCCATATAAAGGTAAGTCCTTATTTGGTGACGGCTTGATGATTTGGTATCTACAGCTACCGCGGGTAAGTCATCCTTTTTGCCTTATGTTCCTCCACAACAAAAGAAAACGCACCACTACCAGATGCAGTCCTTTCAGCCCAATAAATACAGGAAGGGCCGAGGTTCTTCCTTCCTTGCTACTAGAGGAAGGGGAAGAGGTAAGCGGTCACCAGCCTTGTCAGGCTCCCAGGAGCAGAAGTCCTGCCAGGTTTCTGCCAATTCCACCGCATGACGTTGGGGCTCCTATGTGTGAGTCTGTGGGGCTCGTCTCAAACTCTTCAGTCAGTGCTGGGTTCGTTCGGACCTGGACCCATGGGTTTTGCAAATAATATCCCAAGGGTACAAACTGGAGTTTCAAGACGTCCCCCCTCACCGATTTTTCAAATCGGCCTTGCCAGTTTCTCTCCCGGACAGAGAGGAAATTTGCAACGCCATACAAAGGTTATGTCAAAATCAGGTTGTCAGGGTTCCCCGGTCACAACAAGGAGAAGGCTTTTATTCAAGTCTTTTTGTGGTTCCGAAGCCGAATGGCTCGGTCCGGCCAATCCTGAACCTGAAATCCCTCAATTTCTACCTAAAAAAATTCAAGTTCAAAATGGAGTCTCTCCGAGCAGTGATCTCCAGTCTGGAGGAAGGGGATTTTATGGTGTCGGTGGACATAAAGGATGCCTACTTACATATCCCCATTTATCCTCCGCATCAGGCTTACCTAAGGTTTGCAATTCAAGATTGTCATTACCAATTTCAGACGTTGCCATTTGGTCTGTCCACGGTTCCGAGGATTTTCACCAAAGTAATGGCGGAAATTATGGTTCTCCTTCGCAAGCAAGGAGTCACAATTATCCCGTACTTGGGCGATTTCCTGATAAAGGCGAGATCCAGGGACCAGATGGAAAAAAAGCGTGGCCCTGTCTCTGACAGTTCTTCAACAACACGGTTGGCTCCTGAACTTGCCAAAATCACAGTTGATTCCGACAACGAGGTTGTCATTTTTAGGGATGATACTGGACACGGAACTACAGAGAATTTTTCTTCTGGTGGAAAAGGCTCAGGAACTTCAGAGCCTGGTCAAACAAATCCTGAAACCACCAAGAGTGTCAATCCATCAGTGCACTCGGTTGCTGGGGAAGATGGTGGCAACCTACGAGGCCATTCAGTTTGGCAGATTCCATACCAGAGTATTTCAGTGGGACCTGTTGGACAAGTGGTCCGGATCCCACCTGCACAAGATAGTCCTGTCTTCAAAGACCAGAATATCGCTCCTGTGGTGGCTACACACCTCTCACCTCCTGGAGAGACGCAGGTTCGGGATCCAGGACTGGATCCTAATGACCATGGATGCAAGTCTCCGAGGATGTGGTGCAGTCACGCAAGGGGAAAACTTTCAAGGAAGATGGTCAAGCCAGGAAACTTGCCTACACATAAACGTTCTGGAGTTAAGGGCCATTTACAACGGCCTGGTGCAGGCGGAACATCTTCTTCGCAATCTACTCGTGCTGATACAATCGGACAATGTGACAGCAGTAGCGTACATAAACCGCCAAGGCGGAACAAAAAGCAGAGTGGCAATGGCAGAAGTCACAAAGGTTCTCCACTGGGCAGAGAAGCATACAAGAGCGCTGTCAGCGATCTTCATTCCAGGAGTAGACAACTGGGAAGCAGACTTTCTCAGCCGACACGATCTCCACCCAGGAGAATGGAGCCTCCATCAAGAGAATTTCACAGAAGTCACAAGTCATTGGGGAATTCCTCACGTGGACATGATGGCGTCGCGCCTCACCAAAAAGCTTCAGAGATATTGTTCCAGGTCCAGGGACCCCCAAGCAATAGCAGTGGATGCACTGGTGACACCATGGATGTTTCCGTTGGTGTATGTGTTCCCTCCACTTCCTCTCATTCCAAAAGTTCTGAAGATCATAAGAAGAACAAAGGTTCAAGCGATTCTCATTGTCCCAGACTGGCCAAGGAGGGCTTGGTATCCAGATCTTCAGGAATTACTCATAGGAGATCCCTGGCCTCTTCCTCTGCGCGAGGACCTGTTACAGCAGGGGCCTTGCGTATACCAAGACTTACCGCGGCTACGTTTGACGGCATGGAGGTTGAACGCCAGATCTTAGCATGAAAGGGTATTCCTAGTAAAGTCATTCCCACACTTCTTCAGGCCAGGCAGGGAGTAACGTCTAAACATTACCACCGCATTTGGAGGAAGTATGTATCTTGGTGTGAATCCAAGAAGGCTCCTGCGGAAGAGTTTCAGCTAGGACGTTTTCTCCATTTTCTACAAGCAGGTGTAGAGGTGGGCCTAAAGTTGGGCTCGATTAAGGTTCAAATTTCAGCCTTATCGGTTTTCTTTCAAAGGCAATTGGCCTCCCTTCCAGAAGTTCAAACTTTCGTGAAGGGGGTGTTGCACATCCAAGCTCCATTTGTGCCCCCTGTGGCACCATGGGAACTTAACGTGGTGTTGCAGTCCCTTCAATCGCATTGGTTTGAGCCTTTGCAGACGGTGGAGTTGAAGTTTCTCACTTGGAAAGTGGTCATCCTGTTGGCGTGTCTGAGTTAGCGGCCTTGTCTCACAAGAGCCCTTATTTAATCTTTCATGAAGATAGAGCAGAGTTGAGGACTCGGCAAAAATTTCTGCCGAAGGTGGTTTCATCTTTCCACATGAACCAACCTATTGTGGTGCCGGTGGCTACTGACGCTTTAGTTGAGTTGAAATCTTTGGATGTGGTCAGAGCTCTAAAAATCTATGTCACCAGAACGGCTCGGGTTAGGAAAACTGAAACTCTGTTTGTCCTTTATGCTCCCAACAAGATTGGGTGTCCTGCATCCAAACAGACAATTGCACGCTGGATCTGTAACACGATTCAGCATGCTCATTCCACGGCCGGATTACCATTACCGGAATCGGTGAAGGCCCATTCTACTAGGAAGGTGGGCTCTTCTTGGGCGGCTGCCCGAGGGGTCTCGGCATTGCAACTTTGCCGAGCTGCTACTTGGTCGGGTTCGAACACTTTTGCGAAGTTCTACAAGTTTGATACCCTGGCCGATGACAACCTAAAGTTTGGTCGATCGGTGCTGCAGAGTCATCCGCACTCTCCCGCCCGTTCTAAAGCTTTGGTATACCCCCATGGTTCTTTTGGTATCCCCAGCATCCTCTAGGACGTATGAGAAAATAGGATTTTAATACCTACCGGTAAATCCTTTTCTCTTAGTCCGTAGAGGATGCTGGGCGCCCGTCCCAGTGCGTACTGTATCTGCAGTTGTTGTTTCTAGTTACACGCATGTTGTGTTATGTTTATAGTCAGCCTGTTGCTGACATTGGTTCATGTCGTTGGCTTGGGTTCTGTTGAATGCCACGTTGTGCGGCGTGTTGCGGTGTGTACTGGTATGTATATCACCTTAATTAACAATAACTCCTTTCCTCGAAATTTGTCCGTCTCCCTGGGCACAGTTCCTATAACTGGAGTCTGGAGGAGGGGCAAAGAGGGAGGAGCCAGTGCACACCCCTTTTTCCAAAGTCTTAAAGTGCCCATTTCTCCTGCAGATCCCGTCTATACCCCATGGTTCTTTTGGTGTCCCCAGCATCCTCTACGGACTAAGAGAAAAGGATTTACCAGTAGGTATTAAAATCCTATTTTCTAAGCATTTGATTTATCGGTGCTGTGAATTTTTTTTTTTATACACTAGGGTGCCGTGATTCAAAAAAGTTTGGGAACCACTGGATCAGAGGTTTTTCTCAAACGCAGTCCTCAGCGTAGGTGCTTAGCTCAAATTGACTGAGGTACTAATTAAGTTACTGTACCTGTGGCCAAGCATGGATATGCTTAAAACCTGGATAGTTGGGGTGGCATGAGAGCTGCATTGATTTGAGACCCTCTGGGTTACATAATAAGGAAGGAGGAATGCTAATGATGAGGTATCTTACCATACTATTCCTTTAAACCGTTGAAGCACCCCCACACGGCGGTACGTAATGTGTTAGGTGTGTTTACCTTGAGATCCGCTTTGGTTACTTCACTAGTCCGGTGCAGAGAGGTGAGAATTGTGGGAACACTTGAAGACACGCAGAGTCAGGTCTCGTTTCAAAAGGAATGAGTTTTTATTAGAGGGTCGGCAGAAGTTAAGCAACACACTTATCAGATACTTTTCAACAGATCGTGACATATGTATAAAGCATACTTGCCTACCTTGCTGCCCCCTCCTCCGGGAGGAGGCAGTGTTGTAGGCGCATGGGGGCGTGGTCTGTGGCATGATGGGCCATCCGAGGTGCGTGACACCGGGGAAGTGGGCAGTCCGGGGAGCGCGACATCACAATTGCGTCATCGTAGCTCCGCCCCTCGCTATACATTGCCGATAAACTAGGCACTGTATAGCGGGGGGCGGAGCTACGATGACACGATTCAGCGTGAATCGCGTCCTTGGATCCCCTCGGCCGCCCACTTGTTCTCTGCTGTGGGTAGCCGAGGGGGGGAGCGGAGGGCCTAACAAGGAAAATGGGAGGCTTGCCCACCCTTCCGGGGAGGGCCGCCCGATTTTCGGGAGCCTCCCGGCCATTCCGGGAGGGTAGGCAAGACTGACATCAGCGCTACGAAGAGGACGGAGCAGTGGCACTCGAGACGACACCCGGTCACGTGACTGAAGACCAGGAAGCGATCACTGTCAACGAACTGCAGAGAGTCATCTGAGGGAGGAAGCCCATGCTGGATGCGGGGAGCGGCGGAGGAAGAGAAGCAAGGTGAGTCTCCGTAGGCGGAGGGTGTGCGGCAACGAGCCGCTCTGAGAGTTGCTGTCGTGCACACATCCCCCCCCCCAAGACAGGCACCGAACCCGGGCTGACCGGCCTCCGGCGTGTGACCGATCACAGTCACAACGTCGGCGGCAGGAGCAAGGGGACGGAGGACCAGTCCGGAGTCCCCCTTTCACTACACCTCCACAAGCTGTCATAACTGCACACCCATACACATAAGTGCACCACATACACAGATCAGCGGGATGCCGCGATCTGGTTTTTAAATAGGGATTTTTTTTCTCTTTTTTTCTTTGAACAACCCAAGTTGATAGGAACGAGCAATTGCACCCTTGGACAATTCATATAGTGCTTGATAAAATCACGAACATCACAGCACAAACACCAGGGTCATTTGGACGATTCACCGGTCAGAGACTCAGAGCTGATAATTAAACAACAGCGGCTGCACATTTGATTTAATAAATACATTTATGCAAAATATACATCATTGCATTATTTGACAAACCCAATTACTTCATATACAACCCAAAATCGGGGTTGAGCGCAGTGTAATTCCATTTTCTGTTGCATTAATTCTTAACAAGAAGGACCGACTTGTTACACACTAGCAGCACTCCCCGTAACACAGTGCACCTCAGTGCGCAGTCCGCACACAAATTGTTCATAAGTATGGTATAAAGCATGCAGTGAACTAGCAAAAAGCACTACCCTGCATATTGACCATGGCGAATCACGATATAATGTGGGATAACATTTACTAAGGCAATATACAAGTCTGATATTCACTATCGCAAATAAAAATGGCTAAATAGCATGCGCAGACTGTATCACGGTTTTCCTAAGCATACGCACCATATGACAATGTGCTTTTCAACACATTAGTGTCAGGAATCGGCGTTCAGCAGCATCTCACTTACCAGCGTGCTGGTGAGCAGGCCTCCAGAGGTCACGGCCCCAGTCGCAGCTGCATGAATGCGCTGTCCGCGAGCGTCATGTTCAGTGTCGCTAAGTACCCCGGAACCGCATCCAGTGTGTGCCCCGCTGTGTGCCGGCGTCTGTCCAGCATGGGCGCTGCCATGACACCTGCACTCAGCTGATCTGGACATCCAATCCTGCAAGGTGTTTGCACACAGAGCCCAGCAACCAATCACCACAGAGCAAGGGGTATAAGTTCCAGTCCGTGGCTCAGTCTCATCGCCTTGGACAACGAGTCACATTAAGTGAACAAGTTCTCCTGGTGCCTGTGTTCCTGTTTCCAGTGGTTTCCTTGTTGTCACTCCGTCGTTTGATCTTCAGTCTTCAGTTTTCCAGCTTGCTACGAACTCCAGCCACAGTCAACCACTAACAAGTTGCAGTAAGAGACTTTCTCCAGGTGTTTCTTCATTACTCGGCCTGTGCAGCTAAATACCAGCATTCAGCATTGTGCATTGCATAAAGCACTTAATATTACAACTTGCTGTGTTAGAGCCATCTCCTGCTTGGGCCTTGCTTGGCTTAAAGAACGTGTGCTTCTACAGAGACTGTGGGGGTCATTCAGACCCGTTAAAACGCAGCGTTTTTTTGCTGCGGTGCGAACGGGTGCAGAATGCGCCTGCGCGGCGGGTGCGGAATGCGCATGAGCGGCGGGTGCTGTGTGCGACGTTGCCCGGTGACGGTCACTGGGTTACGTCGCGGCTACCGACGGAAGCGGTCGCAGCGGCGACCGCTAAGAAGATTGACAGGAAGGAGGCGTGGATGGGCGGATCCGGACCGTTGGAGAGCGTTTTCGGGGAGTGGTGAGTAAAACGCAGGCATGTCCAGGACAACGGAGGGCGGAGGTGTGACGTCAAAGCCGGGCCCATCATCGCTGGATCCATCGCACAGGGTAAGTATGTCCAGCCCTAGTCTACTTCTGCTTGAAATTTTTTTAGCTTAGCAGGGCTGCACAAGTGATCGCAGCCCTGCTAAGCTAAAATACACTCCCCCATAGGCGTGGACTATTGATCGCAGCAGCAGCTAAAAGTTGCTGGCTGCGATCAACTCGGAATGACCACCTGTGTGCTTTCTATTGCTATTCATTATACACCGGAGTTTCATTTGCTTTCTTCTGATTTCATTATTACCATTACCGTTTATATCAACCTTCAAGTTCATCATCATTACTCATTTGTTATCAGTGACTTTTGAATACTCATTTCATTGGATTAAGTTGTTATTCATTATTCCTGTCATCAGTTGTACCAGTTCACCATTTATACATCATTCCTGCTGTTGCTGACTTCCAAGTCAATCACCATTTTTCAATCATCAGTTTATCAGTTTGTTCAGTTGCTCTGATATCCCTGTGTGATAATAAATATCAGGCGCACATGCGCAGGACTTTTCTTCAGCCTCCTCGTTTCATCTACCAGACCTACACTGAGCCACTAGTGCCCCCTCCGGGGACAGACAAAACTACAGACCTGACAGTTTGTCCGAAGCCCATGGACCCGGACGGTGGTCAGAGTGTGGGGTCAGGGGCACTCCAAAGTTTAGTGTCACGACTCGATGACTATGATGCTGCGCAACAGCAAGTGATCCTGTTTCTACAGGGAATGTCTACCTGCTTGGATACTTTGCAGCAATCCCAAGTTCTGTTACTCCTTCTGTTCCTGTTCAAGTCACTCCTGCTCCAGTTATTCCAGCTTCTCCTTCACAATCCGTTAATATGGATGGACCTCGCTCAAGTCAGCCCTATTGGCACTCCCATTACAACTAATTCTCCTGAGAGGGCGATGTCCTTCTTTGAAAGTTCCAGGACTCCTCTGTCTTCTGTTATGAAACCTGAACCAATAAGGACTCTCTGTCATCTGTTGGAATAGCTTCAAAGTCTTCTATTAAGAATTATTCCAATAATAACAGAAATTCTAGGCGGTGCTTTAAACGCAGTGAAGAGTCCTGCTCAACCTATTGAGACTAGTGCGACCACTGTGTCAGACTTCCTTAAAACTTTCCTCCTATGCAGAGAGAGGGTAGATTCCAGAGCTACCCACGCTCCAAACTTATGGAAGCTGAACGCCGGCATCGCAAGCAGCTTCACCTGTTTCTACTGTGGGAGTTCTAGTCACCTCATTAGAGACTGTTCTTTCCGCAAGTCAAAAGTTGGTGACAGGTCCCAACATCACAGAATTCTCACCTGCAAACCTTCCAGTGTATCATCTACAGTTCCAATTTCCTCTGCTTCGGACAGGAGTGTCCAAAAAGTCTACGATTGGGGTCCTGTGACAAATAGGCCCACGTCCAAGTTCAGAAATCAAAAGAGACTGTCTATGTTACCCATAACTAAAGTAGTTTCTGTTTCTACAGCCCAAGATGGGGTATCTGATGTTCAGATTCCAGAAGTTGCATCCGGGCATGCAACTCAAAGAAGTGTGTCTGATCTATTAACCCCAGGAGGGGTCTTTGGAGTTTCAGCCTCAAGAGAGGTATCCAGGGCCAAGATCCCAGGAGGAATTCTTAAAGCCACAGATACAGACATGAACTTTTGTTTGACAACTTCTGAGAGTGCTACCAGCTCTGTACAGCTCCAAGATAGATCATCTGAACATCCGGATTCTGTTTATAAAGAGTAAAGTATCAATGGACCTAATCCGATTCCAACCATCGGTCCAAATGCTCCACTGGTTCCAGCCAGCCCGAGTGGCTCCGTTTCCAATGATGAGCTACCTCCTTAGGTTCCAGCCGATTCCAGTGTCTTCGGATCTAATCCGGTCCTAACCATCAGTCCGAAGACTTCTCCGGTTCCAGCCAGTTCAAGCTTTTCCAGACCCAATCCAGTTTTACCCGTCTGTCCGGATCAGTCTCCTTCAGTTCAAGTCAATTTAAGTAGTCCTGGACAAATCCCGGTTCTATCTGTCTGTCCAAAGTCATCTTCGGTTCCTACCGATTCCAGTTCCTCCAAACCCGGTGCGGTCCTCTCCAGTATTTCAAGTAAGGAACTCCTGTCGATATATCCAGAGTCCACAGTTCTTGCAGATAGTGCAGTTGCCTCAACTCAGATGGAGGCTCTAAGCATCTCACCCCAAGATGAAGTTTCTAGTGTTCAGTCAACCTTAGCTGGGAACTCCTGTCAGTCAGTTCTGGAGATGATGTCCTCTCTCCACCCTAGAGCATTTCAAGTTGATTCTACTCCTGCTTCTGAATGCTTATTCCAGTCCTCTACTCTCAAGTGTCCTACGTTGTCTTCTGAGACTTCAATTGACATTCAGCCTTCCAAGTGTCCACTTGATGCCCAAGCTCCAATTTACTTTGATGGTGATTATGCTCAGTTCCGTGCATTAGCGAGCCAATACCTTGCTTTTACTAAGTTGGGATCTTCAGTGAGTATTACTCCAGTCAATGCAATCAGATATTTTCTCCTGTTCTTCAAAGGTAAAGCACTGGATTGGGCAAATCCTCTCATTGAATCTAAAGATCCGCTACTGAATGATCTTGTTGCTTTCCCCGAAGCAGTAAAACAGGAGTTTGCTCCAAAGTTAGTCCATTCGAAGTCATCTGGGCAGTCTGCCTAATTTGTCAATAGTCTGCCTACTGCTAAATTCTTTCCAGTGGTCTGAAGAAGCACTGTCTGTCTTTCAGAAAACGAAACAAGCTTTTGTTTCAGCTCATATGTTACAACAGCCAGATGTCAACAAGGCCTTCGTTCCAGAAGTGGACGCCTCAACAGTTGGCGTGGGCGCAGTCCTGTCCCAAGTCGGCGCTGATGGTAAGATGCCCCCCTGTGGGTTTTTCTCTCGTAGATTCTTGCCCGCTGAGATGAACTACTCCATTGGTGATCAGGAACTTCTAGCAATCAAACTAGCTCTTGAGGAATGGAGGTATCTGTTGGAGGGAGCAAGATTCCCCATCACCATCTATACGGACCACAAAAACCTTCTTTATTTAAAGGCAGCAGAGTGCCTAAATCCTCGACAAGCAAGGTGGGCCTTATTTTTCTCTCGCTTTGACTTTAAGTTGATGTTTAGACCTGGCTCTCAAAATTTCAAAGCAGATGCATTATCTCACTCTATGAGCTCCAATGAGGAATCTTCAGAACAAGTTTTTTGACCGGTGCTTAATCCTGTTATGTTTGCCGCTACTAATGTATCCCTAGTTCTGCCTCCAGGCAAGATGTTTGTTTCTCCTGAGCTTCATCCAAATCTCCTGTTCTGGGCTCATACGTCCAAGTTCACTGGTCACCCTGGAGTCCTAAAGACTTTTTTAAGTTTTTGTCTCAAACCTACTGGTGGCCCCACATGAAAGCAGATATTTAAGAATTCATAGCTTCATGTCCCAAGTGTGCTCAACACAAAGTTCCTCGTCAGGCTCCTGCGGGCCAATTAGTACCAAACTCTATTCCAAGTCGTCCCTGGTCTCATCTGTCAATGGATTTTATTTCAGACCTTCCTCCTTCCAAAGGGTATGATGCCATCTTGGTAGTGGTCGACAGATTTTCAAAAAGGGTTCATTTTGTTCCACTCATGGGGTTGCCTTCTGCGCCAAAGATAGCACAGTTATTTCTCTGTGAAATCTTCAGATTACATGGACTCCCAACTAAAATAATATCTGATTGGGGAGTACAGTTTGTGGCAAAATTCTGGAGGGCCCTGTGTTATGCGCTGCAGGTCAAACTTAAATTCTCTACGGCCTATCATCCTCAAACAAATGGTCAGACAGAGAGGGTAAACCAAGAGCTTGAGACCTTTTTAAGACTCTATATTTCTTCCTCACAGGATGACTGGGTAGATTTATTGCCTTGGGCAGAGTTTGCTCATAATTTCCGTTGCCATATGGCCACAAACACCACTCCTTTCTTTGCAGTTTATGGTCAACATCCCAGAGTTCCGGATTTTCAAGATTTGCCCATCATAGATGTGCCCGAAGTTTCTTCAGTTCTTCAACAGTTTTCTCAGATTTGGAAAAAGATTCATTTATCCCTCAAGAAAGTATCTCACCAGTATAAAGTCTTTGCTGATTGAAAAAGATGAGCAGTTCCTAGTTTAAAGCCAGGTGACAGTCTGGCTGTCTACCCGAAACCTCAGTCTTAGAGTCCCTTCAATGAAGTTCGCTCCACGATTCATTGGTCCATTTCCAGTAGAGCATGTCATCAATCGAGTGGCTTATAAGTTAAAATTACCTTCCTATTTGAAAGTTACCAACTCATTTCATATTTCTCTCCTTAGACCATTGATTCTTAACCGTTTCCAGAAAGTTCTTCCAGCGGCTCCAAAGGTTAGACTCATCGGGGTGTGGAATACAAGATGGAGAAGATCCTGGACTCTCGGTATCGCTATGGTCATCTACAGTACCTGATTGACTGGTCCGGATATGGTCCTGAGGAGAGGAGTTGGATCAACGCCACTGATGTTCATGCTCCACGGTTAGTTCAAACTTTCCACAGACTCTTTCCTTTCAAGCCTTGGGGGTGTTCGGTGCCCACCCATAAAGGAGGGGGTACTGTCAGGAATTGGCGTTCAGCAGCATCTCACTTACCAGCGTGCTGGTGTGCAGGCCTCCGGAGGTCACAGACCCAGTCGCGGCTGCATGAATGTGCTGTCCGCGAGCATCATGTTCAGTGCCCCGTAATCGCATCCAGTGTGTGCCCCACTGTGTGCTGGCGTCTGTCCAGCATGGGCGCCGCCATGACACCTGCACTCAGCTGATCTGGACATCCAATCCTGCAAGGTGTTTGCACACAGAGCCCAGCAACCAATCACCGCAGAGCAAGGGGTATAAGTTCCAGTCCGTGGCTCAGTCTCATCGCCTCGGACAACGAGTCACATTCAGTGAACAAGTTCTCCTGGTTCCTCTGTTCCTGTTTCCAGTGTTTTCCTTGTTGTCACTCCGTCGTTTGATCTTCAGTCTTCAGTCTTCCAGCTTGCTACGAACTCCAGCCACAGTCAACCACTAACAAGTTGCAGTAAGAGACTTTCTCCAGGTGTTTCTTCATTACTCGGCCTGTGCAGCTAATTACCGGCATTCAGCATTGTGCATTGCAGTCAGCACTTAATATTACAACTTGCTGTGTTAGAGCCATCTCCTGCTTGGGCCTTGCTTGGCTTATTGAACGTGTGCTTCTACAGAGACTGTGTGCTTTCTATTGCTATTCATTATACACCGTAGTTTTGTTTGCTTTCTTCTGATTTCATTATTACCATTACCGTTTATATCAACCTTCAAGTTCATCATCATTACTCATTTGTTATCAGTGACTTTTGAATACTCATTTCATCGGATTAAGTTGTTATTCATTTTCCTGTCATCAGTTGTACCAGTTCACCATTTATACGTCATTCCTGCTGTTGTTGACTTCCAAGTCAATCACCATTTTGCAATCATCAGTTTATCAGTTTGTTCAGTTGCTGTGATATCCCTGTGTGATAATAAATATCAGGCGCACATGTGCAGTACTTTTCTTCAGCCTCCTCGTTTCATCTACCACACCTACACTGACCCGCTAGTGCCCCCTCCAGGGACAGACAAAACTACAAACCTGACAATTAGCATTTGCGAAAATAATGGACCATAACACATTCAATATCATAAATACATCAAAATACCTCAATAATATGCATCAGCAATATTATAACATTCAATAAATCAAACAATATACCTGGATATGTGTCGGGTAATTGTCATGAAAATAGCGCCCTGCAAAAGTGTTCCTTCTCTACCTGTGCACAGGATTTTTGGCAAAGGGTCACCACATGAGCAGTTAAAGTTAGGCGATGTCACTCCGCAATTGCAAAGGAGAAATAGCAGGAATGTTCCTTTTCAAGGGATATGCAAATACGGAGAAGTGGCAGAAGAGCATGAAGTAACACACTGTACAGTGGACCCTTGGATAGCAACGTAAATGTGGGTGTATAAATGCACAATGTATATTGGGGGTAATTCCAAGTTGATCGCAGCAGGATTTTTGATAGCAATTGGGCAAAACCATGTGCACTGCAGAGGAGGCAGATATAACATGTGCAGAGAGAGTTAGATTTGGGTGTGGTGTGTTCAATCTGCAATCTAATTTGCAGTGTAAAAATAAAGCAGCCAGTATTTACCCTGCACAGAAATAAAATAACCCACCCAAATCTAACTCTTTCTGCACATGTTATATCTGCCTCCCCTGCAGTGCACATGGATTTGCCCAACTGCTATCAAAAATCCTGCTGCGATCAACTTGGAATTACCCCCATTGTCTCTCACTATGGATAAATATGGGAGGACTCCGTTAAATAAAGAGGATAAGTTTTACTGGCTAAAGGCGTTCCCTTAAATGGACCAAGGTACGGGGCATATCGGTTACTCACGGCTGAAGAATGCTGTCTTGCATTTACGCCCGCTCTCGATTTGGCATACTTCGGCGGTCACTGAGCAGCTGCGGTCCACAGGGCTACTCTCTTTGGACACCTGCAAACAGAAAAGAGGTAATATAGGACCCCTGGCGCACAATATTCATAGATGCTAATTAGTACTTTTTGGTACTAAATGATAGAACCAACATGTGCAAATTTTGAATACACAAAAAACTCAATATTTTATTAAAACACAATACCAGACTGGGTATGGTATATAATATACGATAAAAACAAAAGTGCAAGTTTGGGTGAGGTAGATGGGAACCAGGTGACTTAGCAAAAGTGCTTTTAGTGCTTTGAGTCCTCCTTAAATGGAAAACAATCTCTCACCATAGTCCGTAGCTGCGGTGGGCTAGCTTAAGAAGGTAGCTGGGGTCCTAGGCTGTATGGCCCAGCACCACCGCACTGTGCATATCAGCTTAAAGTCTCCTGTCTCGAGATACACCCCTCACTGTTCCTCGTCCAAATAAGGCGTTTTGGTCCTTTAATGGCCTTTCTCAAAGATGGATCTTTGGTGAGAGATTGTTTTCCATTTAAGGAGGACTCAAAGCACTAAAAGCACTTTTACTAAGTCACCTGGTTCCCATCTACCTCACCCCAACTTGCACTTTTGTTTTTATCGTATATTATGTACCATACCCAGTCTGGGATTGTGTTTTAATAAAATATTGAGTTTTTTGTGTATTCAAAATTTGCACATGTTGGTTCTATCATTTAGTACCAAAAAGTACTAATTAGCATCTATGAATATTGTGCGCCTGGGGTCCTATATTACCTCTTTTCTATTTGCACATTTTGGAGATTAGTGTTTATCTCCTCTATATTGGACCCAGGCAGCACCATTTTCAGTACTGCGCTCACCTGAAAGTACTCCATTCGCTTGTTCTCTTTGGGCACCTGAGCAGTTGCCTGGGCCTGCGGTATGCTGTGAGTTACGCAGTGATGTAACTCCCGCCCCGCAGCCACTGCGGAGGCACAGGGCTGCGGGGGCGCCGCCACTGATTGCTGTGTGTGTTTGGGAAGGAGCAGCAGGGCACAGCGTGCGCCTCCTGTGTGTCCCTCCTGGGTCTCCGGCGGTGGCATGTCTGTTAAATGAAGTGCCGGTTCGTGAGCCAATCTGAGCTTGCGGATCAGCAGCCAATCAGAAGCCGCAGCTGCCGGTCCGCAAGCTCTGATAGGCTGAACCGGCACTTCATTTTACAGACACGCCGCTGGAGAATCAGGACGGAAGCAGCCAGGAGAGGCGTGCGCTGTGCCCTCCGGCTCCTTCCTGGACTCATAGCAGCAGGGAGGGTGTGTACCTGGCACTGGGGGGGGGGGCATGTTTGGCACTGGCAGCATATGTGTAGCTGGCAATGGGGGGGGGCATATGGGGCACTGGGGGCATATGTGTATCTGGCGCTGGGGAGGCATATTTGGCCCTGGGGGCATATGTTTATCTGGTACTGTGGGGGCATATGTGTTTCTGGCACTATGGGGACATATTTTTATCTGGCACTGTGGGGGAATATCTGGCACTGGGGTCATACGTGGCACTGGGAGCACAGCCCTAGCAACAAACATTACCCCCTGGTAACAAGCACAACACACAGCTCATGAAATCCCTGGCAACAAGCATTACCCCCTAGCAATGAGCATGACACCCGGTGCATGAAACCCCTGGCAATGAATATTACCCCCTGGCAACGAGCTTGACACCCAGCACATGATACCCCTGGAAACAAGCATAACACCTAGCACATGAAACCCCTGGTAACGAGCAGATCATTTAAAAGTAATTAGAAGCCTTACTGTAGGGCTTAATGTGTAATGGGCATTGCGGTATGTGGCATAATGTATCACGGACATTGCGGTGTGTGGCATAATGTATCACAAACATTGCAGTGTGTGGCATAATGTGTCACAGGCATTACGGTGTGTAGTATACTATATCACGGGCATTGCGGTATGTGGTATAATGTCTCAGGGGCATTGCAGTGTGTGGCATAATGTATAACGGGCATTGCGGTGTGTGGCATAAGGTATAACAGGCATTGTGGTATGTGTCACAGGCATTACGGTGTGTGGTATACTATAGCACAGGCATTGTGGTATATTGTCTCAGGGGTATTGCAGATTGTGGCATGATGTATAACGGGCATTGCGATGTGTGTCATAATGTGTCACAGGCAGGGCCGGCAACAGAAATTTTGGGGCCCGATACAGTGAGATCTTTTGATCTTATATATACGCTGTTGCCCCGCCACTCTGGTTATCCGCTACGGGATATGGCTTGCTCTGGTGCCCTCCCCAGCAGAGGGCTCGCCCTCCTGTGATTTATAGACAAAGAACGAGGCGGTACTTGGAGTCTATGAATCAAGCGTGTATTCACAGACAGGCAATTAGGAATGCACTGGCTTCTGGCAGTGGTAACCAGCCAGTTGCCAAACACTTTGTTGAATATAGGCATAGCATGGCCACATTAAAACATCGAATCATCGATCATGTCCCGGAATCTGCTCGCGGTGGGAATAGGGGCAAAAAGCTCCTACAACTGGAATCCATGTGGATTCGTAGATTAAACACGTTGAAACCTGGGGGGTTAAATGAGAATCTGGGCCTCATTCACTTTTTGTGATTGTGTGACATAGTGCACTATGTGAATACTTACCGTACATTGCATGTCCTTGATACATAGCAGCATCATGCCCATTCTGATAGTGGGAGCAGGTGGGGTAATGTTAATCCCTTCTGGGTGACTTCAGTAATAGGGGTAGGAGGAAGGAGACTGCCCAGGTGGTCATTTTCGCCACCAGAAGAGGTCTGTCCAATGGCCTTTAGGCATGTTATACAGAGCAGAGATTTATTAATCAGCAGTCTGAGAAATGAGGTTCACCATAAGTGCATGTGTTAGCAGTATTTTAAAGGTTTTTAGATTACACTTTGATATGTGATTGAATAAGGACATATGGGGCTGAAATGTGCAGTTTGTTTTCATTGCATTTGACAAGCACGATTTCTAGTGTTTTTAATGGATTGTTATGAGCACTATACATTTACTGTATGCAGCACTTTTTACTGTTCTGGTAATTTTATTGCACTTTTTATAATATTGTCACTAAATGTTGTTGTTTTTACATTGACAGCGTTGCCATGGTCAAGCGTCTGGCTCCCGCGTCGTCACTTCCGGATTTGTTGACACGCACGGAGGCGCAGGTCGGAAGTTCAAGCAGCGTGGCCAGCTGGAAATGCCGGAAGGAATTTCTGTATGTTGGGGGGGTAAGTACTTTCTTGTCTATTTAAACACTTGCTTTGCACCTTGACACTTATCCTGAGGAAGGGGAACTGGTCCCCGAAATGTTGATGATGATTTTTGCACGAATACACGCTTGATTCATAGACTCCGAGTGCCGCCTCGTTCTTTGTCTATATATATATATATATATATATATATATATATATATACACACAGAGAAAAAACCACAGCACTCACCACACCAGAAGCGGGGCATAGCTATGCACTTACCACAGCAGTGAAGTAGTCAGGTTTTAAGACTCTGTGATAGTGTAGGACCTGCATGAAGGTGGGGTACCTTGAAAATCGGTATGCAGGCTTCCGTGTATTGGCCAATCCACCAACTAAACCCCCATCATTTATTTATTGAATTGTTGAGGATAAGTGAGTTTACTTTGGTGAGTGCTGGGTTCTTTGTTTGTATATATATATATATATATATACTGCTCAAAAAAATAAAGGGAACACTTAAATAACACAATGTGACTCCATGTCAATCACACTTCTGTGAAATCAAACTGTCCACTTAGGAAGCAACACTGATTGACAATCAATTTCACATGCTGTTGTGCAAATGGAATAGACACCAGGTGGAAATTATAGGCAATTAGCAAGACACCCCCAATAAAGGAGTTGTTCTGCAGGTGGTGACCACAGACCACTTCTCAGCTCCTATGCTTTCTGGCTGATGTTTTGGTCACTTTTGAAAGCTGGCGGTGCTTTCACTCTAGTGGTAGCATGAGATGGAGTCTACAACCCACACAAGTGGCTCAGGTAGTGCAGCTCATCCAGGATGGCACATCAATGCGAGCTGTGGCAAGAAGGTTTGCTGTGTCTGTCAGCGTAGTGTCCAGAGCATGGAGGCACTACCAGGAGACAGGCCTGTACATCAGGAGACGTGGAGGAGGCCGTAGGAGGGCAACAACCCAGCAGCAGGACCGCTACCTCCACCTTTGTGCAAGGAGGAACAGGAGGAGCACTGCCAGAGCCCTGCAAAATGACCTCCAGCAAGCCACAAATGTTCATGTGTCTACTCAAACGATCAGAAATAGACTCCATGAGAGTGGTATGAGGGCCCGACGTCCGCAGGTGGGGGTTGTGCTTACAGCCCAACACCGTGCAGGACGTTTGGCATTTGCCAGAGAACACCAAGATTGGCAAATTCGCCCCTGGCGCCCTGTGCTCTTCACAGATGAAAGCAGGTTCTCACTGAGCACATGTGACAGACGTGACAGAGTCTGGAGACGCTAAGGAGAACATTCTGCTGCCTGCAACATCCCCCAGCATGATCGGTTTAGCAGTGGGTCAGTAATGGTGTTGGGTGGCATTTCTTTGGGGGGCTGCACAGCCCTCCATGTGCTCGCCAGAGGTAGCCTGACTGCCATTAGGTACTGAGATGAGATCCTCAGACCCCATGTGAGACCATATGCTGGTGCGGTTGGCCCTGGGTTCCTCCTAATGCAAGACAATGCTAGACCTCATGTGGCTGGAGTGTGTCAGCAGTTCCTGCAAGACGAAGGTATTGATGCTATGGACTGGCCCGCCCGTTCCTCAGACTTGAATCCAATTGAGCACATCTGGGACATCATGTCTCGCTCCATCCACCAACGCCACATTGCACCACAGACTGTTCAGGAGTTGGCGGATGATTTAGTCCAGGTCTGGGAGGAGATCCCTCAGGAGACCATCCGCCACCTCATCAGGAGCATGCCCAGGCATTGTAGGGAGGTCATACAGGCACGTGGAGGCCACACACACTACTGAGCCTCATTTTGACTTGTTTTAAGGACATTACATCAAAGTTGGATCAGCCTGTAGTGTGTTTTTCCACTTTAATTTTGAGTGTGACTCCAAATCCAGACCTCCATGGGTTAATAAATTTGATTTCCATTGATAATTTTTGTGTGATTTTGTTGTCAGCACATTCAACTATGTAAAGAACAAAGTATTTAATAAGAATATTTCATCCATTCAGATCTAGGATGTGTTATTTTAGTGTTGAGCAGTGTATATATATATAAAAGAAACTTAATTTAAAAAAATAATGATTTATATATTATATATACAGGGTGATTCAAAAGTCGCAGTTTACCCTTTTGTTTCAAAAACGTGGAAATTGGAAAACTGAATACTCCAGTAAGGTATGGGTGAGGTGGGCTATCTTTTAGGGTATGTACTGAACATGGGCGCCATCTTGTATCTAAGTCATACACCTTTCACACTGCAAACCCGGGTCCGACCCAGTGTTTTGAACCCGGGTCGAACACGGGTCAAACCGTTTCACACTACACTTTCAACCCTAGGTTTATTGCAGGGTTGGCTCCTTTTAACTCAACTCGGGTCAGCAATTAAAACACCATGGATTTCATTTTAAATGGACTCTTTTTGGCTCAGAAAGATGGGTGTCAGAAGGGGACAAAAGTAGAGGGTGGGGACAGCTCACAGCATTGCAGGAATCATGGCTGACAGAGCTGTTTTTATACACAAATGCATCTTTAACTGTTCCAGTAATACCCTTTTCACACCGCACACGGGTCGGCGTGCGGTGTGAAAGGGGCATAGCCAAAATCGCGGTATCGCCTGACCCGGCCATTCAACCCGGGAATAAAGCAGTGTTATACCCGAGTTGAATACCGGGTCAGTGGCTGCGTAAACGGGCTCCCGGGTCGATGTGTCCCGGGACCCGTTTACTATAGCAGGGAGAGGCAGCGCGGAGATATCATCTCTCAGCGCCACCTCCACCTCCGCCCCCGGCTCCTCCCCCCGCTGCTATGGCAACCCGCCGGCATATTACCGGGTTGGGGAAGCCTGCAGCAGCTGCCAATGCCAGATCCCACCCGGGAAGGACCCTTTCCAATTCCCAGGTGGGATCCGGCATTGGCAGTGTGAAGGGGGTATAACATACCTCCCAACTGTCCCGATTTTCGTGGGATAGTCCCGTTTTTGGGACTGTCCCACCCGCAGCCCATAGTGTCCCGCGGTGGGGGGGGGGGGGGGGTCAGTTGGGAGGACAGTGTGAATTGACACTGTGCGCATTCACAGGTCTATTCACAGGTGACAGAGGGAGAGGGGGCATGCCAGCAGTTCAGAGTGCGCTGGGCATGCCCCCTCAGTGACGGTACAAGGGGGGCGTGACTCGCGATCACGGCTCTGCCACGAGACCATGCCCCTTTTTCATATAGACCATGCCCCCTTTTCGGGCACGCCCTAAGGTCCCTCTTTGTACTTTCATTAAGTTGGGATGTATGCAGTAAGCTGCCTATCAATCTCTGCCTCACCCCTAATTCTTAACAGCTCTAATTCTTAATGCTCCCTGTTCTTTCCTGTGTAGCAGGGGTCAGGCTGACATCATCAAGGCACACAAAGAACAGCCAATCAGCACTTTTACACGAATGCAGGGTTGAATAACCCAGGTTGGGCACTTTAAAGTGCACATTGATCTGGATCCAACCCGTGTATAACACTGCTTTTATACCGGGTTGAAATGCAGGGTTGGTCGACCCGGGATATTTAAAAGTGGTGCTTTTAGACTGCACCTCGACTCAGTTGAGCTGGCTCGACCCGGCAATATCCTGGGTTATATTTGTGGTGTGAAAGGGGTATCAGTTTTCCCATTTCCTGCACAGTTTTTGAAATAAAAGGGTATATATGTATGTATGTGTATATATATATATATATATATATTTATATATATATAATCACAGTCTGTGTCTCCCTCCTTCCCACACACAGTCTGTCTCCCTCTCTCCTTCCTCCCATACAACCCACAGTCTTTCTCTCCCCAATGACTCCATGCTGCATTCCCAGCTCCACCACCCTATCCCAAAGCCCTGTCTCCCCTCACCAATCCACTCTTACCCTGGTGAGAGAGTCGCCTGCACTGCACTCCCCAGTATCTAGACCCAAATACTGCACAGCAGGTACCATGCGGCCCTCACACCCCACCAGAAGATGCCAGCGCAGGGCATGGTAATTCTGCCTGCAACAGAGCTGGACCCGGAAGAGCTCACATCCCTGCCAGGCACTAAGTGGTGTATCTTTGGGGCCCCTCTGATCCTCAGGGCCCGGTACAGGTGTCCCCTTTGACCCCCCCTGTCGCCGGCCCTGGTCACAGGCATGACAGTGTGTGGTGTACTGTATCACCGGAATTGTATGTGCTATAATGTCTCAGGGGCATTGCAGTGTGTAGCATAATGTATAACGGGCATTGCGATGCGTGGCATAATGTGTCACAGGCATTACGGTGTGTGGCATAATGTGTCAGGGGCATTACGGTGTGTGGCATATTGTGTAATGGGCATTATTGTGTGTGGCATGATGTCTAAGGGCCATTGCAGTATGTGGCATAATGTATACTGGGCATTACTATAAGGAGGAAAAATTACAAATAATAAGGGGTATGAATCAGGATTAATTTTTTTACTGTGATGGCCAGGGCCTGGGTGTGCAGGTTGCAAAACTGGGGTGTAAGGTAGTCTTTTCCTGCAATGCCACGCCCCTTTATTCAAAGCCACACCCATTTCAGCAAGGTCACACACCCTTTTTTGTGACGCGCACAAATTCATCACTTTGTTGATGGCAATTATTGTGGGGGGGGGGGGGGGGGCACCAGAGAATGTTTTGGCTTGGGGGAGAAAAATTTCTAGTTACGCCACTGGAGTCACAGGGCTGCTTTCTTCTTCATGCAGCTGTGACTTTAACTGCAACTGGGTCTTTAAGTGCAGTAATGTCTTTAAGGCAGACTACGTTCTTAATACAGGGCTGGTTGCCTGTGCAGGCTTACTTCTCTGGCTTGCAGGCTGGCTCTTGCAAAACTGTGTTTTAACTGTAGGCTATGTGTGCTATGCGGCTGCTGGGCTCTCCCCTCTGGGCTACAGGGCTGATGCTGGTACTGGGCTCACAGATGCTGTAACACACATTGGGGATGACTACTTCCCAAAATGGGACCTCCATTGGCTGCCATGAACCCTCTTCCTTGCAGGGCTTCCCTTTGTCACAACTGAGGGCTGGTGCCGGTAGCTGGAAGCCTCAGTTGTAGGGGCTGATGGATACCGGAATTTAGGAGGTGAGAGAGGACTCCTAGACATGCGCTTAAGCAGTAGCACCCAAATGCCCGAAGGCGTGACCACGACAACAGGAGATGCCTTTGAGGGTTTTTATTAAATCATAAAAGTCAGGAATAAGCAACCAAACAATAAGTGAAAACGTGAGTCTCTGAAACACTACTGGTAGAGACCAGTAACCCGGAGTTGGAGTGAAAGTTCTGTATAATACTTGGGAGCCCAGGTTAGGTTAAAGGTGATGCTGGGAATAACAGGTGCAACTTAGAATGAAGCTGGGGTTCGCAGGTAACTGTGAGCGAAGCTGGGGTTCGCAGGTAACTGTGAGCGAAGCTGGGTTTCGCAGATAACTGTGAGCGAAGCTGGGTTTCGCAGATAACTGTGAGCGAAGCTGGGGTTCGCAGGTAAACTGTAAATGGCACTAGGGTTCACAGGATTTGTATTCCACAGGAAAGGTTAATACTGGTTGAGAGGTAAACAGAGAACTGCTGGAGAGTGGCTGCTGGAAAGCCGGAGAGATTCACTCTGCTAGCAGTGGATGCGGGAACAAGGGAGGCAGGTAGCACCACAGAGCTTTAGCACAGGAGAGCTGGAACTGCAACGCAGAGGGAAAACGCCACGGAGTCAGGCAAAACCACAGGGAAGCTCCACAGGAGAGTCCACAGTGAACTGCACACTGGTATCGCTGGAGTGACAATTGAAGCACTGACCACCTTCTGGGTGCTGGGACAGGATACTTATACCTGCTGGATAGCAGGGATTGGCTGACAATTATAACCTGGCTCCAGCAGCACTGAGGATAGGTTAAACCAGTGACATGTGATCCAAGTCCAAATTGTCTGCGCCCATTGACGGAGATTGAAGGGGAAAGAAGTACTCTGAAACCATGTGTAAAACAGTAATGGCGGCAGAGGCCACAGCAGCAGTACCCCATGCGCCCAGATGCGCACAGCGGCCACAGGGATGGAAGCGGCGGCCGGGGCACACAGAGGATGCACATCCAGCAGAAGACCACAGGCGCGGCAGTGACGGCCGTGATGGAACTAAGAGCGCCGCACCGCCTAAGTGCAAATACTGAGAAGGCCGCTAAAACCAGCACAGCAGGCAATAACCATAACTATGGTCCGGCTCTGGCTCGCTTTGCCAGTCTCAGGAGGCACCGAACAGGTAGGAAACGGCGTCTAGTTACCTGGATCGTGACACCTGTCGAAGTCAAAAATATTACATAGAAAGAACATACAGACTCCACACATATAAGTCGCTATGCTTGCAAATATGTGCAGCGAGCACAGCAATATATGGTAACACACGCATTTACACGGATATGCCACAGAGATGGATTTGACACTTATTTCATACAGTACATAATTATAATAATATCAAGCACCAGACATCATAATGATTTAACATTATATAATGGAGTAATGTCATGTATGTGTATTATTGGAACAAAGCAAGTTAGGCCTGTCATATTTGGTATTAAAGCAAGCAGATTAATGTGTAGATTCATTTGATACTTGTTATTAAGTTGTAGGACATTGCAACAAATAGTTATGATTAAATGTATGAAAGCTAAAATCACTCTTATTAGGATAGTGGACAGGAAGCTCATGCCAGCCCCTTTTGATGTCTTCAAGGCTGAACCTGTTTAGCATATGAACAGACTAGTGACTCATCATGAATGAGAAAGTTCCCTCCCCCAAAACTAGATAAGACATTATAGAGACACAAAGTTGCCAGTTGCTGTTTTTGTGTCAGACGATGATGGAGGTGCTTCTAGATCAGTTCCTGTATTTATTTGGTGAGAGAAAGAGATATATTAAGAGGAGGATGCATTGAAAGATATGGTAATTGTATGCTGGCCTGTAACTGTATGTATTAACTGCTTACTGTATGAATTGTAACCATGTAAACTATATGTATACTGTACATTGTAATATATTGAATCCATATCCTTTTGATAACAAATATATACATCAATGAGCTTTGGAACTCAGATAATGTGTGGGTGTATTCTTTTCTCTTAAGGGATGTAGTGTTTTGAGATGTACAGCGCACTTTTATCGTATATGGTAATAAGATGCGCCTGGCGTCTACAATATATATTAGAGTGGGCATTTTAAATATTTGTGAGAAGCAATTTGGTATTTACAGATGAGGGCTTGTCCGCGATATCATGGTCTTAATGATGCACTGTACATTACAAACGCGGCTGTGATCGACCGGCTCCGATGGACGCATCGCGACGCTGATGAATAACATCCACGTGTATTGTTGTGTTACCAGTAAGCCAATGATATGAAAATTCAAGGGACAATGTGTTTCTCATAATATTTAAGATGCTAAAGCGTATTTTTATTGTTGCAAAACAAAGTTCAAATAAGTCATATTGTGTTTGATTCAGATTGGATTGTTTATCTGTTAAGTAGATATAAAAGTACATTTAAAAGTTGCTGCATAGCCTTGATATAGTTTTTTTTTTAAACTCAGGCCTAAAATAACTTCTGGTGCTTGTATAATTTGTGATTTGTGACAAAGGAAGCCGCATGGTCTGTCCTCCATTTTGGACTAACCACATGGCATTCCACCATCTTGTGTAAACCTCATGGATGTGGAAGGGGGAGGAGCAGTGGCCATTTTAGGAAGGTCGCTTTCTAAATAGCTGATTTTCAGTCTGCTCAGAACAATCAGTTTCCTTTGTCACATCAAGCACCATTTATGAGTTACCAATGCATTTATTTAACCCATGCCATAGTCAATTACAAATAGTTTCAATTGGGCCTAGTGAGAGTAAATGGTGAGATAAATGCTCGGCTTGGTGTAAGAAATTGCACACAAATAGAAAAAGGAAAGAAAGAGCTTTGGTTTTGTTTTGTTTTTTCCTTCCAAGACTTGTAGAATCTGCTTACTAGGGAGGATAGCCATTGAAATGCAAATTAACCTGTGTAACTGTTTTTTTTAGCAGTGAAAAGCACATAGCTTTGATATACAAATAAGAGGTAAGGTGTCACATAGGAGGCCAATAAATTATATATATATATATATATATATATATATAATATTATTGTAATTATGTGTATATTTATATCAGTGTATGTTCTGCAAGATAGCTATCCAATCTGAATCATATAATTTAAATTATAGATTATTGCAGTCATTATAGATCTGTGTGAAATCAGATACATTTGTTGCTATATAGGTAAATTTAAAATAACAGTATTTAAGGAAGTAAGTGTAAAGACACAAACGCAGTTCTGACCTGGTTGTTAAGAAAAAACTCGGTGTTGTGTTAAGTGAGTGATTATAGTTAGTATTGCTCACATTTATAGAGACTGTGTGGTTTGTTGAATTGCGTACGCACATTGGTACACGTGGTACGGAATGTGGGGACAGCGCACAAAAACGTGCACGTGGCGCAAGGCCGCACACGTGGCATAGGGGTACGCACAGTTGCGTAATTACACAAGCTTGCGTAGGGTTGTGTGCGCATAATAAAACCACACGATAGTTCGTTTAGTTAAAAGGTGGGACAGTAGCCATAGCACAAAACTACCCGGTTTCTAAAGCAGCAAAGAAGATATATCAAAATATATCTAAACGGGCGCTACTCTGAGTAGGTTTTCCTAGCAGCTGTTTTTATGGAGGTAGTCACTCCCCAAAATGCATGTACAAAACAAGATAGAAAAATAAACAGCGCTAACTCTGATGTATTACACAGTAGATTAAAAATGACAAGGTAATCTAAAAACCTTCATTTATTAAAAGGAGTATTTTTTGATAAAAAGATATTTGTTAACTCCCCAACTTTTGTTGCTTGAACATTACAAAGCTAAAATTCACATATGCGTTATAGCTGAAAAAATTACTATGATATGCAGCATTCATATAGTGTCCTCTCTCCAAGGTCAAATATCAGGGACTTTTTGGTGCAGTTCTGTGGGCTACAGTCCATGCATATAAGTGGTCACGGACCAATGGCAATGGTCCCAGATGTTTATTGTATATATAATTACCAGTCCCAAGGTATTTGTGAAGGGAAGAATCCTCCTCGTGTTGAGCCTTTTATTGCAGGATTTCACCAAGATGACAATGGTTCACAGCACGATCAATGGAGTCCCCTTTAACCTTTATAGTTTGGTCCAGAAATGACCCGGATCGTCCAGTGAATGGTAAATGGAATCGGAGTCCACAGAGTCCCTTAGACCGGAGAGGAACAAGACTGACGCGTTTCACTGTCTATAGACAGCTTTTTCAAAGGTGATACATAGCTGCACATGACCTCTTTATATAGGGGGTCAGTAATTAGATTACCATATTCACATGATTCACATTAACAATAAAATTTCACTTATTTCTCAAATAATAAATTGATATTCCAATAATTCAATAGAGGAGGCAAACCTATATTTTTTCTATATATTGATCTATTAAAATGAGTATTTACATCTTTAGAAAAGCTTTATTTTAACTTAATAGTATAAGTCACATGACCCATGTAAAGTAAAACCTTACACCCCAATGGATAAATCTATCCAGAACCAAGATTGGCTTGCTTAGGTCACATGTATCAATTAAAAGTGAGCCATTGGTTGGGGTTGCCGATGATGACATGACCGGACCATTTCTAAATATCCCAAGTCCGGTCATGTGACCCGATGACGCATCTCGTGACACTAAGCGGCCAATGAAATGGAGATGTATTAGTATACACATCTCCATGTTTATCCTCGTAACTACGCAACCAGGGACCAGACCTACAACTTACCCCTTCCTACAATGACGTCACGTGCAACCACGTGACCGGATTCGTCACTCGACTCGTGAGTCCGGTCATGTGACCGAGCCCATCGGGTCTGGTGACCCAAGCAACCAATACATGAAAATTATTGAATACATATGTTTCCGCGTTGGCATGGTAACGAAACGACTGGAACCCACACAAAGAAACATCTCCCTTTCTTTTCATATATAGGATTAAACAAACATATACTTAACTATCTTAAATGAATACAGTTTTATATGTGTTAAAGAGATTTCTAAATTTTCAACCTACTTATTCACTGGGATTGTTTACTGTTTCTAAGCAACCTGATACCACAGAAATTTACATGAACAAATTCTTCATTATTGTCCCTTATAGCCCACTATTCAGTTAATTGGCTAAGAACAACATAACCAAAATTCAACTTTTAAACACATGTAATCTTACTCTGAATAGTCGTATACTGTCTACTAATATCATAGCAATGTGAAATACAGGTTTGAGATCTTCATTTTGATACATTGTTACATATCCTTTTAAAAAGGTATCCCAGTACAAATCCAAAACCAAAACCCTTTTGGAAAGAAATATTCAGTAGTGAACTTTACCTTGAATGGTGAGTAAATTACCCCCATTCAAGGAATGTATTTAGTATTTGAACTCTCAGATCATCTTATTACAACATCTACAGCCAATATAGGACTACTACCTGTGCTTTTAAACTGAATGCACATCGATGGACAAAGAAAGTATGAAACGGATATTAAATTATCGCATTAAGTTCCATCGCTTCGTTCAAACCATATGGATGTAACGTATTTAATTTAAATATCCAATAAATCTCTTGTTTGCACAATTTATTATAACGGTCCCCCCCCCCCCCCCCCCCCGCTTTGTGACTGGGATATGTTCTAATGCTGTTACCTTAAGGGAACTGGGATCACCTCCGTGTTCTCACAGAAGTGTCTAGGTACACTATGGTTTTGAGCTTTATTGACTATATTTCTCCTGTGTTCCATTAATCTCACCTTCAAATTACGCGTGGTTCTTCCCACGTATTTTGCCGTACAGCCGCACTCTAATTGGTATATAACCCATTTGGAGTCGCAGTTCATGAAACTTTTCAATAAATAGGTTGATCCATCTGTTATTATCTTGATGGTTTGTGTTCTATTTATAATATGTGAGCATGTGGTACATCTCAACGTCACACATCTGTAAAAACCATTGGGAAGTGGAAGTAACCAGGATTCTATAGTAGTGCTGGGATTTCTGAGTTTTTTTTTACAGGATTTGTTGTTTCTTTTCTCAATGCACTCGGTGCCAACATGGTTTTTAGTGATCTGTTCTTTTTAAAGATCACACGAGGCGTGACAGGGAGAATATTTTTCAGGATGGGATCACATAAAAGGATGTTATAATTTTGTTTTATGATTTTTCTAATCTCCCCTGAATAGCTATTAAACTTGGAGATAAAAGAAATATCCCCTGTATTAAAATTCTCATTAGAATGAACCCTTTTGTAATTAAGTAAGGATTTTCTATCTCTGGTTATCACTTCTTGATAAGCTTGATTAAGAAGGTATTCCGGATACCCGCGTGCTTTAAAGGAGTCCATCATGGCCCCCGCTTGTTTTATGAAGGTTTCCCTTTCTGAGCAATTTCTCATCAATCTGAGAAGTTGCCCTTTGGGGATATTTTTCTTCCAGGGGCCATAATGTGCGCTCCTGAAATGCAGGTAGGCATTACTGCCTACTTCCTTAACATGATTGGACGTGGATATAACATTGCCCCTTGCTTCCAAGGTTAAATCCAGATAACTAATTTGATATTTGTCAAATGTGTAGGTGAACTGTAAATTAAAAGTGTTAGTGTTGAGAGAAGAAACAAACCTACGTGCCAAATCAAGATCCCCATCCCAAATAATAAATAAATCATCAATGTAACGGCCATAGAGGACCAGATGCGCCGCTAGATCATTTCCCCATACCAATTGCTCCTCTACTTGACCCATATACAGATTGGCATTGCTGGGCGCAAATCTGGTCCCCATGGCCGTACCCATGATTTGGAGATAAAAAGTGTCCGAAAAAATAAAATAATGGTGCTTGAGAATGAAAAGGATAGAATTGAGAATGAAATCCCTGTGTCCCTCACTGAGGTCACCGTCTCTGGTTAATTGTTCTTTAATGGCTATCAGTCCCAAATCATGGGGAATGTTGCTATATAAGCTCTGTACGTCCAATGTCAAAAAGGCATAATTCGGATGCCATTCAATGTTCTCAATAACTTTTAAAAAGTGCGTGGTATCTCGAACATGTGACCGCAGTGAGGAAACACGGGGTTGTAAAAAGCTGTCAACTAAAAAGAAAGACTGGCAGTGAGAGAACTAACACCCGAAATGATGGGACGTCCAGGGGGTGAAGTGATGGACTTGTGTATTTTGGGAAGGTGATAGAAAATGGGAATAGTAGGAAACGAAGGTGACAAAAATTTGAATTCATCTTTAGAAATGATCCCGTCAGCAAGGGCACCTTTCAGGAGAGTCTGTAGCTCCAAAACAAATTCCGCAGTGGGATCTTTAGCCAATGTTATATAGAAGGATCTATCATCCAACTGTCGTAAGGCCTCCTTAATATAATCGGCTCTGTCCTGAATAATTATTCCCCCACCCTTATCTGCTTCCCTTATAACTAATGTGGTGTCCTTAATCAATTTATTCAAAGCCTTCAATTCCAATTTATTGAGATTTTGATTTTTGGTTGTTTTTGATTTTGATTCACTCTTCAAGCACATGTTTTTAAAGGCCTCCAGAGAGGTTTTGTAAAAACTCTCCACACTGCTGCTTTTATATTGAATCGGAAAAAAATCCAATTTTAGTTTGAAAATTGATCTGTCCACATCGTATATCTTCTGGGTATCAAAGGGAGAGGGGGGGGGGACACAACTCTCACCCTTCATATTGAAGCTCATTAAGTATTTGAATAAATGGTTCATCCTCTGAGTCCAGGAGAATAGGTGAAGCCATATCACCTTGTTTGGACAGAGACTTATTTGCAAAATACCTTTTCCTACACAAAGATCGGACAAACCGATTCAGTTCCACGAAAAGATCAAATATATTAGGACTAGTAGTTGGGGAGAATTTTAGGCCCTTCTTTAAGAGGGAAATTTCCCCCTCCATCAATGTTCTAGATGACAGGTTAAATATTTCCTTTGGGGCCCTATCTCTTTCCCTGCCTTTTAGTATCTTACATTTTCCTTCTTCCCCCCTCTTCTCCCTCTGAACTTCGATCTCTTGCCCTTTTTGGCATGGGAGGTGGTTGTTCTAGTTGGTGACGTGATTCTTTGTAATATCGTTGATGTGGATCTAAAAAAACCTCATTAGTGGATTTTTTCTGATCATTCTCTAAAGGTTTAGACCAAGTTTTGGGTCGAGCACCCAGTCTGGATCTGTCACTCTTGGGGGATCTGGAATCTCTGGGAGGCGTGGTGCCTCGGGGGGCCATGGTGGTTGAGCCTCGACGTCGACTGGAGTGTAACCACCATCTATCTGTCGAATAGCCACCTCTATTGCCACCACGGGCCTCCAATCCTCCCTTAGTTCCATAGGCCCCATTTGTTCTAGATTCAGACTTATTATAGGTGCGTTCCTCTCCTTTTCTGTGGTCCTCTGTATCCCTTTTAAATTTCTTACATTTTAAGTCAGTAATGTTTTGTTCAAATCTCAAAACTCTTTCTGTTGTTCTCTGATCTAGGGATTTAAATTCTGGTTCTGCAATTCGTGGCTCCAAACAAACCTTAATGCGTTCAATTTCCTTTTCCAAAATTTTAGCTCTTTCAAGTCTAAACTTTATTATCAATTCCATTAACGAATGGGAACATTTGTCTAAGATTTTGTTCCATTCCTCCTGGAAATCTACAAAATTGGAAAAGATTGAAGGTTTGGAGACACGAAGGCCTCTGGGAATGATTTTACTATCTAAATATTTCTGCAAATTAATCCCATCTAACCAGTGTTTTGTTTCTTGTTTCAGTAAATCTTCTAATTTATGAAAATCATCATTCAATGTAGACATGGGGCCGGTGTCATCATTCTGCTCCGGTTTATCCCATCTATCTATATAGGTTTGCCTCCTCATAGATCTATTTGCAAGAGGAAAAAACAACTCATCGTTGCAGCCTGTTTGGTTGACTATGTGAAGTAGCAAAGAAGATATATCAAAATATATCTAAACAGGTGCTACTCTGAGTAGGTTTTCCTAGCAGCTGTTTTTATGGAGGTAGTCACTCCCCAAAATGCATGTACAAAACAAGAAAGAAAAATAAACAGCGCTAACTCTGATGTATTACACCAGTGATTTTCAACCTTTTTTCACTCGCGGCACACTGAACAATATTTTAAAACTGCCAAGGCACACCATTCGTTCCCCACAGAAAAAACAAACAAACAAACAAACACACATTGGCCGTCACAGTAAAAAAAAAATCCACACATACATTGGCCTACACGGAAATAACAATCACATTGCTCTCCACATAAATCATGTTGCTCCCCACATGAATTATTCACATTGTTCCCCCCATAAATCCATAAATCCTTATTCTCCCCACATAAATCCTATTGTTCCCCACAGGAGAAATAAAATAACAAATATTAGCCCCTACCGGTCAGCTGTCCTCCTCCCTTTCCCTCAGTGGTGGGCGTTGTTCATAGTGGAGTGCTGCGAATACTGAGCAGTGGGCGGTCGGGCAGGTGTGGATGTGGGTGGGCAAGGAAAGCTGTGTATGCATGCAGTCATTGGAAGATGTGTATGCAGACAGGTGGGCTTTCTAGGTGGTGAGACACGGCGGCCGTTACCTATGATATCACACCACTGTGTCTTCAAGGCATAGGTCACGTCCAGAGCACGACTGATCCTCTAAGAAGAGCCCGGGCCAACAGTTCACTCTGAAGGTGCAAGAAGCTGATCTGGCTCCGCGGCACACCTTGCAACTGGTCGCGGCACACTAGTGTGCCACGGCACACTGGTTGAAAAAGCCTGTATTACACAGTAGATTAAAAATGACAAGGTAATCTAAAAACCTTCATTTATTAAAAGGAGTATTTTTTGATAAAAAGATATTTGTTAACTCCCCAAATTTTGTTGCTTGAACATTACAAAGCTAAAATTCACATATGCGTTATAGCTGAAAAAATTACTATGACATGCAGCATTCATATAGTGTCCTCTCTCCAAGGTCAAATATCAGGGACTTTTTGGTGCAGTTCTGTGGGACACAGTCCATGCATATAAGTGGTCACGGACCAATGGCAATGGTTCCAGATGTTTATTGTATATATAATTACCAGTCCCAAGGTATTTGTGAAGGGAAGAATCCTCCTCGTGTTGAGCCTTTTATTGCAGGATTTCACCAAGATGACAAAGGTGATACATAGCTGCACATGACCTCTTTATATAGGGGGTCAGTAATTAGATTACCATATTCACATGATTCGCATTAACAATAAAATTTCACTTATTTCTCAAATAATAAATTGATATTCCAATAATTCAATAGAGGAGGCAAATCTATATTTATTCTATATATTGATCTATTAAAATGAGTATTTACATCTTTAGAAAAGCTTTATTTTAACTTAATAGTATAAGTCACATGACCCATGTAAAGTAAACCTTACACCCCAATGGATAAATCTATCCAGAACCAAGATTGGCTTGCTTAGGTCACATGTGTCAACCGTGTCACAACTGAGGGCCTGAGCTGACGGAAGGCAGCCTCAGTTGTAGGGGCTGAGATGTACCGGAACCTGGGAGGTTGTATCAGACCCCTGGACATGTAAGTAACATGAAGAGAAACCGCCCGAAGGCGTGACCACGACAACTTGAGTAAAAGTCAATGATATTTATTTATGACAAACTCCATGCATCACAGTAGCAGTAAAAAGTAACATAAAAATCAGCAGAGAAATAATAATACAGTTCCTGGGTACTACAGGGTGGCAGGGGCCACAGAGCTCTGGTGGTACGAGACAGTTCTTATTATCTGCAAGTTGGAAAGTCCTTACCAGGCTCAACTGTAGCAATGAGGAAAGCCCAGGGTCGTACCAGCTGGTGTTCCAGGGAAAGCTGGACTGCTGTAGATAAAATGCTGCTGTGGGTACTGGTTAGAACCAGACAGGTGTTGGCACGGAGTGGATACTGGCTGGAACCAGTTAAATAATAAATAAAGCTTGAGAGCGATGCAATGTAGATGAAATGTAGAATTTGAGAGCGGAGAAATAATAATACCGGTGGAGAGTGGTAAACTGCAGAAAGGACACCGGCCCTTTAAGAGAAGCTGTACACTGCTGGAAACTGAGCTGGAAGCAGGTGATGTTGTAGCTGGAAACAGGTGAGTCCAGAATGGATCGGAGAGTCAGGCTACACCGCAGATGGAATGCTGGTGCGGGTCTCTATAGCAGAAGTCTGGAGACAGGAGCTGGAACCTGGAAGACATTCACAGAAGAGAGACAAACTGGAACTAGGTTTGACAACCAAAGCACTGACGCCTTCCTTGCTCAGGCACAACCTATTTATACCTGCAGCAAGGAAGGCATTGGCTAGGCAATTATGCAAATTAATAATACTGACAACGGATTGGTAGGAAAGATCAGCTGACAGAATCCAAGATGGCTGCGCCCATGCAGACACTTGGAGGGAAGTTTGGATTGTAAACCATGTGGTCTGGAAAACAGTAATGGCGGCGCCGGCCACCGGAGACAGGAGACGCCAGGCTGACAGATGCACATCCGACCACGCGGACACAGCGGAGGCCGCGGCTGACGTAATCGCCACTCAGAATGCAGAAGCTCAGGGACGGCGGCGGAGGCCGCGGGAGACGCCATGCCAGATGTATAAGGCGTTACTGTGACTGCGTCCAGAGAGACAGGAGAGGATGCGGGAATGTGCACATCAGGATAACAGATGGGATCCGGTCCTGGAGCGCTGAGCCAGCCTTAGGAGGCATCTGATAGGTAAGAAATGGCGTCCAGATACCCGGATCGTGACAGCACCCCCCCCTTTAGGAGTGGCCCCAGGACACTTCTTTGGCTTTTGAGGAAACTTGGAATGGAATCTCCGGACCAAGGCAGGAGCATGGACATCAGAAGCATTGGTCCATGAACGTTCCTCAGGGCCATAACCCTTCCAGTCAATAAGATACTGAAGTTGACCGTAACGGTGACGTGAGTCCAGGATCTTGGCCACTTCATACTCAACGCCTCGTTGAGTTTGGACTTTCGGAGTTGGAGGAAGTGAGGAATGAAACCGATTCAAGATTAGCGGTTTCAACAGGGAAACATGGAATGTCCTGGGTATTTTTAAGAAAGGAGGTAACTGGAGTCTGTAAGCAACAGGATTGATGACTTGATCAATTTTAAAAGGACCGATGAAGCGAGGTGCAAACTTCATACTGGGAACTCTCAACCTCAAATTCTTCGTGGATAACCATACCCGATCACCCACCTTGAGAGCAGGAACTGCTCGACGCTTCTTATCCGCAAACTTCTTGTACCTGAACGATGCCTTGAGCAGAGCTGATCGTACGCTCTTCCAGATATTGGCAAACTGATGCAAGGTGATATCCACTGCGGGAACAGAAGTTGCTGGAAGCGGTTGGAACTCAGGGACTTTAGGGTGGAATCCAAAGTTGGTGAAGAATGGTGTTGAAGAAGATGAAGAATGATACTGGTTGTTATGACAGAACTCGGCCCAGGGAAGTAATTGAACCCAGTCATCTTGAGAGGAGGACACATAGATGTGGAGGAAGGACTCCAAGTCCTGATTCACCCTCTCAGTTTGACCATTGGTCTGAGGATGGTAAGCCGTGGAAAACGTTAGCTTGACTTGGAGGACTTGACATAAACTTCGCCAGAATTTGGCTGTGAATTGAACTCCTCGATCTGAGATAATTTCCTCTGGAAGACCGTGGAGTCGGAAGATCTCTTGTATGAATACTTGAGCCAACTTGGAAGCTGACGGAAGACCGGTGAGAGGAATGAAGTGTGCCATCTTGGTGAACCGGTCAACTACCACCCAGATGGTATTGAACTTGTTGCACATGGGCAAATCTGTAATAAAATCCATCGACAAATGGGTCCATGGTCGATGGGGAACAGATAGTGGAACCAGTTGCCCCGCAGGCGACTGGCGGGATACTTTATGTTGGGCACACTTTGGGCAAGATGCAATAAACTCCAAAACGTCCTTTTTCAGAGTTGGCCACCAATAGGACCTAGAGATAAACTCCAGGGTTTTTTGGATACCTGTATGTCCGGCAAAGCGGGAAGCATGGGCCCAATGCATGAGCTTCTTCCTTAGTGTCGGCTTCACAAAACTTTTCCCTGATGGGGGCGTAGAGTCCATCCCTACCGTGGAGAATGCCAACGGATTTATAATAGGATGCTTGTCTGAAGACTCTGACTCATTTTCTTGCTCCCATGAGCGGGAAAGGGCATCGGCCTTGCGATTCTGAGAGCCCGGACAGAACTGGAGTTTAAAGTCGAATCTGGAAAAGAAAAGTGCCCATCTGGCCTGACGAGGGTTGAGACATTGTGCGCCTTTTAGATATAGAAGGTTCTTGTGGTCTGTAAGTATGGTGATTGAATGAGAAGCTCCCTCCAACAGATATCTCCACTCCTCTAGAGCGAGCTTGATGGCTAGCAACTCCTGGTCGCCAATGGCATAGTTGCGCTCCGCTGGGGAGAACTTCCGGGAGAAGAAACTGCAAGGATGTAAATGGCCATCTTTAGCCCTCTGAGATAACACCGCTCCTACTCCAACGGAGGAGGCATCCACCTCTAAGATGAAAGGAGAGTCGATGTCAGGCTGTTTCAGGACAGGCGCAGAGATGAACCTCTGTTTCAAAAGATGAAAAGCTTGCATGGCTTCTTCAGACCACTTGGACGGGTTAGCACCCTTCTTGGTGAAAGCAGTAATAGGCGCCACAATGGTGGAAAAGTCTCGTATAAACTTTCGGTAATAATTGGCGAACCCTAAGAACCTCTGGACCCCTTTGAGGGTTAAGGGTACCGGCCAATTCTGGATTGCTTGTAGTTTCTCAGGATCCATCTCTAGTCCGGAACCGGACACAATGTACCCTAGAAACGGAATGGACTTGACTTCAAAGACGCATTTCTCTAATTTGCAGTAGAGATGATTGACACGGAGACGGGACAGAACCTCCTTTACCCAAAAACGATGTTCCTCTAAATTGTTGGCAAAAATGAGGATATCATCTAGATAGACCACGACATGACGGTATAGAATGTCTCTGAAGATCTCATTGACGAAATGCTGGAAGACAGCTGGAGCATTGCTCAATCCGAAGGGCATGACGAGGTACTCATAATGTCCGTCACGGGTGTTAAATGCGGTCTTCCACTCGTCACCCTCACGGATCCGGATGAGATTGTATGCACCTCTCAAGTCCAGCTTTGTAAAGATGGTAGCTCCGCTAACTCTGTCAAAGAGCTCAGTAATCAGGGGTAAAGGATAGCGGTTCTTGATGGTAATGTTGTTCAAACCTCTGTAGTCGATGCACGGCCGCAGACCACCATCTTTCTTTTTTACAAAGAAGAAGCCTGCGCCGGCTGGAGAAGAAGAAGGTCGAATGAACCCCTTTGCTAGGTTCTCTTTAATGTATTCCTCCATAGAATGCGTCTCAGGCAGAGACAACGGATAAGTTCGGCCTCGAGGTGGAACCTTCCCTGGAACGAGATCAATCGGGCAGTCCCATTCTCTATGAGGAGGAAGGATATCAGCAGAAGCTTTACTGAACACATCCGTGAAATCTTGATATGGAGGAGGTGGAACATCAGACGACCTGGGGGAGGAAGAACAGACAGGCAACACTTTAAACAAACATGTCTCAGCACAGGAGGAACCCCATGCCAGAATTTGCGTAGTCGTCCAATCAATTGTAGGATTGTGAAGACGGAGCCATGGAAGGCCCAGGACCACAGGATGTGTGGCTCTTGGAATCACTAAAATTGAAATAAGTTCGGAATGAAGAACTCCCACTCTCAGACGAACTGGTAGAGTCCTTAGAGCAATAACTGTATCAAAAATTTTACTGCCATCCACGGCAGTTAAGGAAAAGGAGGAAGGAAGTCTCTCGGTGGGTAGGGACCACCGTTTAACATAGGCTTCGGTAATAAAGTTCCCAGCTGCTCCGGAATCCAGGAGGGCAATGACGTTCTGATAACGTTGAGCAACTTGAAGCGAGACTGGGAGATTACAATCTTGAAGGGATGGAGAGGAGATCATTACTCCTAGCCGGCCCTCTCCTTGGCGAGCTAGGGTCTGGAGTCCCGGACGTTTGGGACAAGCATTAATGGTGTGAGACGGAGCTGCACAATAAAGACAGAGAGACTCGGAGAGACGTCTTCGGCGCTCAGCAGGAGTTAAACGGGAACGGCCAATTTGCATGGGCTCATCTTTAGTTGGTGACAGTTGGCGAGGAGGAGGAGCAGAAGATTTTGGAGCAGATGATCTTCCACGCTCAGTTGCTCTCTCTCTGAAACGTAAGTCAACTTTTGTACAAAGTGAGATTAGCTCATCTAACTTGGAGGGTAAGTCTCTGGTAGCTAACTCGTCTTTAATACACTCAGATAAACCATGCCAGAATGCAGCATACAGGGCCTCGTCGTTCCATGCCAGTTCGGATGCCAGGATCTGGAACTGTATAAGATATTGTCCTACAGTACGTGATCCCTGGCGTGAACGGAGAATCTCAGACGAAGCTGAAGTTACCCGGCCTGGCTCGTCGAAGATGCGCCTGAATGTTGACACGAATGCAGTGTAAGAAGATAGCAGGGTGTCGGACCTCTCCCATAACGGTGATGCCCAATCAAGGGCTGAGCCACTGAGAAGAGAGATGATGTAGGCAATTTTTGTACGGTCACTGGGAAAATTGCCAGGTTGTAGCTCAAACTGAATCTCACACTGGTTGAGAAATCCCCTGCAGAATCTTGGAGAACCGTCAAATTTTGCTGGCGTTGGAAGATGAAGACGTGGAGCAGAAACGGGTAAGGTGGGTGGGGTTATAGCTGGAGTCACTGTGGTTGACGCACCGGACGCGTCTGATCCACGGAGAGTTGTCTGAATCCCATCCAGCCGAGTAGAGAGATCCTGGAGACAGCGGATGATGTGGCCCTGTGCAGCCTCCTGATGTTCAAGTCGGGCTGCCAGTTCTTGCATCGGCCTGGCCGCTTGATCCTGGTCTCCGGCTGGATTCATTTGGTCAGTGCTTACTGTCACAACTGAGGGCCTGAGCTGACGGAAGGCAGCCTCAGTTGTAGGGGCTGAGATGTACCGGAACCTGGGAGGTTGTATCAGACCCCTGGACATGTAAGTAACATGAAGAGAAACCGCCCGAAGGCGTGACCACGACAACTTGAGTAAAAGTCAATGATATTTATTTATGACAAACTCCATGCATCACAGTAGCAGTAAAAAGTAACATAAAAATCAGCAGAGAAATAATAATACAGTTCCTGGGTACTACAGGGTGGCAGGGGCCACAGAGCTCTGGTGGTATGAGACAGTTCTTATTATCTGCAAGTTGGAAAGTCCTTACCAGGCTCAACTGTAGCAATGAGGAAAGCCCAGGGTCGTACCAGCTGGTGTTCCAGGGAAAGCTGGACTGCTGTAGATAAAATGCTGCTGTGGGTACTGGTTAGAACCAGACAGGTGTTGGCACGGAGTGGATACTGGCTGGAACCAGTTAAATAATAAATAAAGCTTGAGAGCGATGCAATGTAGATGAAATGTAGAATTTGAGAGCGGAGAAATAATAATACCGGTGGAGAGTGGTAAACTGCAGAAAGGACACCGGCCCTTTAAGAGAAGCTGTACACTGCTGGAAGCTGAGCTGGAAGCAGGTGATGTTGTAGCTGGAAACAGGTGAGTCCAGAATGGATCGGAGAGTCAGGCTACACCGCAGATGGAATGCTGGTGCGGGTCTCTATAGCAGAAGTCTGGAGACAGGAGCTGGAACCTGGAAGACATTCACAGAAGAGAGACAAACTGGAACTAGGTTTGACAACCAAAGCACTGACGCCTTCCTTGCTCAGGCACAACCTATTTATACCTGCAGCAAGGAAGGCATTGGCTAGGCAATTATGCAAATTAATAATACTGACAACGGATTGGTAGGAAAGATCAGCTGACAGAATCCAAGATGGCTGCGCCCATGCAGACACTTGGAGGGAAGTTTGGATTGTAAACCATGTGGTCTGGAAAACAGTAATGGCGGCGCCGGCCACCGGAGACAGGAGACGCCAGGCTGACAGATGCACATCCGACCACGCGGACACAGCGGAGGCCGCGGCTGACGTAATCGCCACTCAGAATGCAGAAGCTCAGGGACGGCGGCGGAGGCCGCGGGAGACGCCATGCCAGATGTATAAGGCGTTACTGTGACTGCGTCCAGAGAGACAGGAGAGGATGCGGGAATGTGCACATCAGGATAACAGATGGGATCCGGTCCTGGAGCGCTGAGCCAGCCTTAGGAGGCATCTGATAGGTAAGAAATGGCGTCCAGATACCCGGATCGTGACAAACCGGTTTCTACAGCAGGTTACTCTAAATTTAGTTTAAAAACTGTAAGCACCTCTGGGGGTAAAGCTGCCAATCAGAACGAGTGAACATTTTCTGTACAGAAAAACAAAGTATATTTGAATGAGTGAAAGCAGGAGTGAGTGGAGCTGTACCCAGGAACTAAGTGGTCTAAGTGGCTGAAGTGGTAACACTGTGTTAGTAGAGGCCTGGTGACATAGGGTTCGCTACCTTGCGTGATTAGAACTAAGTGGTCTAAGTGATCTGAAGTGGTCTAAGTGGTCCCATACAACTAAGTGATCTGGAGTGGTCTAGGCTAGGTGGTCTACAGCAATCGTAGGGCATATAGATAACTAGTATCTATAGGCTGTGCTATTGCATCGCATGTCCATGTGTTCTGCACAGCACAACGTGATACCATTGTGTCATATGCGCTGTGGAAAAGCATACGCAGACGTGATTGTATAGACAAAGGGGTTTTTCTTTGATAACGTCAGGAAATCTCCCTGGTGGGCTTCACTGGAAAGGGTGAAGGATAGTTATCTAATTTCTCTGTTTTTCACCCTACAAACAATTCCAGTTGAAAGATACAGAAAAGGAATTTTTCGCTGCCTCTCTCAGGAAAATATTCCAACAGAACTTCCACCGAAAGAAATTACGATGCTGTAAGGTCTGATAGGAGCCCTAAGTTGGGTACATCACCTTCGCTATCGACAGTGTATGGTAGTACCGGCCAACATGGGCGAGAGCGAGTGGAAGGCGCTCGGAGATACTTCCACCATCTACTTACATTGAGTATTTTGTTGTTTGTGGGAATTTTTTTTGTTATTAAAAAGACCCACAAATATGGGAGCCAGTTGCTCAACTAAGGGACGTATGGTAGCCAGGGTTCAGGCAGAAGAGTTGGGACCGAGAAGGTCAGAATCGGGACCGAGAAGGTCAGAATTGTGTCCGAAAGGGTCAGCAAGGTTTTATGTGTGGAAAATATGGTCCAGACGCTGAAGTTTACTGTGACGAATGGGTACGTATGACTGACAAAGATAGGGTATCATTCCCTGGGACGGGCAGCTTTGAAGCAGAGGTACTGCAGAATGTAGGTATTAAAATATGTCTGATAAAATCCAGAAAACAAAGGGTCAGACATACAAATTGTTTAAACCTGTGGCAGCAAGAGGGGTTGGTGAATTTGATCCTAAGGTATTGCAGGTGGTATGTCTAAGCAAAGTCATATAAGACAAGAATGGAAATATAAGAACTGTTTGAACTTGTAGCAACAATAAACAAGTAGGAAGAAAAAAAGAGAATGCAAGTACACCGCCTTATGTAGATGTGGAAGCAGTTACGGCCAGCATACAAACTATAGAAAATAATAAAAATGTGAAAAATATGACTGTAACCTATATATGTACTAATGAATGTTGAAGTTTTATTTAGGAGAAGAAGGTAACCTGATTGTTTTCAGCCATTTCTCATGCACCCAGAGGAGTATCCAACCGGTAAAAGAAGAGCAGTAGCCTGCGGGGGAAGTGGCTGAGACCAGTGGAACAGGTAAGTATGGTATCATTCGTGTACATATATAGTAAAACCCAAAAATAAAAATAAAACAAAAAAATCAAGAAAGTAACATCAGAAATGGAGAAAAACCTGTCTGCACATTAGTATTTTCCAGTAGGAAAGCAGACAGAGACAAGTCAACCCCCGGGTATTTCTTTCAGTTACCATATAAGAAGTATTCATTCCTAGTAATGCCCCTAGTCAAGATGAGCTCGGAAATGTTTGTTGGACCATGTACATACCCTTAATACGGGATGAGAAGTATTGAATAAATGCTTCGCATGCCCTAGAAGCTTGTTAAACTTTTTTTTTCTTTTTTCTTTTGCAGTAATAGAAAACACTCCATCTGGATAAGTGTTAGGTTCCTGGTGCTCAGAACAAGGGAGATGTTATGAAGCGAGTCCAGAGCACCAGGACGTAATGCTGGGAAAGGGGAATGGAAAGGGAATAGCCCCTGGCGCCCTATCTCCGTTGTCTCGCCCGTGCTGTCAGTACACTCTTGCGAGACTATGGTTGCTTGAGCCCATGGCAGCCGCGTTTGAAGGGCGGATTACGTCTGCCCAACTTCGATGCCCCCTCAGGTCTTAATGAGAGACAAAGAGTGAACCGAGACAGGGTGATAACAAGGGGCCCTCTGACTAAACAACAAGGCCACGGGCTACTAACAAACCTAAAACCAAAGTATGTGCGGCTTGCCGCCAAAGGAAAAGAACAACAAAGGAAATGCTGACCACACGCCGACACAATACTTTTGTGTACCGGCGGTGACAGCATAAGCAGAACCCTCTGCAAAACACCAGTGACAGAAATAAGGGAATACAGCTGCCTAGGCCGACGGACGCGGCAGTGCCGCTACTCACGGAACCGGTACGAATACTGGCAAACGGACAGGAACTCCCAATGCTGCTGACACAGACTCTCAGAACTGGAGGACAGGCAGAATCCCAATCGACAGACCGGTGGACACCAAGAAGCCAGAAACTTGACCAGGCACAGGCAAAGCTACTGGACCTCAGGACAGGAACGCCTCACGGCAGGACACGGGATCAGACATAGGAATCGACACAGGGACTGACATAGGAATCGACACAGGGACTGACACAGGAATCGACACAGGAAGCTCAGGAACCAAGCTCAGAACTCAAGCAGACTGGAAACCCAGAAATATAACCAGCGTCTGTGAATAGCACTGAGCCAGCATATAACAGAGAGGCCTAATTAATAATCTCATGCAGCTGCCCTGTTGCATGACTCCAAACTGACAAGATGCAACTAGCAGCCAGGTGAGGCTGAACACATGGGAACAAGCTGCAATTACACAGACTCACCAGCGGCAGCAACCAAGAGTACTCTTAAACAGAGCAATGGGAAATCCTGGCCTGCGAAACAACTAATAAACATAAAATACCTAACTGACATGCAAAACAGGAATGAGCCACAGCCGTGGCTCATAACAATAAGATCACTGGTAAACACTAATTCGGCAAATGGGAGGTGGCTGTCTCTGTGCTAATGGACGGGCTCAATAAGGCATGGAGGGTCGGGTGCAGACTTCTTTGCAAAATTGGAAAGGGGTCACAGTAGCTAATCTTAGAGTGTGCTATTGAACATCACAAGAATAGTGCTAGGCACAGAGAACAACAGGTGGAGAGGTTGAGGACAGTAAGTATACTGGCACATACAGGAAAGACCCATCAGTCCAAACCCCAGATCCCTAATGGTCAATAATATGTTACACTTGTAGGAAGGAAGGGCATTTTGCCAGAGATTGTAGGAGTAGTAGAACACATAGTCAATATAGACCCCCTAGACAGAAAACACAAGCCACAGTATTAAACACATAGACGGGACCAAGGGACATATAGTAAGGAATCATAAGCCATATAGAAAACACAGATTCGGCTAATGGGAAGAACAAAATAAATGCAACATTACCCTTTGACAAAACTTGCTGGGGTTAAGATGGGGCCTCTAAACTTTTGCTTCTTTTTCCTAGCAGAATGGCCCCTAATTAACTTAATTTTGTTAGATATGATATACATATACTGTGCTCCCGCTCAGGAAGTACAAAATATGTTAGACACCCACGAAGGCTAATGTTACATTTCACTGTTCTAGATGCATGTCCATCACAGGTAGAGGAAATTATCTCACAGATACCGGGTTCCCTATGAACTTAGGATGGACAGGACACTGGATTGATGGCTGGGATAGTCCCAGCCGCGATACGATAAACACAGATTTTTTTTTAAGGAGAGTAGACCAAGTAGAGACTCACTTCCCCGTAGTGCCCAATCCAGTTGTCAAATTGTTATAAAATCTTCTCCACCTCTACAACTCATCTGTCACCAACCTCTATTCTGTTTCTCTACAGTTTCCTCTTCATCTTTTGCGTTCACACAGGGTGGTACAATACATGGACCCAATTACAGTTCAAACTCCACATGCCTAGGTCCTTCAGAGTTCTGCCCAAACCCAGTATATTCCAACAGGATAACACCAGTATTACTGCAGTGTGCCTTGTCATGCACAAAGGGTGGAGGAAGGATGAGTATACTGGTGAAGGGAAATTTTGTATAGACACTGATATGCCTGTTGGTGAATGGCAAACCTGACATTTTCATTTTCTTCTTCTTTCTCTCTTCTAGAGATGTTTCTTTTTTTTTGAGTTATGCTCATGGTACCCTACATTGCAAACACACAATGACTTCGTACAGTTAACACCCTTTAGGAATTATTGTTATGTATTGGTGCGCACTGATGTTTTCTCAAACTGGGTAGAGGCATTTCCTGCCGCCACGGATGCTGCTGTGTTTACCGCAAAGAAAAATTGCGCAGAAATTTGTGTGTAGATAATGGTACCCCTTGAAGTAGGAGCAAAGCTTGAAATTGTACTATTGTGACCATAGATACTGCCACTAGTATTATGTAGCATCGGAACCACTCCCAGATCTTCACTTAGCGAATCACCCTCTTCGAAAAAAAATTTGTTTTGGTTTTGGTATTTGTGTCTTTTTTGTTGTTTTTGGAAGACAACCTCATGTCATGATTGATCCGCACAATGATCAGAAATACACCAATGAGGTGACAGTACAGTACCTTATTGAGATGAGCCAGCATTTGAGAACTTGACAAAAGAACTTGAAACTGTTGATTCCTGGTATGCCAAATACTAACTGTCTTGATTGTGAACCAAGAGACTGTGTGATTGTTCTTACGCTCAGGTTGCCTAATAGACAGGTGGGAAGGACCCTACCAAGTTTTGTTGACAGCACTATCCCAGTGAAAGTAGCCGTGAGAGAGACTTGGGTCCACGATTCTCATTGCAGGAAAGTCGGTAGTCCGGAAGGAACTCGTAAATGGAGTGAGATCGCAAAAGTATCACCAGAGACTCTGTTCCGTGAAGACTGAGAGGCGGCACTGTTGAACACTACCTGAGCGTACTAAAGGATTGCAGAAAGACCAGTCATTGTAATTGATTTGTTATGAACAAGAGTTGTTTTGTTCTATTTCTCTTTTCTCTCTTTCCCGCTGACAAACATTTTTTTTCCGGACATTCTATTTTTGCGAGGTTTTTTATGAGGAGTCGAGTGTGGGATTGGAACTGGTTCTGGAGAAAGGAGTGATTTCCTTATAGGATCCCAGGATTAGCCAATCAGTTTGTTAAAGCCAGGAAGAAAAAAAAAATCAAAGGTCTAGTAGTTATGGAGTTCGGAGGTAATCAGGAACAATCAGACAATGGCTATTCACACATTGCAGATAAAGAGCTCATTAATATATGTGGAAGAAAGGTTTATGAGTGGCTGTCCCCGAACTCTGAAGGTTTATGTTATTTAGGAAGGACACTACTTATAACCCTTGTTCAATTAGTAAACAGACCTAGCATTCGTTCCAGAAATGGAAACAATGTTCAGAAAATGATAGGAAAATGTAGATCATGAAAATTTTATATGTCACTTTCACGATTTGTTTGTGTCTTCTTCATCTACCCAGCAGAACCTCAATCGAATCCAAACATCAGTGTACAAAGACGTAGGTACATGTATGTGTGAAATGTTCATCGCAAATCAGACATTATAGGCCAAAGCACTGTCCCAGCATACTCTATAGGTTGAATGTTGTCCCACACTCAATCAGTGGTCCCGTGACCGCCGAATGCATATAGAGGCTGTCTCGTCCTTCTCCCTGTCTTCCACAAATATAGTCAAGTGTCTGATTTGCGAAATGAATACATACTTGTGTCTAGGTCACCGATTATTGTCTGAAATATTTTTTTCTTATGTTAATAATTGATGGCAGTTATTGTTTACTGCCAAAGGGTGGACTGTCGAAGTCAAAAATATTACATAGAAAGAACATACAGACTCCACACATATAAGTCGCTATGCTTGCATATACGTGCAGCGAGCACAGCAATATATTGTAACACAAGCATTTACATGGACATGCCACAGAGATGGATTCGACACTTATTTCATACAGTACATAATTATAATAATATCAAGCACCAGACATCATAATGATTTAACATTATATAATGGAGTAATGTCATGTATGTGTATTATTGGAACAAAGCAAGTTAGGCCTGTCATATTTGGTATTAAAGCAAGCAGATTAATGTGTAGATTCAGTTGATACTTGTTATTAAGTTGTAGGACATTGCAACACATAGTTATGATTAAATGTATGAAAGCTAAAATCACTCTTATTAGGATAGTGGACAGGAAGCTCATGCCAGCCCCTTTTGATGTCTTCAAGGCTGAACCTGTTTAGCATACGAACTGTCTAGTGACTCATCATGAATGAGAAAGTTCCCTCCCCCAAAACTAGATAAGACAATACAGAGACACGCAGTTGCCAGTTGCTGTTTTTGTGCCAGACGATGATGGAGGTGCTTCTAGATCAGTTCCTGTATTTATTTGCTGAGAGAAAGAGATATATTAAGAGGAGGATGCATTGAAAGATATGGTAATTGTATGCTGGCCTGTAACTGTATGTATTAACTGCTTACTGTATGAATTGTAACCATGTAAACTAATTGTATACTGTACATTGTAATATATTGAATCCATATCCTTTTAATAACAAATATATACATCAATGAGCTTTGGAACTCAGATAATGTGTGGGTATATTCTTTTCTCTTAAGGAATGTAGTGTTTTGAGATGTACAGCGCACTTTTATCATATATGGTAATAAGATGAGCCTGGCGTCTACAATATATATTAGAGTGGGCATTTTAAATATTTGTGAGAAGCAATTTGGTATTTATACACCCTTCTTATAATAGCCTGTGCTTCTGAACTCTATTAGCTGTTTCACAGTGTAGTTTTCTCATTCTGCTGCTGCAGTCTCACTTTTAAATGCAGGGCTGCTCTTTCCCCTGGGATTCCTCTCTGGTAGCTGTGGGGGCTAGTAATATGGCCGTTCACCTCTTAGTCCCAGTTGCACTTTTTCCCTCACAGTCTACCACTTGCACATACGTCAGCACACTTTTTCCTACCAAAGCAGGAGCTCCTCTCCTCACCCTGTCCTGTCTAGGGCAAGGTTCCATCCTCTCCCTGCAGGCAGCCAATCAGGTAAGAGACCACAGGCTACCTGGATACATTGTTTCAGATGTGGACTGCATTCACCCTCTGTTAAACTCTATAGCTGTGGCCTGCAGGTCTGTCTCAATATAAAAGGGCAGGCTGGGATCTGTAGTGCCACAGCTGTATGCATCTAGATCACACAGGGGCATGCTGGCACTTGTGGTGCCACAATCTACTTTCAGGGGTGCCACATCGTGACACTAATGAATTATACTATTTTCAGACATCAGACCCAGGAAATTGCCAGGTCTAGTACCCTGGCAAATTTCCGGGTCTGAGCTCCATGACCCTGGTTAGGAAAAGGGGACTTTGGGCCTAATTCAGACCTGATCGCTGGGCAGCGATTTTTGCAGCCCTGCGATCAGATAGTCGCCACCTACAGGGGGAGGGTATTTGAGCTGTGCAAGTGTACAAACGCATGTGTAGCAGAGCTGCACAAACTGATTTTGTGCAGTCTCTGTGCAGCCCGGGACTTACTCAGCCGCTGTGATCACATCAGCCTGTCCGGTACCGGAATTGATGTCAGACACCCTCACTGAAAACGCTTGGGCACACCTACGTTTTTCCAGACACTCCCAGAAAATGGTCAGTTGCCACCCACAAGCCCTCTACCTGTCAATCGTTCGCCAGTGCGATAAGGGGCAAACGCAGGATTTAGTCAGGGGGGTTTCCGTGGGGTCTACTATATCATACTGGCGCTCGGGATCCCGGCGCCCAGCATACCGGGATCCCGACCTCCATTATGCCGGCAGCGGAGCGAGCGCAAAAGAGCCACGCTGTGGGCATGGTAGTGCGCTACGCACGCCACGCTATTTTTTTTATCCCTCCAGGGGTGTCGTGGACACCCCAAGAGGGAAAATTGTTGTCGGTATGTCGAGTGTCAGGTTTACGGCACCGGTATGCTAAGCGCCGGGATCCCGACAGCTGGCATATCAAGTGCCACCCATTTCCGTGTTTGTATATATGTATATCGTGGGGTATATTTACTAAGGTCCCGATTTTGACCGAGATGCCGTTTTTTCTTCAAAGTGTCATCTCGGTAATTTACTAAGCAAAAATCACGGCAGTGATGAGGGCATTCGTAATATTTTGGAAGTCCTAGGAAAAAATCACGAATCAATACACCATCGGTCAAATACGCCTGCAATTTGGTAGAAATCGGGAATTTACTAAAAAGTGCAAAACACAAACACTGCCGACAATAGCCAAACACTGCCGTGATGAAATACAAATCGTGAAAAAGTGCTAAAAAAAAACAGACCTGCTTTTTTATCCCGTGTTTGTATAGGCATGCACGGATCCATGAGATCCGTGCATGTTTTTCAGTGGGAAGGGGTGGGAAATGTTATAATTTTTCAAAAAATAAATGCGTGGGGTCCCCCCTCCTAAACCAAACCAGCCTCGGGCTCTTTGAGCCGGCCCTGGTTGCAAAAATATGGGGGAAAAATTGACAGGGGTTCCCCCATATTTAAGCAACCAGCACCAGGCTCTGCGCCTGGTCCTTGTTCCAAAAATACGGGGGACAAAAAGCGTAGGGGTCCCCCGTATTTTTGAAACCAGCACCGGGCTCCACAAGCTGGACAGATAATGCCACAGCCGGGGGTCACTTTTATACAGTGCCTTGCGGCCGTGGCATCAAATATCCAACTAGTCACCCCTGGCCGGGGTACCCTGGGGGAGTGGGGACCCCTTCAATCAAGGTGTCCCCCCCCCCAGCCACCCAAGGGCCAGGGGTGAAGCCCGAGGCTGTCCCCTCCATCCAATGGGCTGCGGATGGGGGGCTGATAGCCTTTGTTGAAAGTAATGAATATTGTTTTTAGTAGCAGTACTACAAGTCCCAGCAAGCCTCCCCCGCAAGCTGGTACTTGGAGAACCACAAGTACCAGCATGCGGCGGAAAACCGGGCCCGCTGGTACCTGTAGTACTACTACTAAAAAAATACCCCAATAAAGACATTACACACACACCTTGAAAGTATAACTTTAATGCATACATACACACCACCATATACACATACTTACCTTATGTTCACACGAGGGTCGGTCCTCTTCTCCAGTAGAATCCATGGTGTACCTGTTGAAAAAATCCTACTCACCAAATCCAGTGTAGAGGGCTCCTCGGATACTCCATTTGTAATCCACGTACTTGTAAAAATAAAAAAACGGGACACCCGACCACGAACTGAAAGGGGACCCATGTTTTCACATGGGACCCCTTTCCCCGAATGCCAGAAACCCCCTCTGACTGATGTCTAAGTGGGTTTCTTCAGCCAATCAGGGAGCGCCACGTTGAGGCACCCTCCTGATCGGCTGTGTGCTCCTGTACTGTCTGACAGGCGGCACACGGCAGTGTTACAATGTAGCGCCTATGCGCTCCATTGTAACCAATGGTGGGAACTTGGTGGTCAGCGGTGAGGTCACTTTCGGTCAACCGCTGACTACCAAGTTCCCACCATTGGTTACAATGGAGCGCATAGGCGCTACATTGTAACACTGCCGTGTGCCGCCTGTCAGTCAGTACAGGAGCACACAGCCGATCAGGAGGGTGCCAAACGTGGCGCTCCCTGATTGGCTGATGGAATCTTCTTGGACTTAAGTCAGAGGGGGTTCCTGGCATTCGGGGAAAGGGGACCCATGTGAAAACATGGGTCCCCTTTCAGTGTGAGGTCGGGTATCCGTTTTTTTATTTTTACAAGTACGTGGATTACAAAAGGATTTACAGAGGAGCCTAAAACACTGGATTATGTGAGTATAATTTTTTCTACAGGTACACCATGGATTCTACTGGAGAAGAGGACCGACCTGCGTGGGAACATAAGGTAAGTATGTGTATATGGAGGTGTGGATGGATGTATTAAAGTTATACTTTCAAGGTGTGTGTGTGTGTGTTGTCTTTATTGGGGTATTTTTTTTAGTAGTAGTACTACAGGTACCAGCGGGCCCATTTTTCCGCCGCATGCTGGTACTTGTGGTTCTCCAAGTACCAGCTTGCGGGGAGGCTTGCTGGGCCTTGTAGTACTGCTACTAAAAACAATATCATTCACTTTGAACAAAGGCTATCAGCCCCCCATCCGCAGCCCATTGGATGGGGGGGACAGCCTCGGGCTTCACCCCTGGCCCTTGGGTGGCTGGGGGGGACACCCCTTGATTGAAGGGGTCCCCACTCCCCCAGGGTACCCCGGCCAGGGGTGACTAGTTGGATATTTGATGCCACGGCCGCAAGGCACTGTATAAAAGTGACCCCCGGCTGTGGCATTATCTGTCCAGCTTGTGGAGCCCGGTGCTGGTTTAAAAAATACGGGGGACCCCTACGCTTTTTGTACCCCGTATTTTTGGAACCAGGACCAGGCGCAGAGCCCGATGCTGGTTGTTTAAATATGGGGGAACCCCTGTTCATTTTTCCCCCATATTTCTGCAACCAGGATCGGCTCAAAGAGCCCGAGGCTGGTTTGCCTTAGGAGGGGGGACCCCACGCAATTTATTTTTTACATTTAAACATTTTTTTTTTTACAAGGTGCACAATGAAGCCCAGCACGGATCTCTCAGATCCAGCTGAGATTCATTGTATTAAAGTCGGCAGTGTTTTACAAGTCACTTACGTAAAACACTGCCAAAAAAACCGAATGACATCGACATCGGAAAACCCGAAAATGCAGAATACGGCAGCTTAGTAAATTAGTCGTAATCAATTCAAAAAGTTGCATATTTACACTTTCGATGTCATTCGTGATTGAACTTTGACCTCAAACGTGAAAATACGAATCTTAGTAAATTTACCCCGTGTATGTATTTGTATATATATATATATATAGATAATTATATATATATATATATATATATATATATATATTACATATACACACATATATATATCACACAAATTCATACATACACAAACATACAGACATACACAAGCAAACACACATACCTACAAATACATACAAACACACAAACGTCATATACAGTATACAATACATACTGTATATGTTATACATACCAGGCACCAGGGTTTGGGAGGCAGGAGCACACTAGCGGCAGTCACTGTGAGGACGGAGGGAGCTGCTATGGCTGCGCATGTGCAGTCAGCAGCTCCTCCTGGACATTCTCTATGCAGAGAGCTACCGTACGTAGCTCTCTGCAGCAGGAGCAGTTCCGCGGTCGCGATCACGTCTTCTACTGAGGTGGAGACATTGCTGTCTCCGTCTCAAAAATAAAAAGTTTGGCTCATTAGGGGGGTTTCCAGGTACTCGGAAACCCCCCTGCGTGCGATCACTTTTTTCTCACCATCCCGTCGCTATGCACCAATGCCTGGTGCAGGCATCCGACGCACCTGCACATTGCGGTGCATACGCATGTGGAGCTTAGACCTGATCGCAGGCTAGTGATCAGGTCTGAATTACCCTCCTAGTCCAGTGTCAATTGCATTCAGACTTACCAAAATCCTGGGTTGATGTGCGTTTTGATGCATGTCTGATAGGGATATTATACAGGTTCTGTGGTTGGCTGACTTCAAGTTTGCATGTCACCTGGTTTTACTCAGCCATAGAACTTGTGTAATCCATGAGCATCTCAGTTTAAAGGGATAGCATGGTAAGCCTAGATATAGGAATAGTTTGTGTCCTAAACGCATATGTGGTGGTGATAAATCTATTTACAGTTTCTATCAATATATAAATACATATATCTAGCTATCTACCCATTTATTTATATACTGTAGATAGATATAATCCCATACCTCCCAAAATGAGCCTTTCAAGGATGGACAAAATGCTGTGCTCCAGGGCTTCCCTCTTAATGTATGATTGCCATCACCTGTGCTGAAACACCTTTCCTATCAATGTACATGTTCAAAACAGCTGAGGGCAATCCTACATTAGAGGGAAGTCCAGAAGCAAAGCATTTTGTCCCTCCTTGAGGGGGTCATGTTGGGAGGTATGTAATCCAAATTTTAGTACTAGACCCTCCAGCTGGCCCGCCATCATGGGGGAACAGTTGAGACTTAAGGTCCAGACCGAGATGTGGCCTGGGTGGCAGCAGTATGGATCGGGGGCCGATCCAGCTTCACACCAGCAGGCAGCCATTGAGGGAAAGAGGTGCGGCAGTATTATGACTATAGAGCTGGCTGTGAGCCAATCGGATCTCACGGAATGGCAGCTGTGAGCTCCAATTGGCTCATGGCTGTCCGTATAGTCATAATACCACCATGGCTCTGTACCTCCATGGCGGCCTGCCGGCATGCAGCTGGCCTGGCCCCTGATTCACACTGCTGCCAACCAAGTGCCCCCTCAATGGTAAGCTTTGGGGGATGCAGAGGGAGCGGAAGGAGAGGCTGAGGCAGCATCTACAGGACAGTGTGTGTGTGTGTGTGTGTGTGTGTGTCTATGTGTCTATGGGACTGTGTGTGTATGTGTGTCTATGGTGCAATATGTGTGTCTATGGGGCATTGTGTGTGGGGGCGCATTGCTGTCTAATTTGTCAGTCCTGGTCCCCATCATTTCTGATGGCAGCTCTGCCCTCCAGCATAGAAAACCAGCCAGAATAGAGCTGAATATTGATCAATTCATGCTAATGGTCTTGAGTAAAACTCTACAAGGAGCAAAATTACAACAAACATAATACCTCATATACAGTAATGTGACCCATTTTTATAATGGAAGTTAACAAATATATGATATGCTTTATACAGGTGTAAGTATATCATTCATATTACAGAAGGTACTTAGTCATCACCCAATACGTTCTCTGCTTTTACAAGTATGGTTGTTAAATATCAACTTATACAGCATATGGATAAAAACATTTTGTGTTCTGTGTTTCTTTCTTATCTCCCCTCTATTTGCTTTTTGTACTTACAATTAGGTGACTAATTCTAGCTCTTAGTGCACACTACCAGGTATATGGCCATAGAATGTGATATGCAAGTTAATCTATTGCCAAATAAATGAGGCAGTTAATGAAAGTGTGTAGTTACAGTATATCTTCTTGGACACTTACTCATTTACAGAATGCGCATATAAACATCACACCAAATTATTACCATTGCATATCATAAGGCATCCAGGATGTTATACACCACAAAACACCAATATAGTCCATAGTTTCTTGGCTTAGATTTTAACTATCTTCGATTTTGACTTTGCAATTTTCCCTGAACTCCCTGGAGCCCTGAACCACCGATACTAACTATCTTTACTTGAGATTTTGACTATGTGAGATTTTGACTAAGTGCCAATTATGACTATACTATGTACTAGATCATGGGTCTTCAACCTGTGGCCCTGCAGCTGCTACGGAACTACACATCCCACCATGCCCTGCCACAGTTTTGCTATTAAGGCATGGTAAAACTGAGGCAGGGCATGCTGGGATGTGTAGTTCCGCAGCAGCTGGAGGGCCACAGGTTGAAGACCTATGTACTAGATTGTACACAACATAGGGGGTAATTCCAAGTTGATCGCAGCAGGATTTTTGTTAGCAATTGGGCAAAACCATGTGCACTGCAGGGGAGGCAGTTATAACATGTGCAGAGAGAGTTAGATTTGGGTGGGGTGTGTTCAATCTGGAATCTAATTTGCAGTGTAAAAATAAAGCAGCCAGTATTAACCCTGCACAGAAACAAAATAACCCACCCAAATCTAACTCTTTCTGCACGTTATATCTGCCTCCCCTGCAGTGCACATGGTTTTGCCCAATTGCTATCAAAAATCCTGCTGCGATCAACTTGGAATTACCCCCAGGGTCAAGATTGACTTGCCTGCACAGTCTATCTTTTCTTGCGATACTGACCCCACGGGAGCGCGCATCGTTATCGCAAGCTGAATACACACTAACTCTCCTTACGATTTTGACTATATAGTCAAAAACGTAAGGTTACATCGCACCGTGTGTATGCACCTTTAGAAAGATACATTTGTAGCTCTTACTTGTACAGTATTCTGTTTTGCACTTTCTGTATTGCCTGAATTGTATTATAAACAAACCTGGTGCCACCCACAGACATCATAGAAAAATATACTGTAACAACTGTCTCCCCTATATGGTTCGCCCAGTGAGAATGGACTTCCTCGGGGGGAGGCAGCTAAGTCCCTTTTGGAAGTTCACCATTAGGATCAAATATATAGGAGGTCAGGGCTTATTCAAGGACCAGTTTGGAGAATTCTGGGACCAATATCATTCATTTATGTATGAATAAATGTATGTTCTGTTTTCAAAGTTTGGTGAGTGCTGCGTGCGGCATGGCGTCATTACGTCACTGTCACAACTGAGGGCCTGAGCTGACGGAAAGGCAGCCTCAGTTGTAGGGGCTGAGATGTACCGGAACCTGGGAGGTTGTATCAGACCCCTGGACATGTAAGTAACATGAAGAGAAACCGCCCGAAGGCGTGACCACGACAACTTGAGTAAAAGTCAATGATATTTATTTATGACAAACTCCATGCATCACAGTAGCAGTAAAAAGAAACATAAAAATCAGCAGAGAAATAATAATACAGTTCCTGGGTACTACAGGGTGGCAGGGGCCACAGAGCTCTGGTGGTATGAGACAGTTCTTATTATCTGCAAGTTGGAAAGTCCTTACCAGGCTCAACTGTAGCAATGAGGAAAGCCCAGGGTCGTACCAGCTGGTGTTCCAGGGAAAGCTGGACTGCTGTAGATAAAATGCTGCTGTGGGTACTGGTTAGAACCAGACAGGTGTTGGCACGGAGTGGATACTGGCTGGAACCAGTTAAATAATAAATAAAGCTTGAGAGCGATGCAATATAGATGAAATGTAGAATTTGAGAGCGGAGAAATAATAATACCGGTGGAGAGTGGTAAACTGCAGAAAGGACACCGGCCCTTTAAGAGAAGCTGTACACTGCTGGAAGCTGAGCTGGAAGCAGGTGATGTTGTAGCTGGAAACAGGTGAGTCCAGAATGGATCGGAGAGTCAGGCTACACCGCAGATGGAATGCTGGTGCGGGTCTCTATAGCAGAAGTCTGGAGACAGGAGCTGGAACCTGGAAGACAATCACAGGAGAGAGACAAACTGGAACTAGGTTTGACAACCAAAGCACTGACGCCTTCCTTGCTCAGGCACAGTGTATTTATACCTGCAGCAAGGAAGGGGTTGGCTAGGCAATTATGCAGATTATTAATACTGACAACGGATTGGTAGGAAAGATCAGCTGACAGAATCCAAGATGGCTGCGCCCATGCAGACACTTGGAGGGAAGTTTGGATTGTAATCCATGTGGTCTGGAAAACAGTAATGGCGGCGCCGGCCACTGGAGACAGGAGACGCCAGGCTGACAGATGAACATCCGACCACGCGGACACAGCGGAGGCCGCGGCTGACATAATCGCCACTCTGAATGCAGAAGCTCAGGGACGGCGGCGGAGGCCGCGGGAGACGCCATGCCAGATGTATAAGGCGTTACTGTGACTGCGTCCAGAGAGACAGGAGAGGATGCGGGAATGTGCACATCAGGATAACAGATGGGATCCGGTCCTGGAGCGCTGAGCCAGCCTTAGGAGGCATCTGATAGGTAAGAAATGGCGTCCAGATACCCGGATCGTGACAGTCACGTGCACTCAAACGCTATAGGCAGATCACAAACGGGGGGGGGGGGGGGGGGGGTTGCCGGGGAGCTGCTGCAGCGTGAATGTCCTCCTGGTCAGCAAATGCGTTCCTGACCGGGAGGACAAATTATTAAAAATAATGAATTTTAAATTGTTAATTTAAGACCACCCCACAGATTTGCCTATGCATGAAGGCAAGCACTCTTCGGCATTAGGCCACACCCCCAAAACAGCCGTGATTCGCAGCAGTTTGGCACTGCTCTGCTGGAAGTTAGGAGTGGTGGAGCGCCATTGCCTAGTCCCTGCGCTGCATGGAGGTTGTGATGTGTGGTCTTTAAACTGACCGCACATTGCTCCTCCTGTGTACATTGGCTGGCGCCTCTCATGTTTGGGGGTGCGAGCTGCCCCCTTGCCCCACCCATTTCGACGCCTCTGAGTGGCGTTACTATACATTTTGCCCCCCTCCCTGCCAAAAAAGTTTCTCGCGACCCCCCTCAGCCCATGGCATTTTGGTAAAACAATCAAGATCTTTTCTAGGCAACTTAGCTCCCAGTGTGAACAGTTAAAAATGTGCCTCCACTCCAGTGACGTGCGGTGGGGTGAGGCAGAGCCTTTTCTTTTATACTAACATTTGAGCCAGAGTTTTGTCTGTAGAAAGTATATGAAAACTACAAAGAATATATTAGAAATATCTTCATTGTATTATTCTAATCATTTTTATAGTCAAAACTCTGGAGTAAAAAGTCTAGGCAGGTGAGGCACTTATCTTTTTCATACATCTCTGATCAAAACTGACCAAATTTCCAGGAGTTTATACTGCAGCACCTTTGCATAATGACCACATGAACTTTTTGGGTCACATATTGTGTGTAAATCTAGCTCTGGTAGTGCCTGCTGAGACATTTACCTCACCGCATGTCCTTGCCCCACCCCCATAGATACTTTAAAAATAGAGATACAACTTCCTACATCTTCTGCCGGCAGCACCAGTGTTCCAGCCATTTCCGGGTAATGCTATACCATTGTGCTCCCTGACAGATGCTAGAGGTCAAGCAGGACCTCTAACATCTGTCTCCTCGTAGGCAGCAGACATTTTTGGAGGGACATTTTCAGTAGACCATGGAATCTGGATAAACACTGGCAGGAGCCACAGTGCTGGCGCCCCTAAGCCACCATGGGATCTGCAGTAGCTGATGCTACACTAATGAGCCCCTGGATGCTACCACAGCGAGGAGCACTTAAAACTAAAATTTGTTGTCCCAATCCTTTGAGACAGTCTGTAGGGAGGGGTGTGTGAGCACCACAGTGCCATTGCCTAGGGCACCACCTTTTACAGTGTGTAGAGCCATCCTGATTGCTGGGATAGCTCTATGCTTTCTCATGCCAGCAGCCTTGACCCCTTACATGTTCAGGTATGGCACAGGGTGGCAGTGAGCCCTGCTATGATGCTACATGGACATTAGTATAGTCCATACTATATATAGCAGGGGTGGCCAAACAGTCAATCGCGACATGCGACCAGTCGATCGCGACCCGCCGCCCATCCACATGAGGCGAGGAGAGCGCAGCGCGCACCTCTCCTGCCTGCCGTCCTGCCCCTCATATCTGTATCTGGCACTGTGGGTGTGGCACTGTGGGGGGCATATCTAGCACACTGGGCACATGGCACTGTGGGGGCATATGTGTATGTGGCACTGTGGGGGCATAACTGGCACTGTGTGGGCATAACTGGCACTGTGGGGGCATATGTGTTTGAGGTTTTTACCTGTGGGAGCCAATGTGTTATTTCGTGCGAGACAGTCATTACACCCTGTGCAGCAAGGCTACGTCCCTTTTTTGTTATGCCATGCCCACTTTTTTGTTATGCCACACCCTTTTTTTGGGCGCGCTCCTGCGGCGCACGCTATTATCCCACCTAGGTAGATCACAAAGCTTTTCAGCTTTCAAAGTAGTTCACCGACTCCAAAAGTCTGCCCACCCCTGATATATAGTATGAAGAGACAATAAATTGCAGCTCAGTGGTCAGTAGGGGTCACCAGAGATGAGGACTATCATTCTTTTCTGCTCACTGCAAATTTGTAACTGGAACTGCTAGAAGAATACAGTCCTGAGGGAGTCGGGACGCGTCCTGAGGGAGTCAAGACGCGTCCTGAGGGAGTCGGGACGCGTCCTGAGGGAGTCAGGACGCTGCGTTTTTTTTATTTTTGTGTCCCCAACATCAATTCCTGGGTAATGACAGGGGGGGCACGGGCCCGAGTGCCCCCCCCTGGATCCGCCACTGAGTTGCGCTATGTTTGGCACTGTGAAAGAGCTTCTCATGGCAGAGAACTTAAAGCTACTGTACTTCAGGAGAAGCTAACTATATTTACTTATTCATGAACTACTAACATGTTCCACAAGAGGGAGACAGATGAAAATGTTCTATACTTGGACAGTAATGTTAGCACAGGTTGATTTCATATAGCCTTCATGGAATACAAGCATTCACTTTATATTTTTAAATATAAATAAATAAATATATATATATATATATATATATAATGCTGGGTACACACAAGGTGATATATCGGGCGTTCAAACGAACAGCTGATATATCACGAGACAGTCAGCGGGGGAGTATAGCTAATATGTCTGTGAACAACATGGGGGATTATTCAGATCTGATCGCTGCTGTGCATTTTCGCACAGCGGGCGATCAGATCCGAACTGTGCATGTGTATGCACCGCACCACGCTGGCGCATCACACGGCTGCAATGGGCATCGGCGCACTGCAACGGGATTGTGCGAAGGATCCATTCGCACGGGCGTTCGCAAGGAGATTGACAGGAAGAGGCTGTTTGTGGGTGGCAACTGACTGTTTTCAGGGAGTGTCCAGAAAAAAGCAGGCGGGCTCAAGTGTTTGCAGGGAGGGTGTCTGACGTCAAACCCGGTCCCGATAAGCCTGATGTGATCGCAGTGGCTGAGTAAGTCCTGGCCTACGCAGAGACTCCACAAAATCAGTTTGTGCAGCTCTGCTACACATGCAATCGCACACTTGCACAGCAAAAATAGACTCCCTTGTAGACGGCGACTATCTGATCGCAGGACTGCAAAAATCGCTGCCTAGCAATCAGATCTGAATGACCCCCATAGTTCACAGACATATTGTGCTGGCTGTGCAGCAGCGCTGATGGATGATATTTCTGAAGATATATTGGTGCATCTGGTTGTGCACACATTTGCTGCAGGACTGACTTTGCAGCTGGGTGGGCAAATTCAAATTCCCTCCTAGCTTTGACATATACTTAATTGAATCAGCCACTCTGTCGGCACGGCAATAAGTCTGTCATCAAGTCGGCCCTGTGTGTATCCAGCTTAAGGCATTTGTTGAATAATAGATAATTATTTATTTCAAAATAAACTAAATCTACAAAATGATGTTTTTTTTTTATAGTGTGGGTAGAGGTATAACTAGGCGCCATTGTGCCCGGAGCAAGGGTATGTTTTGGTGCCCCCCTCCCCTGTACTGAAATGGGGGCCTAGCCAACAAGTGGTGGCATGTTATATTTGAAAAGACACAATATTTAAAAATCCTAAATTGGTGACAGGGCCATGTGCGCCGACCTAATATGGAGCGGCTGGCATGGAGACGCTTACAGCGGCTGGCGGCCAGATGCTCACAACAGAGTAGCGTGTGCCGCAGCTGACTGTACAGATAAACACTGGATTCGATCCCGCGCACACCGACCTGATCAGAGGCGGTTAGCTGGGAGATCTACAGCGGCTGGCGGGGAGACGCTTACAATAACTTAGCATGAACCGCGGCTGTCTGCTGACTGTGACCAAGACACACAATACTAATTAATATGTACTTACAATACATGGATACAGCACACAGAATATAATAAAGATGGTGTACTGATATACCATACTGATAACAGTAGAAATTAAGTGGGCATCAGAATACAGTTAAAGTAAAAAGGTCGATATTATGAAACATTGAAGATAAGATTAGAACACCTAAGAATATATAGAAAACCCTGGCTATCATAAAGATATCTTTAGAATTTGTAATCCTGGGACAGGAGAATAAACTATTGCCTCAGTAATAATAACATGAACACCCTTTGGAGGTAATTCAAATGTTTGAAAAATCGGTTGGGTGTCTGTTTTTTCCTGTCTATTAGATAGGAAAAAACAGACACCCAACTGACTTTTCAAACAATTGAATATCCCCCTTTAACTGATTTCTCTAAGGAATATTATTGTGAATAAAATAACTGTATCCTAACCATTTTATGGTTTTGAAAATCCAGGGCATAATCAAAATATAATCTGTTAAAATCTGAGAGGATAAAACTACAGGATACTGTGATAATAACAACTCCTGCTATATAACAATTAAATAATATCAGTGTGAGAACACAGTACTGAATGAATAGAAACAAAATTGTAACATGAAAGGTTACATGTGCAGGATGCTACAATTGTAACAATAACACAAAGACTGTACAGGCAAAATAGCCCTTTATTAAAAGGAATTAAAGATTCACAGTAAATAACATTTACCAAACATTTTATTCGTTTTTATCAACACACTCTAGGGGTCATTCCGAGTTGTTCGCTCACTAGCTGCTTTTAGCAGCCGTGCAAACGCCAGGCCGCCGCCCTCTGGGAGTGTATCTTAGCTTAGCAGAAGTGCGAACGAAATGATCGCAGCGTTGCTGCAAAAAAAGATTGTGTCGTTTCAGAGTAGTTCCAGACCTACTCCTAGCTTGCGATCACTTCAGACTATTTAGTTCCTGTTTTGACGTCACAAACACGCCCTGCGTTCGGCCAGCCACGCCTGTGTCTCCCCAGAAACACCCACTTTCTGTCAATCACTCTGCGGCCAGCAGTGCGAATGAAAAGCGTTGCTAGACCTTGTGTGAAACTGCATCGGCTTTTGTGAAAGTACGTCGCGCGTGCGCATTGCGCCGCATACGCATGTACAGAAGTGCCGCTTTTTCACCTAATCGCTGCGCTGCGAACGAAAGCAGCTAGCGAACAACTCGGAATGGCTCCATGTCTCTTTATCACACTATATTTTAATATTTCACCACTCTTGCTACCATTTTAATGCACATCAATAAAATGTAAAACATTTTTAATAATTCAATTGGTTCCAGTGTGCATCCAGGAAAATGTTTCCTTTGTTTTTCTTCTTCTTTGTTAAAATACCAGTTTTAGACCTTGTGGAGCTTAGGGTGAAAGTTTCCTTTGGATGCCCTCCAAATTTAAGATAGGGTCAGTACACGCCGAAGGTTTTCAACAACAATATAGGGGCATGGCAGTACGGACGGTGTAATGGTTAGCATTACTGCCTCACAGCACTGAGGTCATGGGTTCGATTCCCACCATGGCCCTAAGTGTGTGGAGTTTGTATGTTCTCCCCATGCTTGCGTGGGCTTCCTCGCACAATCCAAAAATATACTGGTAGGTTAATTGGCTCCCAACAAACATTAACCCTGTTGTGTGTATGTGTGTGGTAAGGAATATAGATTGTAAGCTTCCATGGCGCAGGGACTGATGTGAATGGCAAAATATTCCCCCTAAAGCGCTGCAGAATATGTGTGCACTATATAAATAACTGGTGATAATAAATGTCCACAGAATAGTACCAATTCACATTACACTGCACAGTCATGTCCGTTATTCACAATACACCACACAGTAGTACTCCTTATACACATTATGCCTTACAGTAGAGCCCATTATACACATTACACCATGGTAGAGCTGCTATGGAAGTAGCTGTATTTAACTATATACTTGTTTAATTCAAATAAATGAAAAACAATACATATGCCCCGGGTGACATGACCTCACAACCCCCCAATTCCTTAATGAAAATAAAGCCCCACATATGACCCCATACAGACCCGACACCCCCAATTTCTAATCTCTGAATGAAAATAATGCCCAAAACTGACCACCCAGATATGATAATCTCTCAATGCCTCAATGAAAATAATGCCCCAAATGTGAGAGTTGTGCCGCAGCAGCCTGAGGGGCAGAGAGAGGTGCTGCAGCTACTAATACAGAGAGTGGTGCTGCAGCAGCTGGGGCAAAACGAAGTGCTGCAGCGGCTGCTGCTGCTGCTGCAGAGAAAGGTGCTGCAGTAGCAGTTGGGGCAGAGAGAGGTGCTGTAGCATCAATATAGAGAAAAGTGTTGCAGCTGCCAGAACAGAGAGAGGTGCTACAGTAGCCGAGGCAGAGACAGGTTCTGTAGAACCCAGGGCAGAAAGAGGTGCTGCAGTAGCTAGGGAAGAGAGAGCTGCTGCAACATCTGAAGTAGAGACGTGCTGCAGCTTCAACGAAAGAGAGAGGTGCTGCAGCAGTGGGGCAGAGAGTGGTGCTGTGGGACAGAAGTAACCCTGCTGCACAGCAGACAGTGAGACATGTAAAGAAGGCAGACAGAGCTCCGGCATGTGGTAGCTGTCAGTGTTTCCTGCTGTTGCCTCTAGCCTGGCCTGTTCTCTACCTAGTCTCTGAGTCCGAGTCAATGTGCACCCCTCTGCTTCACCTCCTGCTCTGCCAGTACAGTGGCCCGCAAGAAGGGGGGGTGGGGGTGGGGGGCTTTAGGGCACCCTCTAACTTTTTGGGCACATGGAGCTCGTGCTCCACCGGAGCCACCCTCGAGTCGCTACACCCCTGAGTATTGCTAATTGTGAGCAAGAATAAAACCTAGATTATTTCCTAACTACCAGATTTCTATAGAAGAGCACAGAAGAAGGGGCTGAGTTATCACTAGGTGAAAAGCCCTCTCGGCATTCAAAATCAGCCCCCTAGTTACTGACCTGACATTTGCAAAGCTTAGCTTCTTTATAATAACAAGCAAAGTAAAAGTCTACGCCTGCCAGTTTATGTCATCAGGCCATTATTAGGAAACAAACAAATTACACTATTTTATTTATTTTGAAAATAAGAAAATTACAGTATCAAATAAGAGTAGCACTGTGCAATTTTCATAATAACAAAAACTGTTCTTAGAGGTTTTTTTTTAATAAAATGGTTCAAATGGTACAATTATCCTGTAATCCATGATAACCAATCAGCATGGCTTTGCATGCTAAGCCTTGTAGTGCTGCAGCAGCTGCACATCCACAGGCTGCCTACTTTACCAAGTACTAAGATGTTTGTTCAGCTGACTAATGCAGAGGAGGGGCGTGAGCGACATGACGCACATAATACTCACAGAAGTGAATGTTTATGCTAAGAGAAAATTAATATTTACAGAGCGAAGGTTATTTACAAGCGTATGCTCTCCTTTTAGGTTGTATATCAGAGCACTGATTAATTTAGACTAAATCAATTTGATTTATATTAGATAAAATGCACACAGTTATTTGGGTATATTATCTCAAATGGTAATTAAGACTTTCCACATAAAAATTATTTTAAGGTACAAATGTCAGGATATGGGACCCTATTCAGGTTGGATTGCAAAATTTGAGAATGGCAATCTGGTTGATTATCGAACTACTGTGCATGTGCAGCATTTTATGTGCGCACCTGTGTTTAGCAATTATTTCTGCAAACACATTGTGCTTCAACGCAATCACATTTTGATTGATAGGAAGCCAGCGTTTAGGGAAGGAAACATGGTGTTTTGTGGGTGTATTTGTAAAAATGCAGGCATGGCAAGGTGCTTTTTGGGTGGGTCTCTGACATCAGCGATGACCACTTCCAGCCTCTTGCATATGCCAAATTGTGGACGACCTTGCCTGGCACAGATGGAAAAACTCGATGTTCCAATATTTGCGTATGGTTATGCGATCACATCACGCATTGGCCCTCATTCCGAGTTGTTCGCTCGTTATTTTCCTACGCATCGGTGCGATTTTCAGCTAACTGCGCATGCGCAATGTTCGCACTGCGGCTGCGTCAATTAAATTTGCTAAGAAGTTTGGTATTTTACTCACGGCATTACGAGGTTTTTTCTTCGTTCTGGTGATCGTAGTGTGATTGACAGGAAGTGGGTGTTTCTGGGCAGAAACTGGCAGTTTTATGGGTGTGTGTGAAAAAACGCTGCCGTTTCTGGGGAAAAAGTGGGAGTGGCTGGAGAAACGGGGGAGTGTCTGGGCGAACGCTGGGTGTGTTTGTGACGTCAAACCAGGAACGAAACTGACTGAACTGATTGCAGTGGCAGAGTAAGTCTCGAGCTACTCAGAAACTGCTAAGAAATGTCTATTCGCAATTTTGCTAATCTTTCGTTCGCAATTCTGCTAAGCTAAGATACACTCCCAGAGGGCGGCGGCTTAGCGTGTGCACTGCTGCGAAAAGTGGCTAGCGAGCGAACAACTCGGAATGAGGGCCATTGTCATGCATTCACAATTTCTGCAATGGCCATTTTTTCTGTTTCTGGGCGGCAACTATTTGATCGCAGCAACTGCTTTTTAGCAAGATTAGCAATCCAACCTGGATAGGGTCCTTGGTTCATATCCTCTGGGACACCCTCCTAATGATTAATTAGGCACTTAGAAGATTTTAATTAGCTTCATTTCACCAATACTGACATCAGTTTTGGAGTGATATTCTGCAAAATGCAGAATCATTAGTTTATTGAAGCGGGATGGGTATGTGGGGATGTTATTTTGATAGGACAGGTGTTTTTAGGTTTGCAGGTGGGAGCTACAGGTGTTTTTTAACACATTTTTAAAAGTGGCTTAAACTGACTAAACAAACTCAATCTATAGGCTTTTTATGCACCCCAGTGGAATCCAGAGCATTTAATGTGTGTCATGAACCAATCACTCACCGCTGCGGGTCCTAGGGTCCGTCCGTTGCAGATGCGGTTGCTTGTGGTGCTGTGTGGCCATGTGGGGATGCGACATGACCAGTGGCAGAGGTGATGCAGGTTCTGGGAGCCGGGAGTGCAGGGACCGAATGGCCAGAGGTGCCTCTGTGTGTCTGCAGTATAGGAGGTGGCCATGTTGGAGAACAAATGCGGCACCTGTGAGCAACTGTGAGCACCTGTGGCTGTGGGTAAGTGTTAGCCAATCCTGTGCTTGTGCTGCCTATAAGTAGGTTGGTATTATTTCACTCTTGGCCAGTGCTTTATTGTAGCTACTCTGTACCCTAGGTCGGTGCTCTCCCTGTGGATTCTGTGTGATTCCAGTGGCCCTGATATCACTTCCACTCTCAGAGGTCTGCCTGCAGCCTTCACCGCAAGTGATCCACCAGCTCCCTGCTATGCTGTCAGTCAATTGGTCTCCAAGTGGCAACAAGTGGATTCCCGGAGGCCCGTGAGAGGTTACCCTGTTCGTTCAGTGACTGCCTGCTATAATCACACAGCCTGTGGAAGTTTCTACTTAAGCCTGGTCCTCATTCTCTCATCACTCAGCTTAACCCATTCTTCACCGTTGTCGTCTGCTACAGCTCTTCAGTGTTTCAAGTATAATCTTCACAACCTGCAAGTACTCCTTTCAGCATTTGTATCTACATTTTGCATTATTCAAAGACAATTCTTCACAATTCTTCAAATCACCCTTTTAAGCTTCAGTAACAAGTCTTTACAGTTATTCATCTATGTCTACAATATCCAGCTAACACTTCTGAAGACCCATACACACTGGGCGATTTTGAGCTGAAAGCAGCTCACTTTTGGTGTGTTGAGCTGCTTTCTGCTCAAAGCCGCCCAGTGTGTATGCCCAAACGATGAGCAGTGAGCGCTGACGCCAGTAGATGAGCGGCGGGGTGAGCGGCTTTCCATAGCGTCCTGCTATGGAAAGCCGCTCACCCCCGCTGACATCGCTGGGCAGGGGGTAAAATCGCTCAGTGTGTATGCACCTTTACAGTTTGGCACCAATCATTGCTTTATTTTGGACAATTCTTCATTAATGTTCAGGCACGTTTTATCTTATTCATATGAACATTTCTTCAATGCATCTTTAATACTGATCCTGCTTATCTTTATGCCATTCAATGCAATACGTCAGTTTATACTGTATATGGTGACTAATGATTGTCATTTTACTCCTTATTGAAATTGTTGCCTATTAATAAATATATGAAATGGAACTATCTTCGTCCTCCCTGTTTTCACCATGCTCCAGCACCTACACCTTCGGTTGGTCCAAGGTTAACGGATTCACAAAATCAGTCAGTCCTGACAATGGCCCTCATTCCGAGTTGTTCGCTCGTTCTTTTTCATCGCATCGCAGTGAAAATCCGCTTAGTACGCATGCGCAAAGTTCGCACTGCGACTGCGCCAAGTAACTTTACTATGAAGAAAGTAATTTTACTCACGGCTTTTTCTTCGCTCCGGCGATCGTAATGTGATTGACAGGAAATGGGTGTTACTGGGCGGAAACACGGCGTTTCAGGGGCGTGTGGCTGAAAACGCTACCGTTTCCGGAAAAAACGCAGGAGTGGCCGGGGAAACGGTGGGAGTGCCTGGGCGAACGCTGGGTGTGTTTGTGACGTCAACCAGGAACGACAAGCACTGAACTGATCGCACAGGCAGAGTAAGTCTGGAGCTACTCTGAAACTGCTAAGTAGTTAGTAATCGCAATATTGCGAATACATCGGTCGCAATTTTAAGAAGCTAAGATACACTCCCAGTAGGCGGCGGCTTAGCGTGTGTAACTCTGCTAAATTCGCCTTGCGACCGATCAACTCGGAATGAGGGCCAATGTACTGGAAAACACTTGCTTTCTATAAGTTTTTAAATGTTAATAAAAAATGCAAATATCACCAGTTTAACAATCTTTTAAAAGCCCCAATTATTTTGCATTGGCCATTCATAGATTTCTATATGGTTATGCAATGTTATGCAACTTTTACACCAAGCTTTTTACCCAGGGTTATTGCTGGGTCTACTCAGGTCACAGCTTGGTGTAAAAGGGTCCTTGAAAATTGGAACCGTGTCCGGAAACCTGGGTTGTTGGTGTAAAAGTTGTATTAGTTTGCATTTTCTTGGGGTACCGTCTGATTTTCCCCATTTTTCCCTACACTTAACATATCTAACAGCACAGACAATTATTGCACAACAATTGGATTGAGTGTTAATTGAACAATATTGGATAGAAAAAGATTGTCTCTTTGTTGGCGTACTTATAAGAAGAAAAGATAAATCTTAAAATTTAACTTTTAATATTTTTTAATTAAAGTACCTTGCAATGTGAAAGATATATATATATCTGACAAAATTTTATACTACATTAATTATATATCAAAACTTATTAAAACGTATTTCTACTGCGGGGTACACTGGGCTCCACAAGGATTGGACAATGGGGTGTAGACTAGAGTAGGATCTTGATCCGAGGCACCAACAGGCTCAAAGCTTTCACTGTTCCCAGAATGCACAGCGCCGCCTCCTCTATAACCCCCGCCTCCCTGCCCAGGAGCTCAGTTTTGTAAGTTGGTGCTGCAGTAAGCAGGCACTTAACAGAGGGGCTGCTCCAAGCAGCCCTAAGAAAAGCTTTTTATGAGGTAAAAAGTGAAGACTTCAAGGGCAGCAGTGGTGGTAAATGTCTTGTGACATTCACTGCTGCAGCTCCAGCTCTCCCCAGTGGCGCTGTACACTCCCAAGCCCTGGTTGCCGGGTACCTACAGGGGAGGCTCCGGTTTTCTTCACGTTAGACAAACACGGCTGGGGCTCTCCAGGATCGCGTGGCCGCGCTTCGGGAGGTGGTAAGTGGGTCCCGCTTGCGGGACCCAGTGTTTATCGCGATCCGGCGCGGTCAGTGGGAGGCGGGCCACGCGCGCTGGCGGTGGACACTGTGGATACAGGCGATCCCACTAGATCACCAGGGCATGGGCGCAGGTCAGGTTTTCTCTCTAAACCAATTCTTATATCGCTCACAGTACCCGGTGGTTTGGCCAGCAGAGGGGATAAGGCTTAGACCTGAAGCCCCTCCCCCAGCCCCAGGGTGCCATTTCTAGCAAGTGTTCCCGCCCTGGAGCTGCATCTTTGTCTTTTCCACACTCCCTGTCAGAGTCTGCAGCACCATTATCCCTCAGCTCACTGTTCCTGGGACTGCTTGGGCAAATCCTCCTATGTAAAGCCGCCTGGTTGTCAGCGCTGTGCCTTTACATGACACTTAAGTATTCTACCTGCCTTTTTTAGTCAGTGTTAGTAAGAAAGAGTGCATTCAGTCAGGGTTTTATAGTACAATTACCCTGTGATATACATCCAGTTCTTACTGTGTACTGTTATATCTATTGTTATATAGCTGTGTAAGCTAGTCCAGTGCAGTATTATTGTCAGTAATAACCTCTGCATTGTACAAACTGTGACTATCTGTGTGTGCATTTGATAGCTGAGTGTTGTCCATTTCGTGTCTTTCACTCAACTTGCTATCCCTATATTCTTTAACCTGAGGGGGCTTGGTGCGTCAGGTTTTATCTAATATAGGATTTTCACAAAGATATACTGTATTACGTATTTTTCTCTGTGATTTAGTCACCATATCTCTCCTTTATCTCTGCTGGTGCTAACTACACTGCACAGGGGTTTGGGTTTAGAGGTATAGTGCTGCTGATAATTGTACTGTGTTACCTCATACTGCAAGTATATCATGTCTGCTTCTGAGGGTAACGGTTCTGGGGCTGAACACACTGCCGGTGTTGCTGAAGCCACAGATCCATATGAGGAGAATATAGCAGCTGTGGGCTCTGGTTCTGGGGGCTCCTTGCCCCCCAGTGGGACTGTGGCAACGGAGGCACATACTGACCCACCGTGGGCCGCTTTTTCCACGCTTCTGCATATGCTAGTTCATAAACTAACACCCCCTATGGGACCCCCAATGCTGGTACAACCGTATGTGGTCCCTGCAGCTAATCCGCCGTGGGCGGACGATTTATCTGCTCAGTTAAAGAAGTTGAACCAGTCCCTGACTACTAAAAAGTCTGACCATCGCTCGCCTAAGTCCAAGGGGTCCTCTAAGTGAGCGCTTGTCTCCTCACAATCCACAGCTGTCACTGGCACCTCGTCTGATGAAGTCGGCACGTACACTGACCCCACAGGTTCTGACTCAGAGACGGCTGATGGGGAGGGTAGTTCACATGTGGATGTTCCTGATCTTGTGGAGGCTATTAAGTTAATTCTACAGATTATGGATGATCCCGAGCCATCCGTCCCTCCTAAGAAACCAGATAGGTTCAAGCGTCAGAAGGTGGTTAAACAAGTTTTACCTCAATCTGACCACCTAATTGATATACGTCAGGAACCCTGGGAAAACCCGGGTACGAAGTTTGTGCCTCACAAGAAAATGCTGGCTCGCTATCCCCTCACGCCAGAGCTGTCTAAGAATTGGGAAACGCCTCCTCCAGTGGACTCACATGTGGCTAGGATGGTGGTTTCCTCAGCTCTGCCTGTCACTACCGTCACGTCTCTAAAAGAGCCTACGGATAAGCGTGTGGAGGGTTGTCTGAAAGCATTTTACACCCTCACGGGTGCTGCGCAAAGGCCCACTATTGCAGCTACATGGGCTACCGAGGCTATTGAAGCGTGGGCCTTGGAGTTAGATACCGAAATCTCCTCTGACCATGCTAGACAATGCTTGTCATATATTGTCACAGCTTCTCGCTATATTAAAGAGGCGGCTTCGGAAGCCGGTAACCTAGCAGCCAAGGCCTCTACTACGTCAGTCCTGGCTCGCCGGATATTGTGGCTGAGATCCTGATCTGTGGATCTGGACTCTAGAAAAACCCTGGGGGTACTCCCTTTCAAAGGAGATATTCTGTTTGGAGAGGACTTAAATAAGATAGTGGCTGACTTGGCTACTGCCAAAACTGCCTGTCTACCAAATACCGCTCTTTCTGTGTCGAAGGCTAAAGGTACGTCCTTTCGCCCTTCAGGTAAAGCAAAAGGTCAGGCGTACCACAAGCAGGCCCGCACTTCCAAACCTGGTAAACCGAAGCCCAAAAGAGCCTGGGCTGCCCGTCAGCCAGCTTCCAAGACCGATAAGCCTGCCGCATGATGGGGCGGGCCTCCCCATAGGGGATCCCATGGTGGGGGGCCAGCTTCTAGGGTATACCCAGGAATGGTTGAAGACCACTTCAGATGCCTGGGTACGGGAAGTCGTCACTCGAGGTTATGCCATAGCCTTCAAAAACCGACCCCCTCATCGATTTTGCCAGACAGATGTCCCAATGGACCAGACAAATGCAAACACTCTGCATTCGGTGGTACAGACCCTCCTGGATACAGGAGTCGTAGTACAGGTGCCTCTTGCTCAGAGGGGCCGGGGGTACTATTCTCCGCTGTTTCTAGTCCCGAAACCGAATGGGTCCTCCTGGCCCATTCTCAACCTCAAGGCATTGAACAGGTTTGTGAAGGTTTCCAAGTTCCGTATGGAAACCCTTCGCTCTATAGTTCTGGCCTTGGAACCTGGGGACTACATGGTCTCCCTGGATATACAGGATGCTTACCTGCATATTCCTGTAGCAGCGTCACATCAGCAATACCTGAGGTTCGCTATTGGCAACCTTCATTACCAGTTTCGGGCATTACCTTTTGGTTTGACAACGGCTCCGCGAGTCTTCACCAAAGTAATGGCGGTGATGATGGTGGTACTCCGCCGTCAAGGGGTCAGGATACTGCCGTAACTGGATGACTTGTTAATCCTGGCAAATTCCCCAGAACTTCTCCTGTGTTATCTGGATATGATGGTCCGGTTTCTACAAGCCCACGGGTGGCTCATCAACTGGAAGAAATCCTCCCTGGTCCCTGCTCAGAGCATGGTGCACCTGGGAGCGTTATTGGACACTCACAACCAGCGGTTTTTCTTGTCTCAGGAGAAAGTCCTGAAGCTTCAGGACAGAATTCGTTGCTTCCTTTCTCGTCCGCAAGTGTCGATACATTCGGCAATGCAGGTGCTGGGCCTCATGGTCTCAGCATTCGACATGGTGGAGTATGCTCAATTCCATTCTCGCCCCCTCCAGAGGCTGATTCTAGCCAAGTGGGACCGCCTGCCTCACCGGATCAGGTCTCACATTATCTCATTGACTCCGGAGGTCCATCTGTCGCTACTTTGGTGGCTCCGGGACCAACAGTTGTGCAGGGGCTGTCCCTTCTGGATATCCAACTGGGTCCTGTTGACGACAGATGCCAGTCTAAGAGGTTGGGGTGCGTTGCTGGAGCAACACTCCCTTCAGGGTCGGTGGACCAAGGAGGAGTCTCTCCTCTCGATCAACATTCTGGAATTGCGGGCGGTCTTCAATGTGTTGAACCTGGCCCAGCATTTAATTCAGAACCGTCCTGTTCAAATATAGTCGGACAAAGCAAGGTGTCACAATTATCCAGTACTTGGACGATCTCCTCATAAAAGCGAGATTAAGAGAGCAGTTGCTGAACAGCGTATCACTTTCTCTGGAAGTGTAACGGCAACACGGCTGGATTCTAAATATTCCAAAGTCGCAGTTGGTTCCTACGGCTCATCTGCCTTTCCTAGGCATGATTCTAGACACAGACCAGAAAAGGGTTTATCTCCCGATAGAGAGAGCTCAGGAGCTCATGACACTGGTCAGGAACCTATTAAAACCAAAACAGGTGTCAGTGCATCACTGCACTCGAGTCCTGGGAAAGATGGTGGCATCATAAGAGGCCATTCCCTTCGGCAGGTTCCATGCGAGGACCTTTTTTAATGGGACTTACTGGACAAGTGGTCCGGATCACATCTTCAGATGCATCGGTTAATCACCCTATCCCCCAGGGCCAGGGTGTCTCTCCTGTGGTGGCTGCAGAGTGCTCACCTTCTCGAGGGCCGCAGATTCGGCATTCAGGACTGGGTCCTGGTGACCACGGATGCAAGCCTCCGAGGGTGGGGAGCAGTCGCACAGGGAAGGAATTTCCAAGGTCTGTGGTCAAGTCAGGAGACTTGCCTTCACATCACCATCCTGGAATTAAGGGCCGTATACAACGCCCTATGTCAAGCGGAGACCCTGCTTCGCGACCAACCGGTTCTGATTCAGTCAGAAGCCACCAGAATTCTTCGCTGGGCGGAGAATCACGTAAGCACACTGTCAACAGTGTTCATCCCGGGAGTGGACAGCTGGGAAGCAGACTTCCTCAGCAGGCACAACCTCCACCCGGGACAGTGGGGACTTCATCAAGAAGTCTTCACGCAGATTGCAAGTCGGTGGGAACTGCCACAGGTGGACGTGATGGCATCCCGCCTCAACAAAAAGCTACAGTGGTATTGCGCCAGGTCATGAGACCCTCAGGCCATAGCTGTGGACGCACTGGTGTCACCGTGGGTGTTCCAGTCGGTCTATGTATTTCCTCCTATTCCTCTCATACCCAAGGTGCTGAAAATCATAAGAAAAAGAGGAGTGAGAACAATACTCATTGTTCCGGATTGGCCAAGAAGGACTTGGTATCCAGATCTGCAAGAAATGCTCACAGAGGACCCGTGGGCTCTGCCTCTAAGACAGGACTTGTTGCAACAGGGGCCCTGTCTGTTCCAAGACTTACCGCGGCTGCGTTTGACGGCATGGCGGTTGAACGCCGGATCCTAGCAGAAAAGGGCATTCCGGATGAAGTCATTCCTACGCTGATAAAGGCTAGGAAGGACGTGACAACTCAACATTACCACCGTATATGGCGAAAATATGTTGCTTGGTGTGAGGCCAGGTATGCCCCTACAGAGGAATTCCAGCTGGGCCGTTTCCTTCACGTCCTACAGTCAGGAGTGAATTTGGGCCTAAAATTGGGGTCCATTAAGGTCCAGCTTTCGGCCCTATCCATTTTCTTTCAAAAGGAGTTGACTTCTCTACCTGAAGTTCAGACGCTGTAAAGGGAGTGCTGCATATTCAGCCCCCTTTTGTGCCTCCAGTGGCACATTGGGATCTTAACGTGGTGTTGAGTTTCCTGAAATCCCACTGGTTTGAACCACTCAAAACGATGGAATTGAAATGTCTCACGTGGAAGGTGGTCATGCTGCTAGCCTTGGCTTCGGCTAGGCGTGTGTCAGAATTAGCGGCTTTTGTCACATAAAAGCCCCTATCTGGTTTCCCATGCGGATAGAGCAGAATTGCGGACCCGCCCACAGTTTCTGCCGAAAGTGGTTTTCATCCTATCATATAAACCAACCTGTTGTCGTGCCTGTGGCTACTACTGACTTGGAGGATTCCGAGTTACTTGATGTGGTCAGGGCTTTGAAGGTTTATGTAGCCAGAACGGCTAGGGTCAGGAAAACAGAATCTTTGTTTATCCTGTATGCTTCCAACAAGCTTGGGGCGCCTGCTTCAAAGCAAACTATTGCTCGCTGGATCTGTAATACGATTCAGCAGGCTCATTCTGCGGCTGGATTGCCGCTACCAAAATCGGTTAAGGCCCATTCCACTGGGAAGATGGGCTCTTCTTGGGCAGCTGCCCGAGGGGTCTCGGCATTACAGCTGTGCCGAGCGGCTACTTGGTCAGGTTAAAACACTTTTGCAAAGTTCTATAAGTTTGATACCCTGGCTGAGGAGGACCTTGTGTTTGCTCAATCGGTGCTGAAGAGTCATCCGCACTCTCCCGACCGTTTGGGAGCTTTGGTATAATCCCCATGGTCCTTACGGAGTCCCCAGCATCCACTAGAACGTTAGAGAAAATAAGATTTTACTTACCGGTAAATCTATTTCTCGTAGTCCGTAGTGGATGCTGGATGCCCGTCCCAAGTGCGGACTTCTTCTGCAATAAAGTGAAGATAGTCTGGCGCTATTGTTACTGTGAAAGTGCCTGCCGCCGCGTTCAAAGGCTTGGTTCCCAGCCCAAAAATACAGAATGAAAAACACACAAGAAAGAACAGCGCTGGCATTTTTACACTAAAAGATTATTGATTTAATATCGCATATTAAAATACATCTTACATATCCATATCATGTAAAAACAATTACCGTATATATCAATTATACTCTATATCCTGCAGGATAAATCCCGCTTTATATACCGAGCCAGAGAAAATCGTTCCTCACTGATTTTATGTATACGTATACAGCTGAATATTAAAGCTAGATATTACTTCCTTATATGTTTTTAACAGTAAACCATAACCGCGTGAATGTTATCACTCAATGCAATTGTCCAGCTGATAATTATATTTCCTCAGTTGTTATAATGGATAATTATCCGGTCAGTTAACACACCTGGATTCTTTATACAGGTTACAGTTTTTTTGGCAAACGCAAACAGCCAATAAATTATGCTTTCCAGATGAATTTCCTCACACCATTAGGTTTTCAACCAGTGTGAGCTATACTTAATCTGTTTCGTGATTATGGCTTTTTGTAGAGAATATTAGCTGTGCATATGTTCAGCTTTGTACACATCACATTAATACCTCTCCCGGCTGTCGCTTCCATAAACAGCCTTATCCGGAGTCCACTGCCTGGTGGATAGCAGGTATAATCTCAGGTGTTGTCCGCAAATGCAGGTGTCTCTGGCAGCAATACTTGTATATAGTTATTGCTGCAATAAGGGTTATGTTATAGTTGCATCAGGGCTGTACTGATGCTCTGTTGTTGTTGTTCATACTGTTGACTGGGTAAGTTTATCACAAGTTATACGGTGTGATTAGTGTGGCTGGTATGTATCTTGCCCTGGATTACCAAAATCCTTTCCTTGTACTGTCAGCTCTTCCGGGCACAGTTTCTCTAACTGAGGTCTGGAAGAGGGACATAGAGGGAGGAGCCAGAGCACACCAGAATCTAAATTCTTTCTTAAAGTGCCCATGTCTCCTGCGGAGCTCGTCTGTTCCCCATGGTCCTTACGGAGTCCCCAGCATCCACTACGGACTACGAGAAATAGATTTACCGGTAAGTAAAATCTTATTATCTCCTTATTTAGACAGCGCTGGCTCATTAATTATGTATGCAGTCACTATGATCTTATTATTTAATTCTCAATCTGTACTGCATGAACTCTAGTTGTTATAGCTCATTAAACAATTAGAAAAAAATTATGTATCCAGCTGAGCTGTTACTGTGTATCTCTACTAAACCGCACTGAATCTTTGGTTTTATAGATAGTGTAGCCTCACTATCGCCACATAATTCACAGAACCATATCTATCATTTTATAAAAATATTTTTCTCATTGATCAAATACATATAATATTGGGCATTAGGATTAAATAGCAGCACTGTGTAAAGCAATTGTGAAATGTGCACATCGGAGTTTCAGAGCAGTGCTGGCATGCCCGCTCATAATGTTCACTGTACCCATAGTGGATGTTATTATTATTATTATTATTATTATTATGCTGTGTGTGAGTTTGGGGAGTGGTACCCCCCAGGTCTGGTGTGACTGGGCTACCTTGGGGTGGCATGCCATATTATTTATTTAGCACTTATGTAACACTCCTATTCTTTCACTAATATTACTCTTTTGAGTATTTTATTAACACCCTTATTTTTGTAGCACTTTCTAACCCATAGCTTCTGCTTCTTTCTTAACACATATTAACACTTTAGTACTTCAATGGTGTGCTGCCCTAGGGTGGTCGGGCCGGAGCCGACATTGTGGGGTCCAATCCCTGGACTTATGCTTAGTTAGGGACCTCCAGTAATAGAGCAGCTGTGAAGTGGCCTGGAGGCTTATCATATCTTTTGCAAAACATATGTAACGAAGAGCTCTAAATTTTCTATTATTACATAGTATATAGTTATTTTTACTAACAGCCAGCAGAGTGCGTGGGGAAAATCCCTTTTGTTTTTCTTGTCTAGAGTAACCCCCTCCCGCAGCACCTGGGGATTGTTACCAGCTTGACTAGAGCAGTTTGCCACTATTTATTGCAGTTCAGTAAGGCATAGATGGAGCCAGCATTAGGAGGGCATGCTGGGTCCTGTGGTGCCATTTGGAGGATACAGGGGTGCCTCCAGGTAAGCTAGCTCTCAATCTGTATATGTTTTGTATGTGCCATTATCATGTGGCCGTACATGAAGCAATTGTATGACCCATAGTGGATGTTATTATTATTATTATTATTATTATTATTATATTATTATGCTGTGTGTGAGTTTGGGGAGTGGTACCCCCCAGGTCTGGTGTGACTGGGCTACCTTGGGGTAGCACGCCATATTATTTATTTAGCACTTATGTAACACTCCTATTTTTTCACTAACATTACTCTTTTGAGTATTTTATTAACACCCTTATTTTTGTAGCACTTTCCAACCCATAGCTTCTGCTTCTTTCTTAACACATATTAACACTTTAGTATTTCAATAGTGTTCTGCCCTAGGGTGGTCGGGCCTGAGTCAAATCTAACTCTCTCTGCACATGTTATATCTGTCCCACCTAAACTGCACATGACTATGCCCATTAGAGAAAAAAATTGCTGCTGCAATCAGGTCTGAATTAGGCCCTTTATTGCCTATTACTGTGACTGTGATAGGTACACACACACACACACACACACACACACACACACACACACACACACACACACACATATATATGTACCTTGAACGAGAGCTGTCTATGTATTCTATTAAGGGATGGTTACCTAATAGTTGTGCCTCCACTCAAGCTATGTGTAGTATTTAACTACCGTTAAGCAGAGGCGTCACTAGGGTTGGTGTCACCCGGTGGGGTAACTCATGGTGTCACCCCCCATGGACCTCCTCCCGTATCACACCACACAGGGTCCTTGGGTTATAAAAAAATAAATGGCCTCAAATTACACCAAAATCATATTTTTCATTAGATTATGCACCCCAAATTTAATGAAATTATTTCATCAAAAAATAATTGATTCTGTTTATTTAAAAAATAAATGAATGCTGCCTCAAATTACCCCAAAAGCAAATTTTATCTAGCATTTTTTGTTTAATTGCTTTGTAAGTAAATTAAATTTATAAGCATTTTTCAGTTAATTATTTTAAAAAATGCACATATCAGCAATGTGACACCTTTTAAAAGGGTCAAGAACTCTGCTTATGCTCACAACTTTCTAGATGATTTTGCTAACCTAGGAGTAACTTTTTGGGGGGGACATAAAGTTCTCCCCACTTTTTAATTCTCTTCTCCCAGGTCATATTTTGTAGAAAATGTGCAAGCCCTCACTGCGAGTACTGCAATTTGTTTTTTTTTTCTTTTTATTGGATCTCACATTTCTTAGGTATTTACATTCATGCGGAAGTCTGTTTCATGACAAAACAATGCATTTGCAGACTCGCATTTACAGATGTGTCCTCTTACACTCCTGCAGCTAACAAAGGGGCTGATTCAGCATGGCTCGCTGAAGTGCTAAAATCACAATTTGCCAGTGCACTCATGTGCAAGGTCTTAAACTGCGTTCTCTTCAGAACGCAGTGTAAGTGCTGGCAGGGGGTGATGATGAGGCGTTGATGCACTGTTTGGGGAAAGTGGTCCAGACAACGCAGGCGTGTCCGGACGTTGTACGCTCTCCCACTTTTGGCTGTACCTTTCAGCTCGCCTGTAACTTCCGTGGATAGCCCTCTCCCAATGGTGCCTGTGCCAGCGTGAACGGGCATGTACATTTGTTATTTGTGGATGCTGGGGACCAGTGGACACGTGGAGAGGACATACCTCTCCCTGTGGACAGGTAGGGTTAGGGGGCCATTGGAGGAAGGTAAGTATACTTACCTAGCTCCTGTCAGGATTCTCACTATTGGGATGCTGCGGATGGTCTTCTTACTGCCGGCATCCCAAACGCCAGCATATCGTACCCAACGCAATTTGCTCTTCCCTTCTGCACTACTGTCACACCTTGATAAAGGGGCAATTATGTACCGAAACATTGGATATTTCTTTATGTTTCCTTTTTTAAGACTTTGAGTGTCACTGATCGTTCCACATGCTACCTACTGCGCAGGCAGGGATTGGTCACAGATCGATGCATTCACAATTAAATTGCGGACGCATTGTGGGGTGGCACAACACACATGCTGGGCGGCCCCCAGCATGTGAGTAGATGGATGCAGATCTTGCTGCGGAATCAAGATCTGTGTCCATCGCTGAATAATCCCCATTGTGTACTGCGGGTCACGGGTGTCACAGTAAATGTTCATAAGTGAGTGTGCTCTGAGCACTGTATGACTGCATGATTCCTTCCCCAAGAGTTACATTTTAATAGGCTCCTATGTTGCTCATCAGTTTTAAATGAGCATACAGTAACTAAAACTCCACAATAATTAATGCAAAATACTGCTTAAAACCAGTTAATTACAGCATGCAGCATACATTCCGGCTACCCCCACAAATTATCCGTGTCATGTCTGTGATTTGTCATTTAGCAACAAAAAAAAACAAAAAAGACAGAAAAATGTGCACAGGTGGAAAAAGTACCCACATGGTTTCAGTGATGGCCGTGGAAGCTGCAGTCTCTGGAAGTAGCAGTGAGCGGCCGGAGGGACCAAGGCGGTGTCGGAAAGTGGAATCCGCTCTCCATGCACAACCCCGCGATTCGCGGGTCTTCAAAGGGGCGGGGCTAAATGGTGGGGCGGGGCTTAAATCACGGGCCGCGGTTGTCAGCTTTATTACATGCACGGGAAACAAATTGGTTGGTCAAGGGGGAATTGCTGGGTATATAGAAACCCCCCTGCGTGCCTTACTGGATGGGGGGTGCGTGTGCGGCTCGTTTTGGTGTCACCCCATTGAAGGGTGACATCCGGGTGCGGGGGCCGCACCCCCCGCACCCACCTCATGACGCCACTGCCGTTAAGGCTTGCTTGAGTAAGCCTGATCTCTAACCTTAGGGGATGATTCCCTTATATCATAGATATATTATCTAATATACCTGTCTCTTTCTTCCAGGATCTTCAGATCAACTTCCAGATGGACCAGACACACATGACAAGTATAACACTTTAATGACCAGTACCAAATGGATTAAGTATACATTAACATTTCATCAATTACACATTCCCCTTTAAGTCATTAATCCATGCTAACCCCCTGTCAATTAGGCCTATACACAGTACCTGCATGCAATACAACAAATCCTTTTTCTTTTCAAGACACCCTTAGGTGTTAGAGTGACCCGTGTACTCTTAATATGATAGTGCACTATAAGGGCCCATAAACTTCCTAAAAATAACAGCAGTTAATACAGAATGTCTGACACTATGTTTTAGTATCAACTATCAGTTCTTCCTTCAGTTAAAGAGAAAGATGTTTGGCTCAGTCTACTTATGGTAGCGATTACTTTCTCCTATAAGGTTACTTATAGTTCCTCATTGGTAGATAACAGAAAGTATCTATTTAGCTCATAGATAGTAATATCAACAGTTGATTACCAAGGGATCTGTATCCTTTCCTCAGTAAAAATGTAACAGTAGTTGTCCAGTATTAAACTAAACTCCTAAGAAGCTGGTATGATAAACCTTTGTTATGCTGCGTCCTTGTGTCCATTTGAAGTAGCTGATGTTTTCTATATTTCAGAGCATATATAGCTTTTCGATTCCTGTATGGCTTAAATTATTGTTGTCTCTTAGGATGAGTCTATATTAAATATATCTGCAAGAGATGGTTTCTCTTTTCATAGTCACAGTGAGCTCAATTCCTTTAACTTTGTAACTAATAGTCTCTTACGTGTCAGTCCTTCTTACGGGTTCACGAATAAACATATAACACAGTTGTATTAAAGTGCCACAAGCTAGTCCTTGAATCGGGATGATAGTCTAATCCTTTGTGGCTAAGAGGCTTTAACATTCATCCAATGTCACTGTAGTTTGGCTACCTTTAATGTCCTTGACTCTAATTCTGCTAATTCAGGGGCATAAATACACACATTAGGTGGCAGCTTTAGGGTATTACTTTCTATTTAGCGCTGCGGAACAATGTCTCTGGCTCTCCTTTGACTGATGTGATGCTGATATATGGGGGAGCTTTAAAACTGTATTTATGAAGCGTTAAACAGTTCAAGTTTCACTCCACTCCTCCTGTTACATATATATACCCAGTGCTTTCTACTTTCTCCTTAGCACTATGATTAAGCCATACATGGAACTGTAATTATAGGTCACTCTGAGTACTGTGTCCCATTACTATCCTCCTGCTTAATAGCCATTATTGCGGCCTAGCCCTGGAGTCCTTAGTCCCAATATGAAATTGACTATATACAATAGTCACCTATGGCTTGCTGTGCTTAGTGTAGGTGTAATATAAATGGCTGGATTATACACTCACACTTCTACGATCTAGTGATGCTGCTGCAGGATGCTCCCTTACACTTACAACCACACAGAATGGAGCCTCTGCTGCTGGTCCTGGCTTCTTTGTTGTGGCTGTCAGAGTCTGTGCCGGTAATAGATAGGAAGGAACCCTCTCTGTCTCCCTGTCACAGATGCGCCCTTCCAATACTGCTGGGTGAGTTGACTAGCGCTTATGCCGGGTTCTATGAACAGTTCTGAGTCTCAATGCTGCTGTCACCACCTTTACAGAAAGGAAGCCCTGTTCTGGTTACACACACTAAGCCCCCTCCGGCCGCCGCAATGTATACCGCTCAGCTCTAATGCGGGCGACGGCCGGAGCAGCAAAAAACTCTGTCCTCTCTCCAAGGGATATGCAGTCTCTCCCTCAGCTATACTCACAGCACGGGTGGCCTATCCACCCCTCTCTAGTAATCACATGACCCACTCTGAGGTGATGCCCCGCCCACTGGCAATCACCCCACTAGGTGATTGACAATTAGGAGCACAAGGACATTAACCCTTTAGATACACTGTGAAAATATAAAATAAACCTTAATTGTATTCACCACTACATTTACATTAATGTACATACAATTCAGTGGCGGAACTAGCGAGCGGTGGGCCCATGTGCGACAAAATGGCTTGGCCCCCCCCCCCCCCTCTATCCCATCCAAGTCCACCCCCTCACCCCTGGAGAGGATCTGGTGAGGGGGACCTGCTCAGGGAAGTGGATACCTAGCAACAGTGCTGTAACTAGACATTTTAGCACTGTGTGCAAGAAACGGCTTTGGAGCCCCACCCCTGCATGCAAAACAGGGGCAGTGCGCGCCGTAGGCGCGCGCAAAAATACATAGTGGCTTCGTGGGGAAGGGGTGTGGCCACAAAATAATACCAATTCATAAAATTCCCAAAACGGTGCACAGTAGTCTCCATTATTCAAATTACGCCGTACAGTAGCACCACTACACCAGGTAGAGACCCTTTTACACCTTACGGCGGACAGATTCCTCTTTTTACACATTACAGCAGACAGCGTCCCCCTTTTTTACACATAACGGCAGACAGCGTGCCCTTTTTATACATAGCAGCAGACAGCGTGCCCTTTTTACACATAACGGCAGACAGCGTGCACTTTTTACACATAACGGCAGACAGCGTCCCCTTTTTACACATAACGGCAGACAGCGTGCCCTTGTTACACATAGCGGCAGACAGCGTACACTTTTTACAAATAACGGCAGACAGCGTGCCCTTGTTAAACATAGCGTCAGACAGCGTACCCTTTTTACACATTACGGCAGACAGCGTGCCCTTGTTACACATAGCGGCAGACAGCGTACACTTTTTTCACATAACGGTAGACAGCATGCCCTTGTTAAACATAGCGGCAGACAGCGTACGCTTTTTACACATAACGGCAGACAGCGCGCCCTTTTTACACATTACGGCAGACAGCGTGCCCTTGTTACACATTACGGCAGACAGCGTGCCCTTGTTACACATTACGGCAGACAGCGTGCCCTTGTTACACATTACGGCAGACAGCGTGCCCTTGTTACACATTACGGCAGGCAGATTCCCCCTTTTTACACATTACGGCAGGCAGATTCCCCCTTTTTACACATTGCGGAAAGCAGATTCCCCCTTTTTACACATTGCGGCAGACAGTCCCCCTTTTTACACATTGCGGCAGGCAGATTCCCCGTTTTTACACATTGCGGCAGGCAGATTCCCCGTTTTTACACATTGCGGCAGGCAGATTCCCCGTTTTTACACATTGCGGCAGGCAGATTCCCCCTTTTTACACATAGCGGCAAGCAGATTCCCCCTTTTTACACATAGCGGCAAGCAGATTCCCCCTTTTTACACATTGCGGCAAGCAGATTCCCCCTTTTTACACATTGTGGCAGACAGTCCACCTTTTTTGAAGAAAGAAAGAAAGAAAGAAAGAAAGAAAGAAAGAAAGAAAGAAAGAAAGAAAGGAAGAAAGAAAGAAAGAATTATACTTACCCTCTCCGCTGGCTCAGGCTCCTCGGTGCAGCGTCAGACGATTCCCGGGCAGTAGAGAAGGAAGAGGAGGGAGGTGGAGGAGGGAGCCGCAGCAGCGCTGTGTTATTGGTGGAGGCGCTGCTGCTGCTGCCCTTCTGCTTCACTATAGGCTGTTCTCGGAAGACAGCCTATAGTGAAGCAGAGGGGCAGCAGCAGCAGCGCCTCCACCAGTAACAAAGCGCTGCTGCGGCTCCCTCCTTCGGCTTCCTCCTCCTCCTTCTCCCCCGTACCGCTGCTCCTCTCCTCTCTCCGGGCATCTGTGCGCTGCGGGCAGCGGTTGCCCGCAGCACACAGCGGCATGTAATGAGTCACTTTGACTCATTACATGCTTTGGGCCCCTGGACAGAGGCGGGCCCCAGTGCAACGCACTGGTTGCACTGGCGGTAGTTCCGCCTCTGATACAATTACATATATGTGAACTTTATTATTTACCTCAAAACATGCATACAGTATTACAACATCCATTAACTTTTATATGAATAATATATATGCTTATACTCCATTTTAATCACCATATTATAACTACCTCAGTATAAGTGTTGTTTAAACCCTACATCAGTGTTACATATATATTAAACACACACACACACACACACACACACACACACACACACACACACACACACACACACACACACACACACACACACACACAGTACTGTATGCTAAATTGCTATTTTAATAAAGTCCCAAACTGGTGACTGTGTTTGAACAATCTGAATCAAGTTTTTCAAAAATTCCCAATAGTGAATTAACAATATATACTGTAATTTCTTTTTTTATTTCTAATTGTGACATATTGCCTAGTTTTATCCACGTTTTGAGGGATGGTAGCAGCCTTGTTTGCACCAGTCCAGGATCCAACAAGAAAAAAGTGTTACTATGTAAAAATACATACATGCTCATCTGATATCTCAAAAGACTCCACAGACAGGTCCCCACAAAGACTCTTATTTAATGCATCTCCAAGATAAAAAGCATAAAGGTGTACATAGCGTCATTCTGTTAAGGTGTACAAATAATGTTATCATACAGAATCACATGTGCAATAATGATAAAATGAATGCGCTTATTTGAACATTCCAGAAGATATCAGCCAATAAGGACGATGAACCAACGCGTTTTATTATGATGCCAATGTTAGGGTCTCCTGCTCTGTGCTGCCACGTCGTCATGGCAACCGGTAGACAAGTGCTAGCGGAGTAACCTGAGCGTAGCTGATACTCCGGTTCGGGTCTTTTGCTGTGCAGTGGTTACAGGCTCTGTGCACGGCAGGTGATCCGGTGCTGGTTTTTGTGCTCACAGTCTGTGAGGTCTGAGTGGGGCGTGGACAGCACCTGCTATATAAACCCTCTTCTCAGGTTAGGCAGATGCTGCTGAATCTTTGTTGGTTAGTCAGTTCCTCAAAGCTAGCTAGTACTGTGTAAACTTTGTATTTGTTTGTTGCTTACTGCAAATAGGCCTTGGGATTTGGTATTACACTCTGCCTATCCAGACCTAGCAGTAAGACTGGAGTCAGTCGTTTAACCTGCTGGGGTTCTTTTGCTACTCTGTGAACCTAGCAAGTTTGCGGCTGTATTCTCAGACTTGCCTGCCAAAATCCTTTCTCACTGTGCAAGGTGTTCAGGTGTCAGTTTAGTGGCAGTAAGCTGAACCAGTGCACTGCAAGTGAAGACTAGGATTGTGGAGACTCTCCTTGTGTCTATTATTCCATCTCTGACCAAGGAGTTTACTGCCACACCCGTTGGTAACCCTTAAGGGTTTTGCTGTTGCCCTTAGCAACAGCATTTCGGGTTCTCTACGTATTAAATCACAACATCTCGCTTCTTTCCATCTGAGCATTCCTAATACTAGGGAGACACCCAGTTTCTTAGCCTTTGGGCTTCTCTGTTCACTTTGTGTTTATTTTGTTACCCTATCACCTTCTGTGTATGTAATGTCATATTCCCCAGTCTGTCTGTGAGTTCATTTGTTTTGCATCCCTCTCCGTTCAGACACCAGTACATTCCTGCTGGCACTGGTGTGCATAACATATTCAGCAGCCTAATACTCCTGTTGAAATTTTGTGGGAATATGGAGCATACCCCTCAAAATACTTTGCAACAGGTGGTCGATCAGGTGCAGGTCCTGACTCGACAATTTAATGATTTGTCCATTAAAATGCACACCTCGCAGGCCGCTGGCAGAGCTCCCGCAGCAGCAGTACCTTCAGGGGTTAAGGAGCCGAAAGTAAATCTCCCGGATCGTTTTTCTGGAGATCGCTCGCAGTTCTTTTGTTTCAAGGAGAGCTGCAAGCTATATTTCCAGCTTAGGCCTCAGTCTTCTGGGTCGGAGATTCAGCGGGTGGGCATAGTGATTTCCTTGCTACAAGGAGACCCACAGGTCTGGGCATATGGGTTGCAGCCTGACTGTCCGTCGCTTAAAAGTGTTGATGCTTTTTTTACGGCACTGGGCATGTTGTATGATGACCCTGACAAGACGGCCTCAGCCAAGGCTCAGATTTCGATCCTTAAGCAAGGGCGAAGGCCAGTTGAGGTTTATTGTATGGAGTTTCGGAGGTTGGCCCATGATACCCAGTGGAATGACCCAGCCCTGAGACACCAGTACCGAAGAGGTCTTTCTAACCAGTTAAAAGACCAACTGGTACAATATCCCTTGCCTGATAGCTTGGATCAGCTCATGCAGTTATCCATTCGGGTGGATAGACGGCTGAGAGAGCGCAGGCTTGAAAGGGAGACCGAGGTTTCCTTCTTTCCCAAGGGAACCTCAGACTCTGAGGAATTTTCTGAGGAGCCTATGCAGATTGGGGCTACCCGCCTCTCCTCGCGTGAGAAGACGCGGAGGAGACAGCAGGGGTTATGTTTGTACTGTGGGAATAAAGGTCATGTGGTAGTATCATGCCCAGAAAAGCCGGAAAACTTCAGGGCCTGAGGGTGATGGGAAATATCCTGTCAGGCCAGAAGTCAGAATTTCCCAAGAAGACTTTTATCATTCCGGTGACCTTGAAGATCCTCGGTCAAACTGTCAAGACTGAGGCCTTTGTGCACAGTGGGGCCGACAGGGTTTTTATGGACCGCCAATTCGCCCTGAAACACTCTGTTCCCTTAGTACCCTTGGCATCGGAAATTGAGATTTGTGGGTTAAACGGGGAACCATTATCCCAGGGTAAAATTACCTCTTGCACTAGCCAGATTTCTTTGTTTATTGGAGCCACACACTCTGAAAAATTGTCCTTTTATGTGACTGTCTGTACTTTTGCCCCATTGGTGTTGGGGTTACCCTGGTTAAGGGCCCACAATCCTCAATTTGACTGGGTCTCTGGGGAGATTCTTAGTTGGGGTACTGATTGTTTCAGGAGTTGCTTGAGCCTTCCAGTCAGGCTTTCGCAGCTAAGTTTGCCAGGATTGCCAGAATGTTATGCAGATTTTGCGGACGTGTTCTCCAAAAGAGTTGCAGAGGTACTACCACCCCATCGCCCCTATGACTGTGCCATTAATTTGTTGCCGAATGCTAAGCTTCCCAAGAGCAGGTTGTACTCCCTGTCACGTCCTGAGACTCAGGCTATGGCAGAGTACATTCAGGAGAACTTGGCTAAGGGATTTATCAGACCTTCACAGTCTCCAGTTGGGTCGGGGTTCTTCTTCGTGGGTAAAAAGGACGGTTCGTTGCGACCCTGCATCGACTTCAGGGAATTGAACCGTATCACGATTAAAAACTCATACCCACTGCCTCTCATTTCGGTCTTGTTTGACCAGCTTCGTACGGCCACCATTTTTTTCTAAGATTGACCTACGCGGTGCGTACAATCTAATCCGAATAAGAGAGGGGGATGAATGGAAGACTGCCTTTAATACCCACTCAAGGCACTATGAATATTTGGTGATGCCTTTTGGGCTCTGTAATGCCCCGGCAGTCTTCCAGGACTTCATGAACGATGTGCTCAGGGAATATTTGGCTAGATTCTTAGTTGTATACTTAGATGACATCCTAATCTTCTCCCATTCCCTGGAGGAACATCGGAAGCATGTACGCTTAGTCCTCCAGAAACTCAGAGACCACCGGCTTGGGGCGAAGCTGGAGAAGTGCGAATTTGAAGTTCAGCAAATCGCATTTCTAGGATATATTATCTCTCCAGAAGGTTTCCAAATGGAGGGTTCCAAGGTACAGGCAGTCCTGGATTGGGTGCAGCCCACTAGTTTGAAGGCGCTTCAGCGTTTTCTGGGCTTTGCAAAATTTTATAGACGATTTATCGCTGGATTTTCGTCTATAGTGGCGCCCTTGGTGGCACTCACTAAGAAAGGGGCGGATGTTGCTCACTGGTCTTGTGAGGCCAAAGCGGCTTTTGCCCGTCTCAAAAGGGCATTTGTCTCGGCCAAGGTGCTGCGACACCCAGATCCAGAGCGTCCTTTTGTGGTGGAGGTGGATGCCTCTGAGATGGGTATTGGGGCAGTGCTCTCTCAGATGGGGGTGTCTGATAATCGCCTTCATCCCTGTGCATACTTTTCCCGTAAATTTTCGCCTGCCGAGATGAATTATGACGTGGGTAACCGGGAATTGTTGGCTATTAAGGATGCACTCGAGGAGTGGAGACACTGGCTTGAGGGGGCTAAGTTTGTGGTCTCAATTCTCACCGACCATAAGAATTTGGCATATTTAGAGTCAGCAAAGCGCTCAATGCCAGGCAGGCACGATGGGCTTTGTTTTTTGCTCGCTTTAATTTTTTGATAACATATCGCCCTGGGTCAAAAAACATCAAGGCTGATGCGCTCTCGCGGAGTTTTGCTCCAATCCAGGAGACCACCGAGGAGCCATTGCCCATTGTGTCCCCATCATGTATTAAAGTGGGCATTACCCAGGACCTCTTGTCATTAGTCCTTAGAGCACAGGAGCAAGCTCCTCCAGACCTTCCGGTAGGTCTTTTGTTTGTGCCTCCTAGGTTAAGACAGCGAGTGTTCCTGGAATTCCATGCCAAGAAGTCGGCAGGTCACCCGGGTATTGCCAGAACTCGGGAGTTGCTATCTAGGGCGGTGTGGTGGCCCTCGGTGGCTAGGGATGTGGATCAGTGGGTTCGGGTATGTGACATCTGTGCCCGAAATAAGACTCCTAGAGGGGTTCCTGTTGGCCCATTACATCCACTCTCTATTCCATCTAAGCCATGGACCCACATTTCAATGGATTTTGTGGTGGACTTGCCCAAATCCTCGGGGATGACAGCCATCTGGGTTGTCGTTGACAGGTTTTCGAAGATGGCGCACTTCGTTCCATTGGTTGGGCTGCCATCGGCCAGACGCCTGTCTGAATTATTTATGCTGCATGTTGTGCGCCTCCACGGGTTGCCACTTGATGTGGTCTCTGACCGCGGATCTCAGTTTGTGGCCAAATTCTGGAGGGCATTTTGTTCCGATCTCCAGATTTCTGTCAGCTTGTCGTCAGGCTACCATCCGCAGTCTAATGGGCAAACTGAAAGGGTGAACCAGTCCTTGGAGCAGTTCCTCAGGTGTTATGTCTCCAAGTGTCAGACTGACTGGGTTGCTCATCTGTCCATGGCGGAGTTTGCCTATAACAACGCGGCTCACTCTGCTACAGGGATCTCTCCCTTCCTTTGTGTGTATGGGCATCATCCTAAGGCCAATTCTTTTGACCCCCTGGACTCCTCGTCTGGTGGTTCCTCTGTGGTTTCGGTCCTTAGAGGTATTTGGAGGAAAGTGAAGAAAGCCCTTGTGTCTGTGTCATTAGTGACCAAAAGGGTTTTTGATAAGCGGAAGAGACCCTGCAGCTTCAAATTAGGAGACTTCGTCTGGTTGTCTTCCAAGAATTTGAAGTTGAGACAGCCATCTCATAAGTTAGGCCCTCGGTTCATCGGTCCTTATAAGATCACTAGGGTTATCAATCCGGTGGCATTTCAGTTATATCTACCCCGTTCTTTGGGTATCAATAAAACATTTCATTGTTCCCTTTTAAAACGGGCGATTAGTAATCCTTCTTCCAGTGGAAGACCTTCCCCTCTTCTGATACGTGGCCAGAGGGAGTTTGTTGTTGAAAGGATTCTTGACTCCAAGATGGTTCGGGGTCGGCTGTCATTTTTGGTGCACTGGAAGGGGTATGGCCCGGAGGAGCGGTCGTGGGTGCGCAGTTGTGATCTTCATGCCCCCAGACTGTTACGCTCTTTCTTCTCGCAGTTCCCCGATAAACCCGGTGGTAGGGTATCTTGGACCCCTCGTCAGAGGGGGGTACTGTTAGGGTCTCCTGCTCTGTGCTGCCACGTCGTCATGGCAACCGGGAGACAAGTGCTAGCGGAGTAACCTGAGCGTAGCTGATACTCCGGTTCGGGTCTTTTGCTGTGCAGTGGTTACAGGCTCTGTGCACGGCAGGGGATCCGGTGCTGGTTTTTGTGCTCACAGTCTGTGAGGTCTGAGTGGGGCGTGGACAGCACCTGCTATATAAACCCTCTTCTCAGGTTAGGCAGATGCTGCTGAATCTTTGTTGGTTAGTCAGTTCCTCAAAGCTAGCTAGTACTGTGTAAACTTTGTATTTGTTTGTTGCTTACTGCAAATAGGCCTTGGGATTTGGTATTACACTCTGCCAATCCAGACCTAGCAGTAAGACTGGAGTCAGTCGTTTAACCTGCTGGGGTTCTTTTGCTACTCTGTGAACCTAGCAAGTTTGTGGCTGTATTCTCAGACTTGCCTGCCAAAATCCTTTCTCACTGTGCAAGGTGTTCAGGTGTCAGTTTAGTGGCAGTAAGCTGAACCAGTGCACTGCAAGTGAAGACTAGGATTGTGGAGACTCTCCTTGTGTCTATTATTCCATCTCTGACCAAGGAGTTTACTGCCACACCCGTTGGTAACCCTTTGGGGTTTTGCTGTTGCCCTTAGCAACAGCATTTCGGGTTCTCTACGTATTAAATCACAACATCTCGCTTCTTTCCATCTGAGCATTCCTAATACTAGGGAGACACCCAGTTTCTTAGCCTTTGGGCTTCTCTGTTCACTTTGTGTTTATTTTGTTACCCTATCACCTTCTGTGTATGTAATGTCATATTCCCCAGTCTGTCTGTGAGTTCATTTGTTTTGCATCCATCTCCGTTCAGGCACCAGTACATTCCTGCTGGCACTGGTGTGCATAACAGCCGAGCTGTGGCGTCATTCAGACTTCCTCAGGGCCATCAGACCTGATCATAATTAAAGTTATAATGCTGACGCAGTTAAAATGCTAACATAACAACCGTGTCTGCATTTCCCCTTCGGCGTTTTCCCATTGGCATATTAACTGTCGACAGCATTAGTATTGAAGAACAATATGTGTCCCCATATATGTTTTCAGCAGTGTTTTATCAGAATAATGAGTCAAATGTATTCTTGTATGCGCACCACTAATCATCTATGTAGTGTTCATCTGCTCTCTTTTTGGTAACTTTTTATTTTTATTTATTTTTCTTATTATGAAAGATGCTGAAGATATATATTTTTTTGAAGGATGAAAAACTATATAACAAAAAGACAGAATAACATTGGGTAACGATTTATTGTACTTTATATTTTTAGAAACATTTTGGTCACTTTATTTTAGCAAAGGGGCTAATAAGTAACCTTACTATATTTGTGAGGTGTAACCACAGCTTTAGAAAAATAATGTTGTGCAATATACTGTATGTTTTACTTCTAACACAAGGTTCATGCTGATTGTTGGGCAAAGATGTAGGAGGATTGTTGGGAGTTTGTTTGTGCTCATCACTCATCTCAGTTGGAAGCAGTGCCCTCTCAATGTGTGTTTTTCAGGCCCAGAATCACTATACTAGGAGAGGAATAAAGACAAGTAAGGGTGAGATAAAGTAGGTGAAGGAGCAGTGTACTCATGCAGCACACAGCATTAATGTAGTGCTCCTGTTGCCAGGGCCGGCAACAGAAATCATGGGCCCCGGCCCGGTACACTGATATCTCGGACCCCCACCCCTCAACCTCCTCCAAACATCCCTGCATACACACGTGTGTGTGTGTGTATGTGTATGTGTCTATCTATCTATCTATCTATATATATCTATATATATATCTACACATACATACATGTACACACAGTACATATATATATATATGTGTGTGTATATATATATATATATATATATATATATAGAAAAATGTTGAGGGGTTCTAAGCGACCAACGGTGTTTATACAGCTATTTAAAAGAATAGTACCCAGTGTATAAAGAATATATATACAATTTATTATAATCACAGGAGCCAATAAAAAAGAATAAAAAAATGTTTCTAAAAATATTCACATCTGACATATACCAAAATAATTGGTTTCATAGGAACACAAAAACAATAAATAAATAAATAAATAAATTCAAGATATAAAAAGTATTAGAATAAAAGCACATAGATATAGATAAAATATATGTGTATATCTTATCTTGGATAGAGGTAATCAAGGGTTAGCCCAACGCGTTTCGTCTATGATAGACTTCAGGATGAAGTCCTCTGATGACCTCTATCCAAGATAAGATATACACATATCTTTTATCTATATCTATGTGCTTTTATTCTAATACTTTTTATATCTTGAATTTATTTATTTATTTATTTTTTGTTTTTGTGTTCCTATGAAACCAATTATTTTGGTATATGTCAGATGTGAATATTTTTAGAAACATTTTTTATTCTTTTTTATTGGCTCCTGTGATTATAATAAATTGTATATATATTCTTTATACACTGGGTACTATTCTTTTAAATAGCTGTATAAACACCGTTGGTCGCTTAGAACCCCTCAACATTTTTCTATTTTAAACTATCTTCAGGGATTTACAACCCCTGTACTCCTGGGGAATAGCTGACGCCCATAGATTTGTGGAGTGTTATTTTATATAATATATATATATATATCTATTGAACTATTTATTATTTTTAATTGCCAGATAAACACAAAGGTGATATTATCCTCACAAGTGGCGCAATTTTTTTCATTCTAAACATATATATATATATATATATATATATATGTAAACCAGAAAAAAACAAGCGGCACTCCAAGACTTTTGAATGAGTGAACTTTAGTGCACAAAGTTTAGTGTATATTATCAACGTTTCGGGGCATAACACCCCATCATCAGGATAACAAGTGTATACAACAAAAATCAAATTTATACTTACAAGATCCCGCGTTCACCTGCCCGCTGCCGCACGCCGGTCCGGGACTCCGCCGCACTTCCGGTGATGTCTGACGGAAGTGACATCATCACATGGGCAGTACCGTCAGCCAACGTCTGCCATTCTTCCTGTCACGTGTGCCGGATGCAGCGTCATCCAAGGTACAGCACCGCAGACGGGCTGGGAGGGGAACACACAGGGCTAGTTACCATGGCAATGCCATGAGACAACATTATAGCAATAAATAATATACTAACAGTGCATAATAAACACAGTGATATGAATAAAAAACATATATAGTACATCATACAGTATAGTGTATAAATTAATAAAATATGTTATTACCTAAAGTGCATAGTGCATATATACAAAAGAACTACCCTGCACAGGATTCTGGATAACCAAAACCTCTGCTACAACATCTCTCTTGTCCCAACTAAATATCTTAACAAAAAACTTCAATCAGGGATATTAGCCCTGAAAATAACATCAAGAACGAGGGACTAACATATCCCTCTGTTAGAAAACTCTAATAAATGAAGTACAGTATTAACACACTATAGATGTTGGTATAGATGATTAATCTCATGTTCAGCAAAATCCATTTACAGAAAACATGTCAGGCTAAGGGATTCATTCAAACCCTTCGGACTGACCGTGTCCAGGGTGAAGATCCACTTAGCTTCCAACTGAAGCAATTTCTTTGATCTGTTCCCTCTTCTTAAGGAATTAGGCACTTGAGCAATCATTCTGTATCTTAACATGGCCATATTGTGTCTGGCCTGTACAAAGTGCCTGGCTACAGCTTGATCGCTATTGCCCGATACCAGTGCAGCTCTGATAGCTGCCCTGTGTTGGGCAATTCGCTCCTTAAATTGTCTCTCTGTCTTGCCCACGTAGTGTAAACCACATGGGCAAGACAGAAGATAAACTACAAACTTGGATGTACATGTCAAGGGAACGTTGATTTCGTACATTTTGCCTGTATATGGATGTGGGAACTTATTCCCCGTAATCAATGCTCTACACGTTGTACAGCCTGTACATCGATAGCATCCACCTTTTTTGCTTAGGAAATGCTGTGGCCTTTCGTTGCCTACTCCAGTGACATCAGTCCTAACCAGCAGATCCTTCAGGTTAGGGCCTCTAGTATAGCTGGAAGTAGCTTAGTGTTTAGTAATGAAGGGAGTTCTGTATCTGAATTCACAATTGGCCATAGTTTTTTCTCTTCTTTTTTTAGCGACTCACTCGCTACTGTATACCGATTGACCCACGGTATCGCTTTACCAGTTTCAACTTTACTTTTTTCCACTAATAGTGTTTTTCTATCTAGGGCCATGGCTTTAGATTTTGCTTGTAGTAACACAGAATTAGGGTAGCCTCTTGTGAGAAATTTCTTAGTTAGAACCTCCAATTGTTGCTCCCTCTCTGCTGCATCACCAGTGATGCGACATGCGCGTACAAACTGTGAGTATGGTAAACTATCCACTGTGGCCCTAGGATGAAAGCTGTCATGTCGGAGGATGGTATTTATATATATATATATATATATATATATATACACACACACACACACACAGTGGCGGAACTAGCGAGTGTTGAGCCCGTGTGCAACAAAATGCTTTGGCACCCCCCCCCCCCCCTCATCCCATCAAAGTCCACCCCCTCGCCCCTGGAGAGGATCTGGTGAGGGGGACCTGCTCAGGGCCAGGGAAATGGATACCTATTCTATTCACATTCTCTTGCAGTTTTGATATAATTCATTACTTGGATGTCTCGGTCACTCAGGATCATAATCATTTACTACATACCACTCTATATGTGAAAGAGACAGATGGGAATACCACCTTACACGCCAATAGCCACCACCCCCCTGCATTAAAATGGGGGTTACCTTACTCCCAATTTTTAAGGATTTACCGTATTTGCAGTGACAGTACAGATGCTAGCAATCAGATCGATTAGATGATACGTAAGTTCTTGGTTAGAGGTTACAAATTGAAGTATCTCAAGAAAGCCAAGGAGAGGGTACTCACTAAGAACCGCAGTGACTTATTACAGAAGATTAAGCCAATTGTACCTAAGGATCGGATAGTGTGGCCACAGGACTTTTCTACCAATAGTGTTTACACAGTCAGCTCAGCAAAGCGTATTTGGCCTATTATATCGAATGATAAATCTCTACCTACATTTGAAGATTCTGCCATCCTTCCAGCTTTTCGCAGGGGCAAAAACATCAAGGACACTATTGTACATAATGACATCTCTAGTTTTAGCAAAATGATTTCTACACATTTCCTTACGCGTAAACCCGGCAACAACAAATGCTTGGGTTGCACCACATGTAGTTGCCTAGAAACGGGACAATACTTTTATCATCCGAGGTCAGGGAAGAAATTCTGTATTTAATCTCCGTACACCTGTTCAAGTCGATTTGTCATCTACTATATCAAGTGCCCTTGTGGACTCCTTTATATTGGTAAAACCATTCGCCAATTTAAAGAGAGGATAGCCCTCCACCGTTCAAGTATAAGAGCAGCATTAGAAGGGAAGGGCTCCAAACAACTGGTGGTCCGCCACTTCAAAGACTTCCATCATAATTTTGCCTCCATCCGTTATAATAATAATAATAATAATAATAATAATAATTTTATTTATAGAGCGCTCTTTCTCCAAACAGGACTCAAGGCGCTTTACATCAAAACAAGCATAATACAGAAGATTAATACAGCAATACACAGGCATAAAAATGAAAATCTAAAATGCATAGAGTAATCATAATGCAGGGTTGGTGTAGGCATTTTGGGTAATAACTTCCATGGGCTGTGTATTCCACCCTCACAGGGTACCAGGTGCGGCAGCCATCTTCGGCGCACAGCGTAGGATTGCCCTGGGTGGAATAGTCCATCCCTAGAAAAGGGTGACACAAAATGGGGGTGATAGCAGCATCCTAACATTCAGAGTAGGGTACAAACAAAACTATCAGGTCCATGTATTTCCATCCCATCCACAAGCGTACCAGATGAGGCAGCCATATTGGGTGCGTTAGAGAGGTTACACTGGGAGGTAAGCCATGCATGGGCCCAATGCATACATGGGAGAACGGGCACTTGTGTAGTCGTATGATATAACCTGTATGAGCAATCCACGTGAGGCACATCCTGCCCGCAGAGGAACCACCAGAGGCCCCCATTTGAGGTGCACGGTGTTAGATGCTGCAGGCAGGGTATGCAATCAGTGGAAGCACACCTCACAGGAATACCACACGGTAGGGTGGAAATATGCAGTAAAAGTGGGTTTTTTTTTAAAGAAGAAAACACATGATGAGATCATCTTTGCAGGTAAACAACGAAAGAAGGGAAATTATCCTGGTCTAATTGGAGCAGTACGGGGGGTATGAGAATGTGGGGAGAACACTCAAATCTAAGGCAAATAATCATGCTGAGCCAGGCTTTGGTGCTCTCCCCACCAGTGCTCCCTGCTCACCTTGAGGGGTAAGCCTGTAAGGCACTGCTGATGTTCTCTGCCAGAGGGTTAGTGGGCGTAGTCCTGGTGATTTCATAGCAGAGGTTTGGTGAGTCCACATAATGTTCTGGATTTCTTTCTTGATGTTGTTCAATGTTTGTTCAACTGTTTGTTTTTTTAACTGTTACTTTTCAAAACGCTTAGAGATAGGAACGCTTTGAGTACTGGAACGCACAGCTGACACGCACAGCTGTGCATGGCTGAAGCTACAGATATACTATGGAAATCATAGATGGTGTCTCAGAATCTAAAAGAGGTGGAGATCGGGGAAAAATCCTGTTGCAGAAAGAAGCACGCTGGATTTATACCCTACAAACAGTTAAACCGCTGGGTTTGAATGACATTTTATCGTACACTTGTTTTCTTTAATTTCTGTGGTTGACATTATCCCATTCCTTTTAGAGATGAGCGCCGGAAATTTTTCGGGTTTTGTGTTTTGGTTTTGGGTTCGGTTCCGCGGCCGTGTTTTGGGTTCGACCGCGTTTTGGCAAAACCTCACCGAATTTTTTTTGTCGGATTCGGGTGTGTTTTGGATTCGGGTGTTTTTTTCAAAAAACCCTAAAAAACAGCTTAAATCATAGAATTTGGGGGTAATTTTGATCCCAAAGTATTATTAACCTCAAAAAACATAATTTACACTCATTTTCAGCCTATTCTGAACACATCACACCTCACAATATTATTTTTAGTCCTAAAATTTGCACCGAGGTCGCTGTGTGAGTAAGATAAGCGACCCTAGTGGCCGACACAAACACCGGGCCCATCTAGGAGTGGCACTGCAGTGTCACGCAGGATGGCCCTTCCAAAAAACCCTCCCCAAACAGCACATGACGCAAAGAAAAAAAGAGGCGCAATGAGGTAGCTGACTGTGTGAGTAAGATTAGCGACCCTAGTGGCCGACACAAACACCGGGCACATCTAGGAGTGGCACTGCAGTGTCACGCAGGATGTCCCTTCCAAAAAACCCTCCCCAAACAGCACATGACGCAAAGAAAAAAAGAGGCGCAATGAGGTAGCTGACTGTGTGAGTAAGATTAGCGACCCTAGTGGCCGACACAAACACCGGGCCCATCTAGGAGTGGCACTGCAGTGTCACGCAGGATGTCCCTTCCAAAAAACCCTCCCCAATCAGCACATGATGCAAAGAAAAAGAAAAGAAAAAAGAGGTGCAAGATGGAATTATCCTTGGGCCCTCCCACCCACCCTTATGTTGTATAAACAAAACAGGACATGCACACTTTAACCAACCCATCATTTCAGTGACAGGGTCTGCCACACGACTGTGACTGATATGACGGGTTGGTTTGGACCCCCCCCAAAAAAGAAGCAATTAATCTCTCCTTGCACAAACTGGCTCTACAGAGGCAAGATGTCCACCTCATCTTCACCCTCCGATATATCACCGTGTACATCCCCCTCCTCACAGATTATCAATTCGTCCCCACTGGAATCCACCATCTCAGCTCCCTGTGTACTTTGTGGAGGCAATTGCTGCTGGTCAATGTCTCCGCGGAGGAATTGATTATAATTCATTTTAATGAACATCATCTTCTCCACATTTTCTGGATGTAACCTCGTACGCCGATTGCTGACAAGGTGAGCGGCGGCACTAAACACTCTTTCGGAGTACACACTTGTGGGAGGGCAACTTAGGTAGAATAAAGCCAGTTTGTGCAAGGGCCTCCAAATTGCCTCTTTTTCCTGCCAGTATAAGTACGGACTGTGTGACGTGCCTACTTGGATGCGGTCACTCATATAATCCTCCACCATTCTATCAATGTTGAGAGAATCATATGCAGTGACAGTAGACGACATGTCCGTAATCGTTGTCAGGTCCTTCAGTCCGGACCAGATGTCAGCATCAGCAGTCGCTCCAGACTGCCCTGCATCACCGCCAGCGGGTGGGCTCGGAATTCTGAGCCTTTTCCTCGCACCCCCAGTTGCGGGAGAATGTGAAGGAGGAGATGTTGACAGGTCGCGTTCCGCTTGACTTGACAATTTTGTCACCAGCAGGTCTTTCAACCCCAGCAGACCTGTGTCTGCCGGAAAGAGAGATCCAAGGTAGGCTTTAAATCTAGGATCGAGCACGGTGGCCAAAATGTAGTGCTCTGATTTCAACAGATTGACCACCCGTGAATCCTTGTTAAGCGAATTAAGGGCTGCATCCACAAGTCCCACATGCCTAGCGGAATCGCTCCGTGTTAGCTCCTTCTTCAATGCCTCCAGCTTCTTCTGCAAAAGCCTGATGAGGGGAATGACCTGACTCAGGCTGGCAGTGTCTGAACTGACTTCACGTGTGGCAAGTTCAAAGGGCATCAGAACCTTGCACAACGTTGAAATCATTCTCCACTGCACTTGAGACAGGTGCATTCCATCTCCTATATCGTGCTCAATTGTATAGGCTTGAATGGCCTTTTGCTGCTCCTCCAACCTCTGAAGCATATAGAGGGTTGAATTCCACCTCGTTACCACTTCTTGCTTCAGATGATGGCAGGGCAGGTTCAGTAGTTTTTGGTGGTGCTCCAGTCTTCTGTACGTGGTGCCTGTACGCCGAAAGTGTCCCGCAATTTTTCTGGCCACCGACAGCATCTCTTGCACGCCCCTGTCGTTTTTTAAAAAATTCTGCACCACCAAATTCAAGGTATGTGCAAAACATGGGACGTGCTGGAATTTGCCCATATTTAATGCACACACAATATTGCTGGCGTTGTCCAATGCCACAAATCCACAGGAGAGTCCAATTGGGGTAAGCCATTCCGCGATGATCTTCCTCAGTTGCCGTAAGAGGTTTTCAGCTGTGTGCGTATTCTGGAAAGCGGTGATACAAAGCGTAGCCTGCCTAGGAAAGAGTTGGCGTTTGCGAGATGCTGCTACTGGTGCCGCCGCTGCTGTTCTTGCGGCGGGAGTCCATACATCTACCCAGTGGGCTGTCACAGTCATATAGTCCTGACCCTGCCCTGCTCCACTTGTCCACATGTCCGTGGTTAAGTGGACATTGGGTACAACTGCATTTTTTAGGACACTGGTGAGTCTTTTTCTGACGTCCGTGTACATTCTCGGTATCGCCTGCCTAGAGAAGTGGAACCTAGATGGTATTTGGTAACGGGGGCACACTGCCTCAATAAATTGTCTAGTTCCCTGTGAACTAACGGCGGATACCGGACGCACGTCTAACACCAACATAGTTGTCAAGGACTCAGTTATCCGCTTTGCAGTAGGATGACTGCTGTGATATTTCATCTTCCTCGCAAAGGACTGTTGAACAGTCAATTGCTTACTGGAAGTAGTACAAGTGGGCTTACGACTTCCCCTCTGGGATGACCATCGACTCCCAGCGGCAACAACAGCAGCGCCAGCAGCAGTAGGCGTTACACGCAAGGATGCATCGGAGGAATCCCAGGCAGGAAAGGACTCGTCAGACTTGCCAGTGACATGGCCTGCAGGACTATTGGCATTCCTGGGGAAGGAGGAAATTGACACTGAGGGAGTTGGTGGGGTGGTTTGCGTGAGCTTGGTTACAAGAGGAAGGGATTTACTGGTCAGTGGACTGCTTCCGCTGTCACCCAAAGTTTTTGAACTTGTCACTGACTTATTATGAATGCGCTGCAGGTGACGTATAAGGGAGGATGTTCCGAGGTGGTTAACGTCCTTACCCCTACTTATTACAGCTTGACAAAGGGAACACACGGCTTGACACCTGTTGTCCGCATTTCTGGTGAAATACCTCCACACCGAAGAGCTGATTTTTTTGGTATTTTCACCTGGCATGTCAACGGCCATATTCCTCCCACGGACAACAGGTGTCTCCCCGGGTGCCTGACTTAAACAAACCACCTCACCATCAGAATCCTCCTGGTCAATTTCCTCCCCAGCGCCAGCAACACCCATATCCTCCTCATCCTGGTGTACTTCAACACTGACATCTTCAATCTGACTATCAGGAACTGGACTGCGGGTGCTCCTTCCAGCACTTGCAGGGGGCATGCAAATAGTGGAAGGCGCATGCTCTTCACGTCCAGTGTTGGGAAGGTCAGGCATCGCAAACGACACAATTGGACTCTCCTTGTGGATTTGGGATTTCAAAGAACGCACAGTTCTTTGCGGTGCTTTTGCCAGCTTGAGTCTTTTCAGTTTTCTAGCGAGAGGCTGAGTGCTTCCATCCTCATGTGAAGCTGAACCACTAGCCATGAACATAGGCCAGGGCCTCAGCCGTTCCTTGCCACTCCGTGTGGTAAATGGCATATTGGCAAGTTTACGCTTCTCCTCCGACAATTTTATTTTAGGTTTTGGAGTCCTTTTTTTTCTGATATTTGGTGTTTTGGATTTGACATGCTCTGTACTATGACATTGGGCATCGGCCTTGGCAGACGACGTTGCTGGCATTTCATCGTCTCGGCCATGACTAGTGGCAGCAGCTTCAGCACGAGGTGGAAGTGGATCTTGATCTTTCCCTAATTTTGGAACCTCAACTTTTTTGTTCTCCATATTTTATAGGCAGAACTAAAAGGCACCTCAGGTAAACAATGGAGATGGATGGATTGGATACTAGTATACAATTATGGACGGACTGCCACGGTTAGGTGGTATAAAAAAACCACGGTTAGGTGGTATATATTATAATAATAATACAATTATGGATGGACGGACTGCCTGCCGACTGCCGACACAGAGGTAGCCACAGCCGTGAACTACCGCACTGTACACTGGTTGATAAAGAGATAGTAGTATACTCGTAACAACTAGTATGACACTATGACGACGGTATAAAGAATGGAAAAAAAACCACGGTTAGGTGGTATATATTATAATAATAATACAATTATGGATGGACGGACTGCCTGCCGACTGCCGACACAGAGGTAGCCACAGCCGTGAACTACCGCACTGTACACTGGTTGATAAAGAGATAGTAGTATACTCGTAACAACTAGTATGACACTATGACGACGGTATAAAGAATGAAAAAAAAACCACGGTTAGGTGGTATATATTATAATAATAATACAATTATGGATGGACGGACTGCCTGCCGACTGCCGACACAGAGGTAGCCACAGCCGTGAACTACCGCACTGTACACTGGTTGATAAAGAGATAGTAGTATACTCGTAACAATTAGGATGACACTATGACGGTATAAAGAATGAAAAAAAAACCACGGTTAGGTGGTAGGTATATAATAATAAATAATACAATTCTGGTCGGACGGACTGCCTGCCGTGTGCCGACACAGAGGTAGCCACAGCCGTGAACTACCGCACTGTACACTGGTTGATAAAGAGATAGTAGTATACTCGTAACAATTAGGATGACACTATGACGGTATAAAGAATGAAAAAAAAAACCACGGTTAGGTGGTAGGTATATAATAATAAATAATACAATTCTGGTCGGACGGACTGCCTGCCGTGTGCCGACACAGAGGTAGCCACAGCCGTGAACTACCGCACTGTACACTGGTTGATAAAGAGATAGTAGTATACTCGTAACAATTAGGATGACACTATGACGGTATAAAGAATGAAAAAAAAAACCACGGTTAGGTGGTAGGTATATAATAATAAATAATACAATTCTGGTCGGACGGACTGCCTGCCGTGTGCCGACACAGAGGTAGCCACAGCCGTGAACTACCGCACTGTACACTGGTTGATAAAGAGATAGTAGTATACTCGTAACAATTAGGATGACACTATGACGGTATAAAGAATGAAAAAAAAAACCACGGTTAGGTGGTAGGTATATAATAATAAATAATACAATTCTGGTCGGACGGACTGCCTGCCGTGTGCCGACACAGAGGTAGCCACAGCCGTGAACTACCGCACTGTACACTGGTTGATAAAGAGATAGTAGTATACTCGTAACAATTAGGATGACACTATGACGGTATAAAGAATGAAAAAAAAAACCACGGTTAGGTGGTAGGTATATAATAATAAATAATACAATTCTGGTCGGACGGACTGCCTGCCGTGTGCCGACACAGAGGTAGCCACAGCCGTGAACTACCGCACTGTACACTGGTTGATAAAGAGATAGTAGTATACTCGTAACAATTAGGATGACACTATGACGGTATAAAGAATGAAAAAAAAACCACGGTTAGGTGGTAGGTATATAATAATAAATAATACAATTCTGGTCGGACGGACTGCCTGCCGTGTGCCGACACAGAGGTAGCCACAGCCGTGAACTACCGCACTGTACACTGGTTGATAAAGAGATAGTAGTATACTCGTAACAATTAGGATGACACTATGACGGTATAAAGAATGAAAAAAAAACCACGGTTAGGTGGTAGGTATATAATAATAAATAATACAATTCTGGTCGGACGGACTGCCTGCCGTGTGCCGACACAGAGGTAGCCACAGCCGTGAACTACCGCACTGTACACTGGTTGATAAAGAGATAGTAGTATACTCGTAACAATTAGGATGACACTATGACGGTATAAAGAATGAAAAAAAAAACCACGGTTAGGTGGTAGGTATATAATAATAAATAATACAATTCTGGTCGGACGGACTGCCTGCCGTGTGCCGACACAGAGGTAGCCACAGCCGTGAACTACCGCACTGTACACTGGTTGATAAAGAGATAGTAGTATACTCGTAACAATTAGGATGACACTATGACGGTATAAAGAATGAAAAAAAAAACCACGGTTAGGTGGTAGGTATATAATAATAAATAATACAATTCTGGTCGGACGGACTGCCTGCCGTGTGCCGACACAGAGGTAGCCACAGCCGTGAACTACCGCACTGTACACTGGTTGATAAAGAGATAGTAGTATACTCGTAACAATTAGGATGACACTATGACGGTATAAAGAATGAAAAAAAAACCACGGTTAGGTGGTAGGTATATAATAATAAATAATACAATTCTGGTCGGACGGACTGCCTGCCGTGTGCCGACACAGAGGTAGCCACAGCCGTGAACTACCGCACTGTACTGTGTCTGCTGCTAATATAGACTGGTTGATATTTAAAGAGATATTAGTAGTATACAACAATACTATACTGGTGGTCAGGCACTGGTCACCACTCCTGCAGCAAAAGTGTGCACTGTTAATTAATATAATTGTACTCCTGGCTCCTGCTAACAACCTGCAGTGCTCCCCAGTCTCCCCCACAATTAATTATAAGCTTTTAATTTATACATTGATGACTGTGCAGCACACTGGGCTGAGCTGAGTGCACACAGACTGAGTCACACTGTGTGACTGACTGTGCTGTGTATCGTTTTTTTTTTCAGGCAGAGAACGGATATAGCAGAGAGAAGTGAACGGATATATTATATTAAATAAAAGTTAACTAGCAACTGCACTGGTCACTGACTGTGGTAAACTAACTCTGTCTGCGACTCTGCACAATCTCTCTCTCTCTATCTAATCTATCTCTATTCTAATGGAGAGGACGCCAGACACGTCCTCTCCCTATCAATCTCAATGCACGAGTGAAAATGGCGGCGACGCGCGGCTCCTTATATAGAATCCGAGTCTCGCGATAGAATCCGAGCCTCGCGAGAATCCGACAGCGTCATGATGACGTTCGGGCGCGCTCGGGTTAACCGAGCAAGGCGGGAAGATCCGAGTCGCTCGGACCCGTGAAAAAAAACATGAAGTTCGGGCGGGTTCGGATTCCGAGGAACCGAACCCGCTCATCTCTAATTCCTTTAACTATAGCCTTGTTTATTGCCTAGGATGGGTTTACATCGCTGTGTGGTGCTCTATACAGTGAGGCCTTTTCCCCGCTGTGTGGTGCCCTACACAGCGATTCCCTTTTCTCTTATACGGTTGTTGCATTCCGGCTTATGTAGGATTACTACATTAATAGGGGTCAGTATGTTCTATCACCTGAGTATTATTTATGAGTAGAGTAATTTATTTAGGCCCTTTTTTGACCATACTGATGTGTGTTGTATCTGTTTTTTAGTCCACCTGTTTTTGTATATATCTAATGCTTCCCCACTGTATGTTGTGTGCAGCCGGGTCTCCATGGTGATGGGTTTCACTTTGCATTTTCTCTGCCCCATGACGTCACTGAGAGTCCCGGAGAGCGGAGGATGCTGTTCACACGTTTTGGTAATGTATATAAATGTTTTTTATTCACTATTGCAGTTGGTCTTGATAAAAGGAGTCTATCCTGAAACGTTGACTCTAGCTGCTGTGCTGTGTCAAGTTATTTACTAAGTCTCTGAGAGTGCCGGCTATTCCTGTCTGTTGTATGTATGTTTGTATATATGTATGTATGTGTATATATATATATATGTGTATATATATATATATATATATACTGTATACAATATGCACAAACATAAAATATGTATGTGTGTGTATATATGTGTATATATATATATATATATATATATTTATACACAGTGGCGGAACTAGCGAGCGGTGGGCCCATGTGCAACAAAAGGCTTTGCCCCCCCCCCATCCAAGTCCACCCCCTCACCCCTGGAGAGGGTCTGGTGAGGGGGACCTGCTCAGGGCCAGGGAAATGGATACCTAGCACCAGTGCCGTAATTAGACATTTAAGCGCTGTGTGCAAGAAGCGGCATCGGAGCCCCCCACTCCATGTAAAACAGGGCCAGTGCGCGCCGTAGGCGCGTGCAAAAAATAGGGGCGTGGCTTCATGGGGAAGGGGTGTGGCCACAAAATAATACCGATTCATATAACGGTGCACAGTAGTCTCCATTATTCAAATTACGCCGCACGGTAGCACCACTACACCAGGTAGAGCCCCTTTTACACCTTACGGCAGATAAATTCCCCTTTTTATACATTACGGCAGACAGTGTTAACCTTTTACACATTACGGCAGACAGCGCCCCCTTTTTAACACATTACGGCAAACAGCGTCCCATTTTTACACATTACGGCAGACAGCGTCCCCTTTTTACACATTACAGCAGACAGAGTCCCCTTTATTTACACATTACGGCACACAGCGTCCCCTTTTTAACACATTACGGCAGACAGCGTCCCCTTTTTACACATTACGGCAGACAGCGTCCCATTTTTTACACATTATGGCAGCCAGTGTCCCCTTTTTTAAACATTACGGCAGACAGCATCCCCCCTTTTACACATTACGACAAACAGAATAGATGATAGATAGATAGATAGATAGATAGATAGATAGAATAGATAAAATAGATTATACTTACTGTCTCCGCGGGGTCAGGTCCCTGGTGCAGCTTCTGGCAGATCCCGAGCAGGGGAGAAGAAGGAGGAGGGAGGGGGACTTGGGAGCCACAGCAGCGCACTGTAATTGGTGGAGGCGCTGCTGCTGCTGTCCCTCTCCTTTACCATAGGCTGCCCTCCGCTGCTGTGAATGCTGGGAAGCACATCCCAGCATTCACAGCGGCAGAGGGCAGCCTATAGTGAAGGAGAGGGCCAGCAGCAGCGACTCCACCAATTACAGTGCACTGCTGCGGCTCCCTCCTCCTCCTCCACCCCCCCTCTTAATCGGTGCGCTCCTCTCCTCGGCGGCAGCGGCACACAGTGGCAGCCAGGCGGCATGTAATGAGTCAGTTTGACTCATTACATGCCGCTCTGGCTTTGGGCCCTTGGACAGTGGCGGGCCCCAGTGCAAGGCACTGCCTGAACTGGTGGTAGTTCCGCCACTGTATATATATACATGTACTGTGTGTATGTATGTACGTTCAAGTGATTTAATTTTTAAAAAAAATATCATTATACTGTGGTGAGGGTGCAGAGCCCTGAAGGAACTCACCACAGCCAGAGGTGAGACATGTCTATCATGTCTGTAGGTAGCGGTGGAGCTGTGGGCTGCTGCACGTGAGGCTGTGTACACCTGCTGGCTACTGGGTGCAGGGCTGTTCTTCAGCGGCAGCAAGAGACCAGTAAGAGCTTGTTTATGCATCAGCATTATGACACCACGACTGGACGGGACTGGACCAAGTGACAAGTAATCGGGAGGTGGAGGGGAGGTGCATTGGGGGTTGGTGCGGCCAGACAATTAATTCGTTTTTTAGTTAGTTGGCGGGAGGAGCGGTATTGCCATATAGGTAATTGTTCGCACTTAATATAATATTAGGGCTACGGATATTGTCTGAATTAAAATATAATTAATTATAAATAGGTGATGTAACCATAGTGAATAGTATAGGTCTATATATAATAAGGAATAGATATGAAATAGGTTTGAACATATAAGTTAAATGTTTACATGATGTAAGAAATAATGTTTGCATATGTGTGTATATAGATATGTATATGCTGTATGGCTGAATAGGTCACTTGGTTTAGGCCATAAATGAAGTTAGGTATGTGACTAAGAAATCTTTTGGTCACTTGGACACTGGAATTCACAGGTGTGCTTACAGTTAGATTGAAATCAAGCTTCAGAATACCTTTGGCAATCATAAAACTGGTTTGTCTATTGTCCAGTATAGGCCAAGCTAGGGACCAGAAATTAGCTATTACACTAAGAGATCACATCCATAGATAAAACATGGTCTTAATAATTTCAGGCAAACCATGTCAATACAACAGAACTTTGGATGAAAAGACATTCTGAATTTTACAATACTCTCAATGCTTGAGGCAGGGTGGGCACCACACGTTTTATGACACCATGCCTTCTTGAGCAAGACAAGCCAGCTCAGTTCAATGTTTGTTTTATGACACCTTGGAATGTAAATGGTAAACCTATAATTATCTTTTGCATTAAAAACACTTTGAGAATATACCAGCAGATGGTTAAGTTATAGGTATATATATATATATATATATATATATAATATGAGTTTAGTAGGAGTTGAAATCATCAGGAGAAGAAGGAGAACAGGAAGGAGAGGTTCACACAGAAGGAATGATCCTTGGGATTGCAACCATGTACTTGCAAGTATAAACTGTGTTAGTAATTGTCTAAGTTTGTGAAACTTATGTTATGTTTGTTCTGTAATTAAGGAAGCATAAATATTATTAGTATATGTGTCACCACTGTGAATATCCTATTCTGTATAATTTGGTTTTGCCTGTAAATAATCATATATTAAGAGCGGTAATCTCAAGTTTGAACTCTCTTTAAGGAATCATAACTTCATAATTTCATAAGTCATATGTATAAGGACTGCATATATTTATCAGCCACTTAGTTTGTAAGCCTGACATGATATAGTTACAGATATATATGATAAACGCATATTAATTAAAATATATCCATATATTAATAATCATATATGATATATTCAATATTAATATCACTCATAAATATGATTCCATAAATCAATATTAGCGACCACGAAGCGGACTTGATATTGCTGAATCTGATTATAATATTTATAAGGAGTAGCAGACGCTACAAGCTGGCTATCAAATCTGCAGAATCACGGTGGGGATATATCTATGAACACGTATTACCATTGTGCTATCTTATCTTGTATTTTGTATAAGCTAGGATAAATGTGTTAGTGCAATATACATTATTTTAACTAACACAATATTTATTAGGAGCGGCACACAGAGCTGCAAGCTCGCCGGCAAATTACAAGATCACAGTGGAATAGGTTACAAATAAAGAATTTAAAGGCCTAGAATAGAAAATGTGCACAGTGGTAATGTCAATGAGTATTCCCAAATAAATGAATGTATGTACTACATATTAGAATAACCTTAAGAAACCGGTCAATCTTAGGGAGAGGATATCGTGAGTACTAAAAACTAGAGATGTTCTGCGGGCACATTTCGTGTTTTGTGTTTTGGTTCTAATTCCACTTTCCTGTTTTGGTTTTGGCTTGGTTTTGCCAAAACCGCCCTTTCGTGTTTTGGTTTTAGTTTTGGATCTGGATGTTTTTCGAAAAAAACCTAAAAACAGTTAAAATCACAGAATTTGGGGATAATTTTGCTCCTACTGTCAGCGTCCGGAGTCTTACCGGTACGCTGGGGCTGCGGGGCTGGCTTCTCAGGTGGCGTGCGGGCAGTGGCGGAGGTGGGCTGCTGCGCTGGGTCTGAGGGCAGCAGTAGCGTTGGTGAGGGGGTCCGCTCGTGGCAGCGGGACACCACTGCAGCGGGTCGCTCTTGCTGAGCCGTTGCTAGGAGACCAGGGGCAGTGAGCTGTGTGGCTATGCAGAAAGGTCTGCATTACTGGGCGCCGCCATGTTGGAGACCAAGTTTGAGGCATAGTTCCTGTTTCTTCCAGCCAATCCAGGGGGAAGTTCTCCCTATAAAAGGGGGCTGGTTTAGGACAGGGACGCCAGTGATTCAAGTTACAACCCTGTTGTAGGTGCTTTAGCCTGTGCTCCCAGGATTCTTGCCGTATTCTGGTTACTCCTGACCCTGCTTGGCCGGTTCTCTGTTGCTGCTGCAGCCCTGCCGTTCCTAGCCTGCTGCTGCCTGTGGAAGCGCTCCTGGAAAACCTGGTCCAGTAAGACTCTTTGGGCACGGTCGGTCCCGGGTCTTCTGCCTCGTCTTTCAAGCCACAGTCCACAGTCCTTTGTCTCCAGCCACGTCTTTAACCACTATCCACAGTTCCGCAGTTCATTATTCACAACCTCGTCTTTCAAGCCACAACCCGCAGTTCTTTGTCTACAACTACGTCTTTAAGTCATCGTTCACCAGCCACAGTTCTCTACCTCAGCCCTGTCCATAAGAACTACAATCCACTGACTCTTAGCTCCGCCTACGTTCTTCATTGCCCCTCGTCCCATGAGAAGGAACTATATCCAACCCCCTCGTCTCGTTCATCCACAGCCAACTACCTCCTTGGGCAAGTCTCAGCTGCCGGATCCTCAAACCTCGCTAGTCGTGACACCTACGGTGGTATTAACCTCGATAACAATCATTTCCACTCATTTCCAGTTTATTCTGAACACCTCACAATATTGTTTTTAGGCCAAAAGGTTGCACCGAGGTTGCTGGATGACTAAGCTAAGCGACACAAGTGGACAACACAAACATCTGGCCCATCTAGGAGTGGCACTGCAGTGTCAGTCAGGAGGGCAGATATAAAAAAAGGCCCCAAACAGCACATCATGCAAAGAAGAAAAAGAATTGCAATGAGGTAGTTGTATGACTAAGCCAAGTGACACAAACAATTGGCCCATCTAGGCGTGGTATTGCAGTGGCAGACAGGAGGGCAGATATAAAAAAAGGCCCCAAACAGCACATCATGCAAAGAAGAAAAAGAATTGCAATGAGGTAGTTGTAAGACTAAGCCAAGCGACACAAACAATTGGCCCATCTAGGCGTGGCACTGCAGTGGCAGACAGGAGGGCAGATATAAAAAAAAGGCCCCTGAGCACATGATGCAAAGAAGAAAAAAAGGTGCACCGAGGTTGCTGTAGGCCTAAGCTAAGCGACACAACCACCTGGCCCATCTAGTAGTGTCACGCAGTGGCTGAATGTCGAGAGTGGGCTGCAATTGTTTGGTCCATTGACAGCATCTCCAGCACGCTCCAGTCACTTTAAAAAAAAAATCTGCAATTGGTGGACTTATACGGCAGTACCCTAGGACTAATACAGCAGTACCCCTGGACTCAAATGGCAGTGTCATACAGGATGGCACTTTTCAAAAACTATGCCCCAAACAGCACCTCATGCAAAAATGTCTAAGAGGTGGAATGAGGTAGCTGTATGACTAAGCCAAGCGACACAAACAATTCCAACTGGAATTATGCGTCCAAATCACTGGCATTAATTGGCAAGATCACTGTAATTAATAATTATAAATCACTGAAATTAATTGGCAAAATCACTGTAATTATACGTCCAAATCACTGGAATTAAATTGCAAAATCTCGCTATCGCCTGCCTAGTGAAGTGGAATCTAGATGGGATTTGGTACCGGGGACACAATACCTCAATCAGTTGTCTAAATCCCACTGCACTAATGGCGGATACCGGGCGAACGTCTAACACCAACATAAGTTTCAAGGCCTCAGTTATGAGGGCTTCCATCGTCATGTGAAGCTGAACCACTAGTCATGAACATAGGCCAGGGCCTCAGCCGTTCCTTGCCACTCCGTGTCGTAAATGGCATATTGGCAAGTTTACGTTTCTCCTCAGACCATTTAAATTTCTTTTTTTGGGGTCTTTTTACTGAACTTTGGCTTTTTGGATTTTACATGCCCTCTACTATCACATTGGGCATCGGCCTTGGCAGATGACGTTGATGGCATTTCATCGTCTATGTCATGGCTAATGGCAGCAACTTCAGCACTAGGAGGAAGTGGTTCTTGATCTTTCCCTATTTTATCCTCCAAACTTTTGTTCTCCATTATTTTTTTGGAGTTATATAACACAATATGCGGCACGGGAATGACTGATGGCTGATGGCCAAGACACTACCACTGGTCTGATGCAGAACAACACGACAACACTGTAAGAGACTTGTTATAATTATTATAATACTGTAGCAGTGGACATATAGTAGCAGCGTATACCACTGTGACTGCCTCGTCACTGGAATGACTGATGAGACAGGACACTACCACTGGTCTGATGCAGCACAACAGGTTGTTGTTGTTGTTATAATTATTATACTGCAGCAGTGGACATATAGCAGCAGCGTATATCGTCACTGGAATGACTGATGAGACAGGACACTACCACTGGTCTGCACAACACTGCACCACTTTATACAGCTACACTGGATATATGGCAGCAGAGAACACCAACACTGTGACTGGCTGGACTGATGCAGCACAATACACTGACTACACTGGACTGGTCTGCACAACACGGCACCACTTTATACAGCTACACTGGATATATGGCAGCAGAGAACACCAACACTGTGACTGGCTGGACTGATGCAGCACAATACACTGACTACACTGGACTGGACCGCACAACACAGCACAAGACTCGTCACCCCACTTTCCCGCCCCCGAGACTGGAGTGAAAATGGCCGCGACGCGTGGCTCCTTATATGGAATCCAAATCCCGCGAGAATCTGACAGCGGGATGATGACGTTTTGCCGCGTTCGGGTTTCCGAGTCAGATGGGAAAACCCGAGCAGGGCTCGGAACCGTACTCGGAAGGCAAAGTCCGGTAGGGTTCGGTTCTCTGAGAACCAAACCTGCTCATCTCTACTAAAAACAAGGAATATATAAATATAGCATTGTAAAATGAGTGCAATGTTAAATATGCAAAAAGTTGTGGTGAAATTTAGGAAAATGCACAGAACTGCGACTTTAGAAGTGAAACAGATACATAAAGAAAAATCAGGGTCACGTCTTCGTGAAGCGTGCCTGACCATTAATGCAAAAATGCATTCATTATGTAAGTCCCTTAAAGGGCAGAAAAATACACAGAAAAAGTTTGAGGCAAAAGCAAAAAGCCTGTCAGTTTGTAATCAAACTGGCAAGATCTCTCATGAAGAGATAACACCCAGCATGCAAGCTGAGGTTATAGAAACACCCAACAGAAATAGTGTTGAGGTATGTGAGATTCTGTACACAGAGTCTACTGAAATCAGGAATTACATAATCAGACATGTTCCTGAAATAGAGAATGAAAGATGTATGTTGCAGGACTGTATCAATGTGCAGCCCAGAGGCTGAACTCTGGGAGGCAACGGAGTCAGCTGCCGCCGGGCTCCTGCTTTGAAGGGGGGCACCTCCATGTGTTCAGCGACATTAATCAATTAAGTTAATTGACAGCAGCCGGTATCTCTTCCGTAGCCGACTTCCCCACTGGTCACACATTACAAATTACACCCTCTTTATTATAGATATACTGGAAGCAGACACCTTACTGATGAAGCTATTTGCTCCTATAAAGGAAGCATGAGAATTCTAACTATATGAAGTTATTTCTCTGACAATTACAAGTAACTTCATATAGTTAGAATTCTCATACTTCGTACGCAAGAGCAGATATCTCCATCAGTAAGGTGCATGCTTCCAGTGTAATAGGTTGTAATAGGTTGTGGGTTCTAATCCTGGATATGACACTTGCAAATTAATTGTCAGAGAAATAATCAGCATTGTGACTGAGCAGATCTATGTAGTGTGTGGCTGGACCCCTACATAGTTCCGCCTAGTTGCAACGGTTTTGTAGTAGCTTCATATAGGGGGTCATTACGAGTTGTTAGCTCGTTGCCGATTTTCGCTATGCTGCGATTTGTTGCAAAATGCGCATGCGCATGGCACGCAGGGCGCATGCGCTTAGTTATTTAAAAACTTAGTAGATTTGCTGTGGATTCTGCGGCGCTTTTCAGTCGCACTGCTGATCGGTGAGTGATTGACAGGAAAGGGGCGTTTCTGGGTGGTAACTGAGCGCTTTCCGGGAGTGCTAAAAAACGCAGGCGTGTCAGGTAAAAACGCGGGAGTGTCTGCAGAAACGGGGGAGTGGCTGGCCGAACGCAGGGCGTGTTTGTGACGTCAAACCAGGAACTAAACGGACTGAGCTGATCGCAATCTGTGAGTAGGTCTGGAGCTACTCAGAAACTGCAAAGAATTATTTATTAGCAGTTCTGCTAATCTTTCGTTCGCTATTCTGCTAAGCTAAGATACACTCCCAGAGGGCGGCGGCCTAGCGTGTGCAATGCTGCTAAAAGCAGCTAGCGAGTGAACAACTCGGAATGAGGGCCATAGTTAGAATCTGCAGGCTTGCTATGCAGGAGCAAATGTGTGTGTGTGTGTGTATATATATATATATATATATACATATGTATATACATATATATATATATATATATATATATGGGTGGTCTTCTGTATGCCGAATGTCGGGATCCCGGCACACAGTATACCGGCGCTGGAATCCCGACACCCGGCATACTGACAACTATTCTCCCTCGTGGGGGTCCACGACCCCCCTGCAGGGAGAATAAAATAGCGTGGCGAGTGCAGCGAGCCCGCAAGGGGCTCCTTTGCGCTCGCCACACTGTCGGTATGCCGGCGGTCGGGCTCCCGGCGCCGGTATGCTGGTCGCCGGGAGCCCGAGCGCCGGCATACCGTACTACACCCATATATATATATATATATATATATAGGGGGGGGGGCACCAAAATTTTCCTTGCCTCCGGGCAACTGGGACAAACTTACGCCACTGGTGCAGCCTACAGAGGCTGTTATGGTCACACACGCCATAAACAAACAGGTCTCTTAGACAGAGGAAGAAAGTAGCAAATTATACTTACCGATAATTTCATTTCTTCAAGATACTCCATGGCAGCCATTACTCTGGGATTTATCCCTACTCCTAGATTTTAGACAGGAAGTTTTTTCTATTTTAGGCTCCGCCCCTTCTGGGAATATAGGTCCGTCCGCCTCTGGCTTCCCCAGTCTTTTGAGTGTCTCCTTGACGGAGCCTGAGAAAAAACAAAGATATACTGAGGTGGGAAAACTAGGCTGCCATGGAGTATCTTGAAGAAATGAAATTATCGGTAAGTATAATTTGCTACTTTCTTCTACACTACTCCATGGCAGCCATTACTCTGGGATATACCAAAGCATCCTAGTAGGGAGGGAAATAAACCACACAGAACCCAAATGATGCTTAAAGTAAATCTTTATGCAGTTGCTTCCTTCAGTACTGCTTCTCCAAAGTGACCACCAGAGACATCTAAGCCATAGTGTCTTGTGAATGTATGGATGGACGACCACGTCGCTGCTGCACATATCTCTTTAATCGACACCTGCGCTTTCCTTGCCCAGGATGTAGCCACAGCCCTCGTAGAGTGTGCCTTAATGTGGTCTGGAACTGGTCGGCCATTTTCTTGATAGGTGAATGCAATCAATTCCGTGATCCACCTAGAAATCGTGTTTTTAGAAGGTGATTCACCTTTTTTGACTCCAGAGTGTAGAACAAACAAATTCTTAACTTTCCGGAAGTCTTTCACTCTCTCCAAGTATATAGAGACTGCCCGCAAAACATCCAGCATATGCAGTCTTTCTTCGTAATCATCCGTTGGGTACGGAAAGAAAGATGGTAGAATGATTTCTTGACTCATATGGAAGTTTGATACTACTTTTGGTAGAAATTCAGGATTATTCCTTAATATTATTCTGTCTGGAAGAATATTCAGGTAGGGCTCCTCAGCCCAGAGAGCCTGTAGTTCTCCAACCCTTCTCGCTGAAGTTATTGCCATGAGGAAAACTACCTTCCAGGTAAGCATTTTTAAAGAGATTTCCCGCAGAGGTTCGAAAGGTGAATCCATCAGCGTGTTCAGAACAAGGTTCAGATCCCAGGTTGGCATAACTGATCTAACTCTAGGACGTTCCCTCTTGATGGCTTGACAGAATCTCTGTACCAGGTTATCCTCCGACAACTTCCTATCCAGCAATATACTTAAGGCTGATATTTGTACCTTGATGGTTGATACTGCCAAACCCATCTGAAAACCTTCGCTTAAGAACTGCAGTACCTGAGGAACTTCAACCTTAGAGATTTCGGCATCATCTCCCAACCAATCTCCAAATTTTCTCCACACTCTATAATAGGATTTTGAAGAGGTGCTCTTCCTTGCTTTCATAAGTAAGGTGACAACCTGTTCTGAAAGGCCTTTAGTTCTCAGGATTGACCTTTCAACTTCCACGCCGTCAAATGAAGACTCTGTGGGTTCGGGTGAAAGACTGGTCCTTGACGTAGTAGCTCTGGTTCTACTGGTAAGATCCATGGACCCTGTATTGCCATTCTGAGTACCGTGGGAAACCACACTCTGTTTGGCCAGTGAGGTAGAATTATTATTACTACCGCCTTCTCCTCTCTGATTTTCCGTAGAACTCGAGGTATCATTGGTAGTGGAGGGAACACATAACTGAGACTGAAGTTCCACCTCTGGGAGAGAGCATCTGTCCCGTTGGAATTTGGGGACTGGTACCTTGAAAAGAAATGTTCCACTTTCGTATTCTGGGATGTGGCCATCAGGTCTATCTGAGGGTATCCAAACCTCTGTGCTATTAAGTGGAACACTTGAGGATTCAGCTCCCATTCTCCTGGTAATACCTCGTGTCTGCTCAGGTAATCCGCCACTAAATTGGATTCTCCTGGAACATGAAGGGCTGTTATGGACTTTAGATTTTGTACTGCCCAATCCAAAATCTTCGCTACTTCCACCCATAGATCTCGACTTCTGGTGCCTCCTTGTCGGTTTAAATATGCCACGACTGTCACATTGTCCGAGAACACTCTCAGATGAGACTGCACCAGCAACATCTGAAAACAACATATCGAATTCCACACTGCCCTCATTTCTCGTTTGTTGGAAGACATGAGTTTTTCTTGGGTGGACCATGACCCCTGGCATGTGTGACTTAACAGATGACCTCCCCAACCTGTGGCACTTGCATCTGTTGTTAAGACAGCGTACTTGGGTTGTGCTAAGGACACTGACCTCTGCCTTAAACTCTGGTCCATCCACCAATCCAGGGACTTCTTTGCTCCTTGAGTGAGGATTATCTTGTGGTCTAGGTCTCTGCCTATACGGACCGCTCTGATTATGTCCCACTGGAACGTTCTCATTTTCCACCTGGCCCAGGGTACTACATCTATCGTAGAAGACAACATCCCCACAAGACGCAGGCCCAGACGGAGTGAAATGCTGTCCTCTACCTGAACCAGGGATGAAAGATCTTGAATCTTTTTGCATCGGTCTTCTGATAATGCCACCGTGTACTTCTTCGAATCTATCCAAACACCTAGGAACTGCAGACCTTGTGTTGGATCTAGCTTGCTCTTCTTCCAATTCACTAGCCAACCATGAGCTTGAAGAATCTGAAGAGTCTTCTGTACAGTTGTTATTAGAGTCGCTTTCGTACTCGCACAGATCAGCAAGTCGTCCAGGTACGGCCACAATGCTATGCCCATCACTCTCATATGTGCCACTAGAGCTAGAAGCACTTTCGTGAAGACTCTTGGTGAGGAAGACAGGCCGAACGGCAGGCAGGTAAATTGAAGATGTTTTCCAAGGACGTAAAACCTTAGAAACCTCTGGTCGTCCCTGTGAATTGGCACATGAAAGTAGGCGTCCTTCAGATCTATAGAGGCCATAAAGTCTTCCTGCTTTATCCCTAATAATATGGTCTTCAATGTTTCCATGTGAAACCTTTTCTTTATAAGAAATTTGTTCAAACTTCTTAAATCCAGAATGGCCCTGAATTCCCCTGATGGTTTCTGAATCAGGAACATCCTGGAATAAAAACCTCTTCTCTCCTCTGCCACCGGCACCTTTACAACCGCCTGTGTTTTGATGAGGTTTTCTATAATATCCTGAAAGGCTATTATCTGTTCTTTTGACGTTAAACTTTTTGACTTCACAAAATTCCGCCCTATCGGCTTCTTTATAAATTCTATGCGATAACCCTGGGAGATTACTTTTAATACCCAGGCTTCTTGAGTTGACTCCTGCCACTGATCCGCAAATTTCATTAATCTGCCTCCTACTGGCGCAGCACTCTGGGGCATCATATAGTCAGAATTTCCTATTTCCTCTTCTGCCAGACTGACGAAAGGACTGCCTGGTAGTTGTTGGAGTGTATCTACCATACTGCCTACCTGGCCTGTATGATCTGGCCTCTTTAAACTGCTGTTTAGGTGAAGAAGCCCTAAACCTTGTTTTCCTATCAAACGGCAGCTTTGCGGATTTACCGCCTGACATTACATTGATTATGGACTCCAGCTTACTTCCAAAGAGGCGAGATCCTTCATAAGGAAGAGCTACCAATCTATTTTTAGAGTGGACGTCTGCTGTCCAGGTACGCAGCCACAATGACCTTCTAGCCGCAACACCTGCCGCTAATGATTTTGCTGCATATTCTACTACCTCAAGAGAGGCCTCACACAGATACTCCACCGCCTTCATTATCACAGCCAGGTCTTTCTGCAGGTGATGTCTGGATACCTGATCCTCCAAATCACGATGCAGGTTGTTCCCCCATAGCCTCAGGGTTCTGGTTGTTGACGCCATCGCTACCCCAGCCTTCAGCGTCACTGCTGATGCTTTGTGGACTTTTTTCAAGGAACTCTCAACCTTCTTGTCCATCGCATCCTTAAGCACCGCACCGTCTTCTAACAGGATGGTGGTTTTAGAAACAACTTCTGCCACAGCAGCATCCACTTTAGGCAATTCACACCATTTAATAAATTCTACATCCTGTACCGGAAACATACGCTCCAACCTCTTCATATAATTGAGACGCTTGTCCGCAGTCTGCCACTGCACTGACATAATCTCCTTCAACACTTTATGCACCGGAAAACATCTGCTTTTCTTAATCCTATCCTCAAATAAAGGATCCTGAGCATCATCCTCCTGTGCTTCATCCTTAATATTTAAAGCTCTATACATATGCTTTAGTAAGCTATCCACTATATCCAAATTAAACGACCTATCTGGCTCCTGAGCCTCCTCAGACTCTGCCGGCGAGGGACTATCAGCATAATCCAATACAACGAGACTATCTGAATCCTCAGCAGCATCTAGACTGGTCTGCGACCTGGATCTTTTAGTCCCCTGAAGCTCCTTTAATTCATCCTTTGTTACAAATGACTTTTTCATCCATTCCATCAGATCCTGAATCTGCTTAGATTGGCCCTGGGATGCTTCACAATCATCACATAACTTGCTATGTTTATCTCCAGAAAAACTTTTCCTACATCCAGAACAAGCCAAATGATGCTTCTTTTTACATGTTCTTTTCCTAGGAACATCAGACACACTGCAACCAAAGCAAATGATATACTAAGCACCCTAACTACATAACATAATAAGTGCCCTAAATGAGACTGCTTACCATTCCTGGGCACATGTAGGCGTGGAGGGAGACATCTCTTTATCCATGCTGATAAAGTCTTCAGTAATCCTTTTCCAATTATTATCTATTCCCTTATATCTGGGAACAGTATCCTCTGCACCTCTCTCACTCTCAGCGGTGGACCGCGCCATTTTTATCCCTCTGACTCTCAGCCTCCGGGCGGCGCATGCGCAGACCGATACGTGGCAACTTCCGGTATTCGGCCGCGCACTTCCGCCCGCCGCGTCCAGCGCTGCCCTCCAGGCTCAGCGCGACTTCCGCCCTCCAGTCTCCGGCGTCTCGGCGGTCGCTAGCGGCAACGGGAGCAGGGGCACCTCTCACAGTAATCCAGCCAGGCACTTCAGTTTAGTATATTCCGTCTCCTCCAAGCAGGTACCATAAATCAAGCAGTGACTTTCCATATTTGTACTGCCACAGGCAGCAATTATTATGGTTTTCCTTCAGCTTTATACTGCCACAGGCAGTAATTACAATGCTGCTCATTGATCCTGGGTGCCAAACCCCTTCCAGCCGCGGCTCACAGAGGCGCATTAGGCCGGGAAAATCCTGGTAAGCCTCATATTTGAAATAAAATAACAAACGACTACACTGTCACTATCTAAGGAGACAGGAAAAAGACTGGGGAAGCCAGAGGCGGACGGACCTATATTCCCAGAAGGGGCGGAGCCTAAAATAGAAAAAAACTTCCTGTCTAAAATCTAGGAGTAGGGATAAATCCCAGAGTAATGGCTGCCATGGAGTAGTGTAGAAGAAAATAACATTGTGCTTAAAGAGCACATTAATGTAAAGAAGGTAACAACAATAGGAGATGTCCTCTATACTGTTACTAGCAAGTGGGAAGATCACTGTAACTCAGATTATGTGTGTTCTATTGAATACACTCTCAGAGTTCCCAGTGTGAATGAAGAATTTGTTATGCCCTTAGGCAAAAGTGAGCTGACAGTAATCTAAAACACAGATAGCAGCAGTGAAGTGCATACAGGGGTGGAGAAATTCTCCATGGTGAAAACTCCAATGGTAACCAGAGTTGCAAACACTGAAATGTATTCACATGCCAACATGTTTAAAGGACTGATCCATGATATTAATTCGGGGGTACGCATCCACACGAAAAGTTTCCAAATCTTTGTAACCCCCACCCAGCACTCAGAGACATCTAGTGATGTTGCAAATGTTTGCAGGCTCTCAGAAAGACCACATGCAGAGTGTCATTCTGCAAACCACACACCAATTAACAATGACAAAAAAAGTTCACAAGGATGAAAATGTTTTTTGTGCTCTGGTGCGCTAACCTTTTATTATAGGTGTGGACAAACAGAAAGCCCTGGGACCTACAAAAGATATTTGGCAATGTCTAACAAGTTTCTCTCCTCGCAAGTTTATTTTTCAGAAGCTCCAAGATTCTTCCAAACTAAGGAGCCACGCCAAACAGCAAGTGCTATGGCTGAATATAGGCTTGATCCAGATGATTTTGCAAGGGAGTATGGTCACAAGTGAAGACGGTAGTATCATTCCTTTACTTGTTAGATCCAATGTAGCCATTGTTTGCTTTGATGTTCAAACAACCAAGGTTTCCAAATTCAATTTAACCTAGGTATTAAATCTTTAAAGACACATTTGTAAATTCTGTACCTGATAACAAAACAGCAGATAGGACAGAATACATAGCAAGCTATGTTAAATCACTGTATAAATATCTGTGATATTCATTGTATGTCTTTTTGTTTGAATCATAGTCAACCTGGCAACCTGTATGATGAAGGATGCAAGATTTTAAAAAGACTCCAATTTACAAGGGAAAAGGTTCCCATTAATCCTTTCATTGCTGCAATCCAGCAAAATCCGCATAGCAGCCCTAAGGACTGACACATGGACAAATCCAAAGTTTTCCATTTTCACAAGGTGAAAAGGTTCTCGTTAACCCTTTTTATCACAGTAATCATTACTTATCTTCCAAAATACATGTACACACCCACAACAGTGTACAGTACATCTCATCACTGTGATTATGCAGAATTGTCTCGTCTCTTCATATACCTTTAATCACATATATGTAAAAATGTGTCTGATATATATATTTTATATCATTGTATTATACCTTGTAAATATTTTATGTTTTTTTATATTACACAGTAGATATTATTTATGCTTCCTTCACAAAGCTTCAAATTAAATAAAATATCTAATAAAGGATGGCATACCCCGTATAACAAATTGGGCCAAGATTATTAATAGGGGTGATTAATTATCTTAATACAGACTGCACCAAGTCTAAGAGAATTAATTGTAGCATAGCAGGCTCACTGTATATGCACATAGCTGCATATTACATAATACTGATTGGAATTAGATATATTTAAAGCCATTCCTAAATGATATTTAATATCTGTTTGAAGCAAAATTATATTCATTTATTGCATTGATATGATGTTGCCATACACACATCAAAGCATTTTAAATAGCATTATTAGTCAAAATATAGGTTGAATAGGAAACACCTTTATATGGGATTAAACTGGTACAGTATAAGGTTATTTTAGTTTTGAGATAGATAAAAAAAAATAGAAATTACAGCATATAGGTACATGGTAGAATAAGGGGACCTGAGACTGCATGGTAATTTATTCAGTGAGGAAAAATAGTAAACAGTAAACAGAGTAGGTGTCCTACTCGCAGCCATTGTTGTACCATTGCCTGAAGACCATTAATATTTATTGTCAACAACCAAAGGGAAAAAAGACTTTGTTTCATATATGAATGCTCTATTCAACATCACAACCTGTTTTGTGCAAAGCAACAAAGACACTTGTCACAACTGCAGCATTGGATAAACGCAAAGGATGCAGAACTGCTAAGGACTGTATAAAGACTATGGGGGTTATTCAATTTGTCCCGTGGGTGTCGGGTGATAAGTATCAGCGCCGGGGGCTATTTAATTAGCCCCAATAAGCTGGCACATGCAGCGGCTTATCGGGGGTTTTGCTTCACCTGCCTCCGGCAGGCAAAGCAAAATGCCCGATAACAGCCCCGTTTTCATCCGAAAATGGGGCAATTTCACCCGAAAACACACAAGTTTCACTAAACCTGTGTGTTTACGGATGAAAAAGCAGGTTTTACCGGCCAGGCAAATTAAATAGCCCGACCGCAGCACCCGAAGAAACATCGGGGTTTTTTACTCCCGATGTCTCTTCGGGCCAAATTGCAAGCAAACCACGCAGATGAGTCTTCTTCCAGTAAATCGCTACAGGCCAAGAACAGCAAAAGTGTCCAAACATATCGACCTAGATACAGAGCAATTGATCTGCAATCAAGAATGGTAACAGAATTTCTAATGTCTGTAGAAATTAATTTTCCTCTTGAATACTGAATAAAACCTCAGTCATGGTCTTCTTAAGTAAAAAAAAAAAAGTAAAATAAGGTTAGGTGTGCTAAGATACTTTAGAGATTTTTAAAATGTACAAACGTTATTATGGTTACACTTATGGATATGGGTACAACAAAAAGTAATGTTTTGAAGAAATATTTAGAGATGTATTGGAAACAGTTACATTAGTTTAATGTGTGGCCAATCAAAATAATTTCTCATGGCCACAAAGGGGTGACTGTTGCCATATAGGTAATTGTTCGCACTTAATATAATAATAGGGCAATGGATATTGTCTGAATTAAAATATAATTAATTATAAATAGGTGATGTAACCATAGTGAATAGTATAGGTCTATATATAATAAGGAATAGATATGAAATAGGTTTAAACATATAAGTTAAATGTTTAGATGATTTACGAAATAATGTATGTATATGTGTGTGTATAGATATGTATATGATGTATGGCTGAATGGGTCACTTGGTTTAGGCCATAAATGAAGTTAGGTATGTGACTGAGAAATCTGTTGGTCACTTGGACACTGGAATTCACAGGTGTGCTTACAGTTAGATTGAAATCAAGCTTCAGAATACCTTTGGCAATCATAGAAACATAGAAACATAGAATTTGACGGCAGATAAGAACCACTTGGCCCATCTAGTCTGCCCCTTTTTTATTTTATCCTTTAGGCAATCTAAACCCTTTTTTAACCTTAATTCTTTGTAAGGATATTCATATGCCTGTCCCAAGCATGTTTAAATTGCCCTACAGTCTTAGCCTCTACCACCTCTGATGGGAGGCTATTCCACTTATACCCTTTCTGTGAAGTAATTTTTCCTTAAATTTCCCCTGAACCTCCCCCCCTCCAGTCTCAATGTATGCCCTCGAGTTCTAATACTTCTTTTCCTTTGAAGAATGTTTCCCTCCTGAACTTCTTTAAGACCCTTGATATATTTGAAAGTTTCTATCATGTCCCCCCTTTCCCTTCTCTCCTCCAAACTATACATGTTAAGATCTTTTAGCCTTTCCGGGTAAGTTTTGTGATGTAGGCCATGCACCATCATAAAACTGGTTTGTCTACTGTCCAGTATAGGCCAACCTAGGGACCATAAATTAGCTATTACAATAAGAGATCACATCCATAGATAAAACATGGGCCAGTATTTACTAAGAATCCAAGTTTGTCCGATTTGTGTTTATTTTTCCTAAGTCCCAATCCGGGAATTCACTAAGCACCAATCTCGGCAGTGTTTGGACTATTCGTAATGGTTTGAATGACAACGTTCAGAAATACGAATGAATAGACCATCGGTAAAACGTGGCTATTATTTCATAGAATACGGGCATTCACTATTCATTCGTATTTGGGTGTTAGTTTCTGAGTGCTCAAGTGCGGGTCTGTTTTTTTTCCGATTCGTTAAAAAAAGCAGCAAAAAATAAACCTGCTTTATCCAGTCAAGTTTGAATAACCATGCACGGATCAGTGAGATCTGTGCATGGTTATCTATGGGAAAGGGTCTGTTTAGTGTAAAAACTGGAAAAAAAAATTGCGTGGGGTCCCCCCTCCTAAGCACAACGAGCCTCTGGCTCTTTGAGCTGGTCCTAGTTGAAAAAATCTGGGGGAAAAAATGACAGGGGTTCCCCCATATTTAATCAACTAGCACCGGGCTCTGCGCCTGGTCCTGGTTCCAAAAATACGGGGGACAAAAAGCGTAGGGGTCCCCCGTATTTTTTAAACCAGCACCGGGCTCCAATAGCCAGGTACATAATGCCACAGCTGGGGGACACTTTTATACTGGTCCCTGTGGCCCTGGCATTACATACCCAACTAGTCACCCCTGGCCGGGGTACCCTGGAGGAGTGGGAACCCCTTAAATCAAGGGGTCCCCCCCCTCCAGCCACCCAATGGCCAGGGGTGAAGCCCGAGGCTGTCCCCCCCATCCAAGGGCGGCGGATGGGGGCTGATAGCCTTGTGAAAAAATGTGAATATTGGTTTTAGTAGCAGTACTACAAGTCCCAGCAAGCCTCCCCCGCAAGCTGGTACTTGGAGAACCACAAGTACCAGCATGCGGTGGAAAACCGGGCCCGCTGGTACCTGTAGTACTACTACTAAAAAAATACCCCCCAAAAAACAGGACACACACACTGTGAAAGTATAATTTTATTACATACATGCACACCTCCATACATACATACTTACCTATGTTCCCACGAGGCTCGGTCCTCATCTCCATGTAGAATCCTTGGGGTACCTGTGAAAAAAATGATACTCACATAATCCAGTGTAGAATCAGACCTTTGTATAATCCACGTACTTGGCAAAATAATAAAACGGAAACCCGACCACGCACTGAAAGGGGCCCTATGTTTACACATGGGACCCCTTTCCCCGACTGCCAGGACCCCCCCTGACTCCTGTCAAAGAGGGTCCCTTCAGCCAATCAGGTCAGCGGTTGACCGAAAGTAACCTCACCGCTGACCGCAAAGTTCCCACCATTGGCTACAATGGAGCGCATAGGCGCTAGATTGTATCTGTGCCGTGTGCTGCCTGACAGACACTACAGGAGCACACAGCCAATCAGGAGAGTGCCACGACGTGGCGCTCCCTGATTGGCTGAGGGGACCCTCTTTGGCAGTCGGGGAAAGGGGTCCCATGTGTAAATATGGGGCCCCTTTCAGGCAAAACGTGTCAATACAACAGAACTTTGGATGAAAAGACATTCTGAATTTTACAATACTCTCAGTGCTTGAGGCAGGGTGGGCACCACACGTTTTATGACACCATGCCTTCTTGAGCAAGACAAGCCAGCTCAGTTCAGTGTTTGTTTTATGACACCTTTGAATGTAAATGGCAAACCTATAATTATCTTTTGCATTAAAAACACTGAGACTATACCAACAGATGGTTAAGTTATAGGTATATATATGTATGTATATATATATATATATATACATATACATACATACACATACACATATACATATATATGAGTTTAGTGGGAGTTGAAGTCAGGAGGAGAAGGAGAACAGGAAGGAGAGGTTCACACAGAAGGAATGATCCTTGGTATTGCAACCATGTACTTGCAAGTATAAACTGTGTTAGTAATTGTCTAAGTTTGTGAAACTTATGTTATGTTTGTTCTATAATTAAGGAAGCATAAATATTATTAGTATATGTGTCACCACTGTGAATATCCTATCCGTATGATTTGATTTTGCCTGTAAATAAACAATCATATATTAAGAGCGGTAATCTCAAGTTTGAACTCTCTTTAAGGAATCATAATTTCATAATTTTATAAGTCATATGTATAAGGACTGCATATATTAATCAGCCACTTAGTTCTGACATGATATATTTGCAAATATATGTGATAAACGCATATTAATTTAAATATATATATATATATATATATATATATATATTAATAATCATATATGATATATTCAATATTAATATCATTCATAAATATGATTCCATAAATCAATAGCGGGCATTATAAAATACATTAATTGGTGCTGCTGTCTCATATTTGGTTCCATGACTCTTGGGGCCCCTCTGACCCTCGGGGCCCTTTACTGGTGTCCCCTTTGTACCCCCCCTCTCACCGGGCCTGTCTGTTGCTGGAAGACTGTGGTTAATATAGCCAAATGTGTTACTAACAGTGGGGGAGATTTATTAAATATTGGAGAGAAAGAAAGTGGAGAAAAAGTATCAGTCAATCAACTTCTAGGGGTGTAATTTACTAAAGGTCAATTTGTGTTTTGTGAAAAAATAAGATTTTAAACCTACCGGTAAATCTTTTTCTCGTAGTCCATAGAGGATGCTGGGGACTCCGTAAGGACCATGGGGATAGACGGGCTCCGCAGGAGACATGGGCACTTTAAGAAAGACTTTAGATAGGAGTGTGCACTGGCTCCTCCCTCTATGCCCCTCCTCCAGACCTCAGTTAGAGAAACTGTGCCCAGAAGAGACGGACAGTACGAGGAAAGGATTTTTGTTAATCCAAGGGCAAGATTCAGACCAGCCACACCAATCACACTGTATAACTTGTGATATACTAACCAGTTAACAGTATGAAAACAACATAGCATCAGTCCAAGACCGATGAAACTATAACATAACCCTTATGCAAGCAAAACTATAGACAAGTCTTGCAGAAGTAGTCCGCACTTGGGACGGCAGTGGCGCACCCAGGGGGGAATGGGGGGGTTCCGAGCACCCAGAAACCCCCCTCCACTAAAAAAAAAAAATATATATATTTTTTTTTAAGCCGCATGAGTATTATTAATGGCTGTCTAGCGTCCTCTGCAGCCTGCTGTCTTCCTGGTGGCACTTGTAAGCAGTAGTGGATCTTGCCACGGGCAAGCAGGACTTTTGCCCGGGGCGCTGCCTTACGGAGGGCGCAAAGCGCCATCCGGAGGGCGCCGCACCAGGGCAAGATCCGCTGCTGCTGTGTGCCCCCCGCTGCCGCTGGCCGCTGCCCCCCCCGCTGCCGATGTGAAGGGAAACTAGACGCGTACGCGTCTAGTTTCCCTTCGTGGAGAGGACCTTTGCTGTGCGGTGCGCGATGACGTCATCGCGCACCGCACATCATTTCAGTCTGTACAGGGGGCGTAAATGACCACGCCCCCTGTACGAAGCCACCGGCCCTGCTTGTAAGTGCAATAAGAGTTTACTTTATTTTAATTATAGTACATATATATCCATGTGCATACAAATATACACATGTATATACATACATACATATAAACACACACACACACACACACACACACACACACACACACACACACACACACACGCATGTTTAATATGCTATGTATATGTGTATATGTATGTGTGTGTGTGTATATATATATATATACACACACAGTATATACATGGGGTGGTCTTCAGTATGCCGACTGACGGGATCCCGGCGCACAGTATACCGGCGCCGGGATCCCAACAGCCGGCATACTGACAATTGTTCTCCCTCGTGGGGGTCCACGACCCCCCTGGAGGGAGAATAAAATAGCGTGGCCACCGTGGCCGTAGCGTTGCGAGCGCAGCGAGGCCGCATGGGGCTCATTTGCGCTCGCCACACTGTCGGTAAGCCGGCGGTCGGGCTCCCGGCGCCGGTATGCTGGTCGCCGGGAGCCTGTCCGCCGGCATACCATAGTGAACCCTATATATGTGTAGATATGTATATATATATATATACTCAGAACTTGGAAGCGGCACTCAGGACACAGATACAGCGATATTCATATGTAGATCAACGTTTCAAACCTTTATTGGTTTGTCATCAGGATACACAAACATACATAGACAAGTGACTTACCTATATACCCGCCACCACATGAAAAGGAGAGAGCCCGCTCGTCGGCGCCGCATGCAGCTTCCGGAGCTTGGCGCCCGCTGATGACGTCACCACATCAACGTGAGGACGTTACCAAGGTAACTTGAACACCACAGTGACAGAACATGCTGGGAATGCAAAGTAAACAGAACGATGACGAGTACTTACAGCTCAAAATTATCAAAGTATAATACTTTAAAATAAGGTAGTCACTAAAGATACCTAATAACAATCCCTTAAAAAGAAAGTACTCATCCATCTAGTGGATATAGGCATATATAAGCAAAGGTATTAGATATTAACCCTGAAATAACCATATCGAAATTCACCTCCATATAAGGCCCTGATAATCAATCAAAAAAAAATTCTAAAACATTTATTAAATAGATATCTAATCATCACATTAATTGAAGCAAAAAAGAGGGAGCATTTCATTAAGCACATTAACATCTAACCTATTGATCCAGAACACTTCCTTCCTAAGGAGTAGTTTTCCCCGATCACCACCTCTATGTAGTGGTGGGACATGATCGATCATTCGATATTTTAAACTAGCAAGGCTGTGCTTTGCTTCCGCAAAGCGCCTTGCCACAGGCTGTGGCTCCACCCAATTCTGGAAACCCCCCCCATACAAGTCCTGCGTTTGCCACTGGACGGGAGCCCAGCATCCTCTACGGACTACGAGAAAAAGATTTACCGGTAGGTTTAAAATCTTATTTTCTCTTACGTCCTAGAGGATGCTGGGGACTCCGTAAGGACCATGGGGATTATACCAAAGCTCCAAAACGGGCGGGAGAGTGCGGATGACTCTGCAGCACCGATTGAGCAAACAGGAGGTCCTCCTCAGCCAGGGTATCAAACTTATAGAACTTTGCAAAGGTGTTTGAACCCGACCAAGTAGCAGCTCGGCATAGTTGTAGTGCCGAGACCCCTCGGGCAGCCGCCCAAGACGAGCCCACCTTCCTAGTGGAATGGGCCTTAACCGATTTTGGTAACGGCAATCCAGCCGTAGAATGCGCCTGCTGAATTGTGTTACAGATCCAGCGAGCAACAGTCTGCTTTGAAGCAGGGGCGCCAACCTTGTTGGCTGCATATAGGACAAACAGTGCTTCTGTTTTTCTGACTCTATCCATTCTGGCCACGTAAACTTTCAAAGCCCTGACTACATCAAGGGACTCAGAATCCTCCAAGTCTCGCGTAGCCACAGGCACCACAATAGGTTGATTCATATGAAAAGATGACACCACCTTAAGCAAGAATTGGGGACGGGTCCGCAATTCTGCTCTATCCATATGGAAAACCAGATAGGGGCTTTTATGAGACAAAGCCGCCAATTCCGACACTCGCCTAGCCGAAGCCAAGGCTAATAATATGACCACCTTCCAAGTGAGATATTTTAACTCCACCGTTTGAAGTGGTTCAAACCAGTGTGACTTAAGGAAACTCAACACCACGTTAAGGCCCCAAGGCGCCACCGGAGGTATAAAAGGAGGCTGAATATGCAGCACTCCCTTCACAAAAGTCTGTACTTCTGGGAGAGAAGCCAATTCTTTTTGAAAGAAAATGGATAAGGCCGAAATCTGAACCTTAATGGAGCCTAATTTTAGGCCCAAATTCACTCCAGTCTGTAGGAAGTGAAGGAAACGGCCCAGATGGAATTCTTCCGTAGGAGCATTCCTGGCCTCACACCAAGAAACATATTTTCGCCATATACGGTAATAATGTTTAGCTGTCACGTCCTTCCTAGCTTTTATCAGCGTAGGAATGACCTCACCGGGAATGCCTTTTTCCGCTAGGATCCTGCGTTCAACCGCCATGACGTCAAACGCAGCCGTGGTAAGTCTTGGAACAGACAGGGCCCCTGTTGCAACAGGTCCTGTCGTAGAGGAAGAGGCCACGGATCTTCTGTGAGCATTTCCAGCAGATCCGGATACCAGGTCCTTCGTGGCCAATCTGGAACAATGAGAATTGTTCTAACTCCACTTTTTCTTATTATTCTCAACACCTTGGGTATGAGAGGAAGAGGAGGAAACACATAGACCGACTGGAACACCCACGGTGTCACTAGGGCATCTACAGCTACCGCCTGAGGGTCTTTTGATCTGGCGCAATACCTCTGCAGCTTTTTGTTGAGGCGGGACGCCATCATGTCTATCTGGGGCAGTCCCCACTGACTTGCAATCTGTGCGAAGACTTCCTGATGAAGTCCCCACTCTCCTGGATGCAGGTCGTGTCTGCTAAAGAAGTCTGCTTCCCAGTTGTCCACTCCCGGAATGAACACTGCTGTCAGTGCGCTTACATAATTTTACGCCCAGCAAAGAATCCTGGCGGCCTCCGCCATTGCCACTCTGCTCCTTGTGCCGCCTTGGCGGTTTACATGAGCCACTGTGGTGATGTTGTCTGACTGGATCAGAACTGGTTGGTCGCGAAGTAAGATCTCCGCTTGACATAGGGCGTTGTATATGGCCCTCAGTTCCAGGATGTTGATGTGAAGACAAGTCTCTTGACTTGACCAAAGACCTTGGAAGTTTCTTCCCTGTGTGACTGCTCCCCAACCTCGGAGGCTCGCATCCGTGGTCACCAGGATCCAGTCCTGAATGCCGAACCTGCGGCCTTCTAGAAGGTGAGCACTCTGCAGCCACCACAGGAGAGATACCCTGGCTCTGGGGGACAGGGTGATCAACTGATGAATTTGTAGATGTGACCCGGACCACTTGTCCAGTAGGTCCCATTGGAAAGTCCTCGCATGGAACCTGTCGAAGGGAATGGCTTCGTATGATGCCACCATCTTTCCCAGGGCTCTAGTGCAGTGATGCACTGACACCTGTTTTGGCTTCAATAGGTTCCTGACCAGAGTCATGAGTTCCTGAGCTTTTTCTATCGGAAGATAAACCCTTTTCTGGTCTGTATCCAGCATCATGCCCAAGAAGGTCAGACGAGTCGTAGGAACTAACTGCGACTTCGGGATATTGAGAATCCAGCCGTGTTGCTGTAACATTTTCAGTGAAAGTGAGACGCTGTTCAGCAACTGCTCTCTTGATCTCGCTTTTATGAGGAGATCATCCAAGTATGGGATAATTGTGACACCCTGCTTGCGCAGGAGCACCATCATTTCCGCCATTACCTTGGTGAAAATTCTCTGGGCCATGGAAAGTCCAAACGGCAACGTCTGAAATTGGTAATGACAATCCTGTACCGCAAATCTCAGGTACGCCTGATGAGGTGGATACATGGGAACATGAAGGTACGCATCCTTTATCTTCAGAAATACCATAAAATCCCCCCCTTCCAGGCTGGCGATGACCGCCCTGAGCGATTCCATCTTGAACTTGAACCTTTTCAAGTATAGGTTCAGGGATTTTAAATTTAAAATGGGTCTGACCGAACCGTCCGGTTTCGGGACTACAAACAGGGTTGAGTAATATCCCCTCCCTTGTTGAAGTAGGGGAACCTTGATCACCACCTGTTGAAGATACAATTTGTGAATTGCATTTACCATTATCTCCCTTTCTGGGTTAGAAGTCAGCAGGGCCGATTTGAAAAACCGGCGAGGAGGCACCTCTTCGAATTCCAGCTTGTAACCCTGAGAAACAATTTCTATTGCCCAGGGATCCACCTGTGAGTGAACCCAGATGTGGCTGAAAATTCGAAGACGTGCCCCCACTGGGGCGGACACCCTTAGCGGAGCCCCAGCGTCATGCGGTGGATTTTGTAGAGGCCGGGGAGTACTTCTGTTCCTGGGAACTAGCTGTGTTGTGCAGCTTCTTTCCTCTGCCCTTACCTCTGGCAAGAAAGGACGCACCTCGTACTTTCTTGTTTCTCTGTGACTGAAAGGACTGCATCTGATAATGTGGTGCTTTCTTAGGCTGTGAGGGAATATAAGGCAAAAATTTTGATTTACCAGCTGTAGCTGTGGAGACCAGGTCCGAGAGACCTTCCCCAAACCATTCCTCACCCTTGTAAGGTAAAAGCTCCATATGCTTCTTTGAGTCGGCATCACCTGTACATTGCCGGGTCCATAGGACTCGTCTAGCAGAAATCGACATAGCGTTGATTCTAGAACCCAGTAGGCCAATATCTCTTTGAGCATCTCTCATATATAAGACAGCATCGTTAATATGACCCCGGGTCAATAAAATGGTACCCTTATCCAGGGTATCAATTTCCGTCAATAAGGTACCTATCCACGCTGCTACAGCGCTACAAACTCCAGCCGACACTATTGCTGGTCTGAGTAAGGTACTAGAATGTGTGTAAATGGACTTTAAGGGAGCCTGCTGTTTGCGATCAGCAGGATCCCTGAGGGTAGCCATATCTTGGGATGGCAGCTTTACTCTTTTGGATAAGCGTGTCCACGCTTTTTCCCGCCTTGGGGAAGATTCTCACCGTATCCTGTCCTTAGTCGGGAAAGGATACACCCTAAGAATCCTTTTGGGAATCTGCAGTTTCGTGTCTGGAGATTCCCAAGCCTTTTCAATAACTTGTTCATGAGATGGGGGAAAGGTTTCCTCAGGTTTCTTTACCCTATACATGTGTACCCTCGTGTCAGGGACAGGGGGTTTCTCTGTGATATGCAAATCATCTTTTATTACAATAATCATATATTGAATACTATTTGCCAATTATGGCTGTAACTTTGCATCATCGTAGTCGACACTGGAGTCAGAATCCGTGTCGGCGTCAGTGTCTACTATTCTGGATAGTGGGCGCTTTTCAAACCCCTGAGGTCCCTGTGACATAGGGGAATGGCAGGGTTTGACGCCTGTACATTCCCTAGACTCAGTGCAATAAATTCACATTAGCACTAAAACATTCCACATATCCAACCAGTCAGGTGTCGGTGTTGCCGACAGAGACACCACAGTCATTAACTCCACCTCCTCCCTATGAGAGCCTTTTACCTCAGACATGCCGACACACGCGTACCGACACACCACACACTCAGGGAATCCTCTTATCTGAAGACAGTTCCCCCACCAGGCCCTTTGGAGAGACAGAGAGAGAGTATGCCAGCACACAATATGTTTACCCAGATAGCGCTGTAATCTTTATTTTTGCGCCAAATTATGTGCCCCCCCCTTCTTTAAAACCCTCTTTCACTGTGGATAAGCAGGGGAGAGTCCGGGGAGCTTCCTCTCAGCGCTGTGCTGTGGAGAAAATGGCGCTGGTGAGTGCTGAGGAAGAAGCCCATCCCCCTCAGCGGCGGGCTTCTGTCCCGCTAAAATATATAAAAAACTGGCGGGGGCCCTTTATATATACAGTGCCTAGCTGTATATATCTTCTTTTGCCAGAAATTGAGGTTATATTGCTGCCCAGGGCGCCCCCCCTGCGCCCTGCACCCTTACAGTGACTGCCGTTTGTGTGTGCTTAACTGCTGTGCGTTACCTCAGTGAAGATCTGAAGTCTTCTACCGCCTCTAAAGTCTTCTTTCTTCTCATACTCACCCGGCTTTTATCTTCCAGCTCTGTGAGGAGGACGGCGGCGCGGCACCGGGACGAACTCCAGGGTGAGACCTGTGTTCCGACTCCCTCTGGAGCTAATGGTGTCCAGTAGCCTAAGAAGCAGAGCCTTGAAACTCACAGAAGTAGGTCTGCTTCTCTCTCCTCAGTCCCACGATGCAGGGAGTCTGTTGCCAGCAGAGCTCCCTAAAAATAAAAAACCCAACAAAATACTTTCTTTCAAGAAATTCAGGAGAGCTCCCTGTAATGCACCCAGTCTCCTCTGGGCACAGAAGTAAACTGAGGTCTGGAGGAGGGGCATAGAGGGAGGATCCAGTGCACACCCATACCTAAAGTCTTTGTTAAAGTGCCCATGTCTCCTGCAGAGCCCGTCTATTACCATGGTCCTTATAGAGTCCCCAGCATCCTCTAGGACGTAAGAGAAAGATGCAATTTTGCGATTCGCTTATTTACTAAGGAATTAATTCACATGGAAGTCGCATGACTTTTTACTCCAAATCACGGCAATTTACCATCAGTGCAAACATAGTCCAAATAACATTGGAATCTTTGGAAATCGTAAATTTACTAAGAATCGTTTTTGCCAAATCGCTGCACTCCACACCAAAATCGCAGCAAAGTCATACCTCAATGCACTAAGGGGTAATTCAGACTGCATTGGCAGCGATCGCAGCCTGAATTACTTTGTGGAGTGAGCATGCGTCTCAGGGCTGTGATCGCCCCTGCCTGATTGACAGGCAGAGGCGGTTGTGGGGCGGGTGGGGGCGTGCCAGTGGCGTTAGAGCACCGTTGGCAGGGATGGTTTGGACAACGGAGGCATGTCCGGACCATTGGGAGGGGGGGGGGGGGGGGGCGTGCCGCAGTGGCTGCATGACATTACACTCAGCCACTGCGACCAGGGATTTGGTGAGTAGTAGCCTGCCATTGCACAGGAGCTGCGCTGGCAGGGAGCTACTCATCAGGTACAAAAGCATCGCCGTTGTGCGATGCTTTTGTATCTGTGCGTTGGGGGGTAGGGCCTTACAAGCGGGGCGGACTAGCCCCGTACTGTGTGTCCCCCCCCCCGCATGTCTGTGACAGTGATCATAGATGTGCTAAATTTAGCACATCTGCGATCAGATCTGAGCTAGGCCCGAAATCAATGCACTGATTCTTCTGAGCATGTTAACACGAGAGACCCATTTTTTATCCTAAGTTCCATCAAAAGCCCCAACAAAATCACATCTCAATGCACCACTTCCAAAAAGTAACGTGAAACAACTATAGTTAATGCTTAACCAATCAGAATGCTAAGAAAAGCCCACCACGTTACCTGCAGCATGACAGAGACAGGTGTTTAAGTAGCCTGGATGCTGGCAGTGATTTCATGTGGCCTGCACCAGCTGACTGAAAGGGTCCAGGTCTCCAGGACCAAGAAACAGAACAGAGGAACCAGCAGCTTGTAATGTATTTAGAGACTTTGTCTCTGTACTGAGACTTGTGGTGCAAATTGAGGCGTGATTAGCTTTGTGTTGGCATGCATCTTCTGAGGCATTCTACTTCAAATTATAGTGCATTCAAATATGACTTATGAGCAACTTCCCATACTAAATCATCTAAATCAACACAACATGCACATGCCACAATTCGACTAAATACACCATCGGAAGACAAAGACAAGTAAAAATGCTTGTAAGTTAATGTGCGCTTTTTGTTCTGGCAATTACTGGTGATTAAGGACAATTTGTTAAATCTAGAGATGTGAACCGGATACTTTTCGGGTTTTGGTTTTGGATCTGGATCTCCTTTCGTGTTCTGTATCTGGATTGGTTTTGCCAAAACCACCCTTTCAGGTTTTGATTTTGGATCTGTATTTAAAAAAACAAACACATAAAAACAGCTAAAATCACAGAAATTTTGTGTTGTTTTTCCTACAGTATTATTAACCTCAATAACATTAATTTCCAGTCTATTCTGAACACCTCACAATATTGTTTTTAGGCCAAAAGGTTGCACTGAGGTAGCTGGATGACTAAGCTAAGCGACACAAGTGTGCGGCACAAACACACGGCCCATCATGGAGTGGCACTGCAGTGGCAGACAGGATGGCAGTTTTAAAAACTAGGGGGCTAATTCAGACTGGATCACAGTCTGAATTTTTTTGTAGAGTGTACACATGCACCTCGGGAGCCCAGTGAAATTCTAAAAGCATCTCTGGGCTGCGATCGCCTCTGCCTGATTGACAGGCAGAGTTCGTCGCGGGGCGGGAGGGGGCGTGCCAATAGAGTTCTTGGTAGGGCGCAGTCCGTAAATTGCAAGCGTGTCCGAACCATTGGGGAGATGGACTGCGGCGGCTGCGTGGCGTCATACGCAGCCGCTGTGACCTGGGACACCGCAGGTAGTGGCCTGCCAGCCCGCAGGAGCTGCGCTGGCAGGGAGCTACTCGCCAGGTGCAAAAGCATCGCAGCCGCGTGATACTTTTGCACCTATGCTTGGGGGGGTAGGGCCTGACATGCGGGGTGGATTAGCCCTGTGCTGGGTGTCCCCCCACATGTCAAAGTAAATGATTGTAGATGTACTAAATTTAGCACATCTACGATCAGACCTGAATTACCCCTAGTCCCCAAAGAGCACATAATGCAAAGAAAAAAAAAGAGGTGCAAGATGGAATTGCCCTTGGGACCATTTAACCCACCCTTATGTTGTTTAAACAGGACATGCACAGTTTAGTAAACCCATCATTTCAGCGACAGGTGGAACCCCTGGAAAAAGCTCAGCAAGTTCTCTGAATCATAGCTAGCTACAAACATACCACCTCCATATTTGACTTTTCACATTATGAGAAGAGGCAAGAGGAAGAGGACAGTGTCAAGAAAGTGATTGAAAATTAGAGAGGTAAATGCAATCAGGAACAATACACAGGCTTTCACCTCCATTCCTATCTTTGTGTGGAACAGAAAGGACTTTAATCAAGCAAATATATAATTAACACATTACTGGACAAACTGAAAAACTAGGGGCCAAAGCCTTCAAATTTGTACCCCCTTCTCCATTTTCAGGGATTACAATAATCTCAGATTTAATGCTGGGATGCAAATAAACTGGTTTATACCACAGGATCAAGATTGGATATTTTCACCTCCATGGAGTCTGGATACTTATTTTGTGAAAATCTCTTTTTTTTCCATTTTTTTATTGCATTTTTATGTACATATTTTGTGGCAGATGCCTTATTTTTGTTTTTCACAGCTCCTAGTGACACGCATGGGAGCTTACCTGTGTGTCCCAGTTACACGGATGTGAGCATACCTGTGTGCCTTGTTTATTGTATTAATATTTTATTTTTAAATAAAGCAGCCCCTTAGATGTTTTAGCAGCCCCTCGTGAGCCCCCACAGCAGCCCTGGATCAGGTAAGTTGAGTTTGGGTGGGCTTGGTACAGTACTACGCAGGACTGTGCAGTGAATTTGTTGTTATTCAGCCCCTGCCCTAGTGGGTAAGTTGAGTTCAAGTGGGATCATACAATAATAAGCAGGACTGTGCAGTGAATTTGTTGTTATTCAGCCCCTGCCCTAGTGGGTAAATTGAGTTTGGGTGGGTTTGGTACAGTGCTAAGCAGGACTGTGCAGTGAAATTTTTGTTATTCAGCCCCTGCCCTAGTGGAGTTTACCACTGTACAGTCCAAACTCATTTCATACTACAAGTAGGACTGAGGGAGGAAGCAATGCTTACCTCTGTGCCACCAGCATGCCTCAGCCTGGCAAGCCTGCAGCTTCCTGGCTGTAAGACACCATAATACTCCATACTGGGCCCTTATTCACTACTGTTTGTGCATCACAGGAGCTCCTGGCCCATCTAGTGCTGCAGTGCAATGGAAAGCTGAGATTTAATTTTGCAATGCAAGATCACTGAAACTCCGTTCCAACACCACCAGGTCTTGTGATAACCCTACACAGCCCTTATATTGTACAATTATTAAGGAGAAAACATTTTCAAAATAAAGGAAAAGAACCTTGTATAACAAATGCGCATCTTGTAAATAGTCCCAAAATGTGGAACATTAATAAATCAAAATTAAGGTTGACTAATTGGAGCCATTAATTTGAGTCCCTAACATGAAATAATTGAGAAGAACCTTTATCTAATGCTGGGTACACAGTGCACACTAGAAGATATATCTACTAGAGATGAGCGGGTTCAGACAGGGCACCCCTGGAATTATATGACATATAGACATACTGTAGGTGTGTTTGGAAAATCTAGTTTTCTCCGGCAGTTGCCAGAGAAAAGGAAGTAGGAGATGTTGCCATGTCACGTTCTGCTGGATTATGATTCTGTCTCTTCTGACTGACTTTGGCCACAAATGTGGTCTCTCCCCATTTTGTACTCATAGTTGTATGTTTATTGGAAAACACTTTGTCAAACTTGGAATTTCCATTTACACCTTTGCGGCTATGTTTTCACAAATCTGGTTGTGATGTTGAAGCTTGTTTCATATTCTGCTCTAGGCTTTAGTTTAAACCTAGGATCAAGTACAGCAGCACCACTGGAATTATACAGCAGCACCTCTGGATTTATACAGCAGATAGGCAGCACCCCTGGACTTATACAGCATGGGCAGCACCCCTGGAGAATTACACAACACACAACACAGCAGACAGGCAGCAGCACCCCTGGATTTAAACGTCAGTGGGGCAGCACCCGTGGACTGATAGGGCAGGGGTACAGCACCCCTGTACAGCACCCCAGGACAGCACCCCTGTCCCTTTAGTCTTGCTCCAGGACTACAGACTGCATCTTTCAGTTGACTTCTGCCCTTATCTCACAATTGTCCAAATTGTTCTCCAGTACCCCTAACAGCACAGGACAGCACCCCTAACAGTACAGGTACAGCACCACAGGACTGCACCCCTGTACAGCACAGGACAGCAGCACCCCTGTACAGCACCCTTAACAGCACAGGGCAGCACCACTGTACAGCACAAGACACAACAGGACAGCACCCCAGAACAGTACCCCTGTACAGCACCCCTAACAGCACACAGAACAACACCCCCAACAACACACACAGTGACCCCACCTTACACCGCCACCTACAGAGAGACAGAGGTCTGTCTTCCACACTATCCAATGCTGAAGTAAAGATGGCACAGATCATCAGGACTTATATAGAATCCAAAACCCGTAAGAATACGACAGCATGATGATGACATGCCATATGGAGCATTATGGGGTTGCTCCAAGGTAGGTAGCTCTTAGCTTAGATATATTTAAGTAAGGAGCCATTATCATGTGACTCCTTGCTGGATAATCATAGACCCAGATTGGGGTAATGGAGGTGTGGTGTGTGTTGCCTCTGGACTGGCTGAGCTGGATGGCTTTAGTGTGGCATACCTTTACATTCTATTAACACTTACTAATTTCTTTAACACTATTTCTCCATCTTAATTACATCTAATTTTCGTATCACTTCCTTTCTAGCTTCGGCTTCCTAACAATAATTTATTAACACCATAGTTTTTTCACTTGTATGCTGCACTGGGCTTTCTGGCTTATGCTGATTTTTTTGGGTGCCACACCCTGCACCTAGATATAGCGCTAGGGATCCCAAATATACAGAGAGGCCTTGATGTGGCTTTGGGGCTTATTCATACATTTGCACAAATATATGCAACTGAGATCTCTAAATTCCAATATTGTGTGGGATCTAAATCTGGTTACTGTTATCATTCAGGGTGCTGGGGGAAACAAAATGCATTTTTTTTCTTGCTTAGAAATACCCCTCCCTTTCAAGCACCTGAATGATATCACTAAGCTAATTGAGCATCTTCCACTATATATGTCTCTGTTGTGCTGTGACCAGGAGACTTTGACTGATCGATTCTTGACCAGATCTTGCCAGCCGGTGTTCAGGTTTTCGTGGAGTATCCACGCTAACAGTTCTTTGTTTATATTTATATCTTTAACATCCCTGAGCATTGTTGCTCTCACTGTTTATTTGCTTATAACATCTGAGACCATTGTTGTTCTCATTATCACTCGTGCATTGGTGTTGTAGAGTTAGTTAGGTTCCCCCTTACTCACTCGCAGTCTCAGGTGGTGTCTTGTCACTTAATAAGACCGGGGGGCATCAGAGTTTGGGCGGACCTAATTCACCCATTCAAACACGGCTACCATGGGCAGAAGAACACTAGCACCGCAGGCACCATCAAACCACTAAGAGTGGTAACGGAGTCAGGGGTAGAGCACGAGACATCAATTCTAGCTGCAGCTTTACCTGTGAGTACTGGAACTTCCCAGTTGTCGCATACTCCCCTGAGTTCCAGGTACTCAACCATAACACAGGGTGTGCTCTTAAACACACCCTCAGTGATTATCTATATCCAATTCAGCTTATCTCTATATCTCCTTTCAATGTTTTCTAATACATAGATAAGATTGCCTTACAGCATATGTGAACTTGACTGATATTTCTATCTCCCTTTCTGAGGGACTCTCAGGGGTAAATTTACTAAGATGGGAGTTCTATTTAAGATGGGATGTGGCCCATAGCAACCAATCAGATTCCATGTATTACCTTCTAAAAGGTGCTAGATAAATGAGAAGGAGAATCTGATTGGTTGCTATGGGTAACATCCCATCCTAAATAGAACTCCCATCTTAGTAAATTTACCCCTCAGCGTGTGGTGCTCGCCTCACTCCCCTGTGCTGGTTAAACACTAAGAGGTTGTTGTTCAAAACCACTGAATATCTGTGTCTTTGACACACGTAGGGTCAGTAAATCTACCCCATAGTGTGTTCTTTGTCTTTTTTTATTCCTAACAAGATATATTGTAATTTTTAATAGCAAACAAAAAGAGGTGAGTTTTACGTAATCCATGCCAAATTCTGGTGTAAGAGTAAAATATAGATTACGCAACATTATTTTTCTAAAACTGTGGTTACACCTCACAAATATAGTAAGGTTAGTTAGCCCCTTTGCTAAAATAAAGAGACCAAAATGTTTGTTAGTTTAACAGTACTAAAATTAGAAAAGTGCAATAAATTGTTGACTAATGTTATTCTGTCTTTTTGTTATATAGTGTGTCATCCTTCAAAGAAAATAACTTCAATATCTTTCTTAGCAGCTAAACTGGCAGACACTGTAATGCAGTCTGAGATCGATGGAGGTGCGGGTTGCTGGCTGATCTCTAACGTTTTTCTTAAATGGGCAGTCACTTACAAGGCACGGTTTTGCCTTGTAAGTGATAGTCCCTTTAAAAAAAGTCTTGAGATCTACCGGCAAACTCACCCCTCCAGGTGATCTCGGACTGCATTACATCCAGCCGGTGGTCTCTATAGGGAGTGTTGGGTGTGGCTAACACCAAGGAGGGAATAGCTAACGCCTACCTTCAACAATCTCAATCTCCTTCCCCTCTTCACTTATATGAATAGTGTAATGTGAGAGTCTACTAGTGAACAAAGGGAAGCACTCCTTGTTGCCATGACCCTAGTATGACAAAAAAGTCCTTCTATTTGTCTCTATGTATTTTATTGGTATTATTCCCATATCTTGATTTTATTGTACAAAGCCTCCTCGCTATATGTTTTGTATTGTGCTGCCTCTTCATCTGTATGTCCTGCATTGTGCTGTCATCCCTCTCCCTATATGTATGTATGCCCTGCATTGTTCTAGCCCCCGTCCCCAACTGTATGTCCTACATTGTGGTGTCTCTCTCCTCCATATATATGTCCTACATTGTGTTACTCATCCACCTCAACTGTATGTCCTACATTGTACTGTCCATCCATCACCATATGTATGTTCTGTATTGTGCTGTCTGCCCCATCCCCATCACAATGTCCTGCATTGTGTTGTCCATCCCTCCCCCATCTGTATATCCTGTATTGTGCTGTGTGTCCTGCCATCTGTACATCCTGTATTGTGCTGTGTGTCCTGCTGTATATACTGTATGTCCTGCATTATGCTGTCTGCCCCTTCCCATCCGCATGTCCTGCATTGTGCTGTCCGCCCCCTCCCCATCTGTATGATTGCAATGTGCTGTCCGACCCCTACCCATTTTTATATACTGCTCCCACTGCCTTCTTTGCCTTGTATTGTCCCTTCCCCCTGCTCTCTATATCTTGTATTGTTCCCACCCCACCCCGCCCCCTGTCTTGTATTGTCCCTTCCCTCTATATATTTGTATTGTCCCCCTTTCTGCTCTCTGTATCTTGTATGTCCACCCCTCCACTCTCTATAGCTTGTATTGTTCCCTCCCCGCCTGCTCTGAGTCTTGCATTGCAGTTTCTCCTCTGCCTTGCATTGTCCTCTGCCCTCTGCCAATTCAATCCATGGGGATGTTACCTCCATCTTCCCCAGTGCTCTTGTGTTCCACCTCTGCAGTGCCTCTCCTCAGGTACTACCGCTGTGTCTTCTGACATCATTGACGACATCCCTGGCCCCCATGACATAATCCCTAATGTCCATGCTGCTGTTTGGACGTTGTGTGTCCCTGCTCCTCCTGGCTAATGGCAATGGCACCCAGAGGTGCCCGCTTGTCAGAGCAGAAGACAGCTTCTGGTTTGCGCAAAAGTGCAGCTAGGGGCCAGTAGGGTGAGCTGGTCCAGCCATCAGTGTCAGCCGGACCACCCACAGGATGAGGGAACTATGGGACTTGGAGGCGGAGCTAAAGCTGCCCGATCGGAGCTGAGGGGACAATGGGGAACTGCCAAATATACAGCCATATACACATGTGTGGGTGTGTGGGTGTATTTTGGCACTCTTGATGAAAATGTAGAAACTATATATATATATATGTATTATAAGGGCACGGTCGTGCCCTTATATTAAGGCTGAATCGAACAAACGGAATTCTCCCATAGGGAATTTCTGAGATGGGGGCATGGTGTTTGAGGGGCTACAACTCAAAAGTGACTGGACGTACTGAGCTGAAATTTGGCATGGGCGCGTAGAATCGTCACCCGGTGCTGCATGCCAAATTTCATGGCAAAATAATAAAAAGTGAGGAATTGGGAGTAACCTAAAGTTCCAACTGTCAGTTTTTTTCTGCGATTTCCTCTGTGGCTTTTTGACAACGTTTTCCCATAGAGTGAATCAGAATTTTTTTGGGAAGGCATAACTCAGGATAGAGGACAAATTAAGACTTGGGGTTTGTTTTATTAGATAGATCTTGCCCCAGTGTAGTGCCTTTTGGGGTTGTGGTTTTTCAGAAAGTTATAATTTTTTTTAATTAAGTAAAATATGCCCCATTATAAAGATAGGGCTTTTCAATTTGTTGCGGCTGCGCAGTGGCCGCCAGCAGGGGGTGAACACAGATGAGCTTCACTGGCTTGTACTGGCAGTTGGGCACGAGGAGCGAGCGGGAAGCAGTGTCTCGTGCATGACGAGGACAGCTGCAGGCGGCGGGAGGACGAGAAGGAGGGAGCGTCTACAAGATCCGGAGGAGATCGCGGGACGTGAGCGACGGAGGGAGCCTTACTGGGGGAGGAGAACGACGGAGCAGTCACACCGGAAGAAGCCGGAGGAAGCCGGGTCCCCTTCAGGAGTGTCAGCGGGAGGAGATAGCCGCAGGTCCACTTACCTCAGCGGGAGCGTCGGCAGGATGTATGCCATCATTTCTTATTTTTCTTCTACTTTTCCCGCCCTCCCTGCTGTGTCCGTCCATCCCCCCCCCCGCCCTCCCTGCTGTGTCCGTCCATCCCCCCCTGTCCCCCCCCCCGCCCTCCCTGCTGTGTCCGTCCATCCCCCCCCCCGCCCTCCCTGCTGTGTCCGTCCATCCCCCCCTGCCATCCCTGCTGTGTCCATCCATCCCCCCCCGCCCTCCCTGCTGTGTCCGTCCATCCCCCCCGCCCTCCCTGCTGTGTCCGTCCATCCCCCCCTGATGTGTCCGTCCACCCCCCCCCCCGCCCTCCCTGCTGTGTCCGTCCAACCCACCCCCCCGCCCTCCCTGCTGTGTCCGTCCATCCCCCCCGCCCTCCCTGCTGTGTCCATCCATCCCCCCCGCCCTCCCTGCTGTGTCTGTCCACCCTCCCCCCGCCCTCCCTGCTGTGTCCGTCCATCCCCCCCCGCCCTCCCTGCTGTGTCCATCCATCCCCCCCGCCCTCCCTGCTGTGTCCGTCCATCCTGCCCTCCCTGCTATGTCCGTCCATTCCCCCCCGCCCTCCCTGCTGTGTCCGTCCATCCTGCCCTCCCTGCTGTGTCCGTCCACCCCCCCGCCCTCCCTGCTGTGTCCGTACATCCCCCCCCCCGCCCTCCCTGCTGTGTCCGTCCATCCCCCCCGCCCGCCCTGCTGTGTCCGTCCATCCCCCCCCGCCCTCCCTGCTGTGTCCGTCCATCCCCCCCGCCCTCCCTGCTGTGTCCGTCCATCCCCTCCCGCCCTCCCTGCTGTGTCCGTCCATCCCCTCCCGCCCTCCCTGCTGTGTCCGTCCATCCCCTCCCGCCCTCTCTGCTGTGTCCGTCCATCCCCTCCCGCCCTCCCTGCTGTGTCCGTCCATCCCCCCCCGCCCTCCCTGCTGTGTCCGTCCATCCCCCCCCCCGCCCTCCCTGCTGTGTCCGTCCATCCCCCCTGCCCTCCCTGCTGTGTCCGTCCATCCATCCACCCCCCGCCATCCCTGCTGTGTCCGTCCATCCCCCCCCGCCCTCCCTGCCGTGTGTCCGTCCATCCCCCCCGCCCTCCCTGCCGTGTGTCCGTCCATCCCCCCCGCCCTCCCTGCCGTGTGTCCGTCCATCCCCCCTGCCCTCCCCGCCGTGTGTCCGTCCATCCCCCCCCCGCCCTCCCCGCCGTGTGTCCGTCCATCCCCCCCCGCCCTCCCCGCCGTGTGTCCGTCCATCCCCCCCGCCCTCCCCGCCGTGTGTCCGTCCATCCCCCCGCCCTCCCCGCCGTGTGTCCGTCCATCCCCTCCCGCCCTCCCCGCCGTGTGTCCGTCCATCCCCCCCGCCCTCCCCACCGTGTGTCCGTCCATCCCCCCCGCCCTCCCCGCCGTGTGTCCGTCCATCCCTCCCCGCCGTGTGTCCGTCCATCCCCTCCTGCCCTCCCCGCCGTGTGTCCGTCCATCCCCCCCCGCCGTCCCCAGACACAGCACCTGACACTCACACGGACCTGACACACACGCACACACTCACACGCAGCACCTGACACACAGACACGCAGCACCTGACACACACACAGACGCGCAGCGCCTGACACACACAGACGCGCAGCGCCTGACACACACAGACACGCAGCGCCTGACACACACAGACATGCAGCACCTGACACACACGCAGCGCCTGACACACACAGACACGCAGCACCTGACACACACGCAGCGCCTGACACACGCAGCACCTGACACACACAGACACGCAGCGCCTGACACACACAGACACGCAGCACCTGACACACACGCAGCGCCTGACACACACAGACACGCAGCACCTGACACACACGCAGCGCCTGACACACGCAGCACCTGACACACACGCAGCACCTGACACACACACTCACACGCACCTGACACACACTCACACGCACCTGACACACACACGCAGCACCTGACACACACACGCAGCACCTGACACACACACGCAGCACCTGACACACACACTCACACGCACCTGACACACACACGCAGCACCTGACACACACACGCAGCACCTGACACACATACGCAGCACCTGACACACACACTCACGCACCTGACACATGCACTCACACGCAGCACCTGACACACACGCAGACACGCAGCACCTGACGCAGACACGCAGCACCTGACACACATGCAGCACCTGACACACACACGCAGCACCTGACACACGCAGACACGCAGCACCTGACACACGCAGACACGCAGCACCTGACACACGCAGACACGCAGCACCTGACACACGCAGCACCTGACACACGCAGACACGCAGCACTTGACACACACACACACAGCACCTGACACACACACACACAGCACCTGACACACACACACAGCACCTGACACGCAGACATGCAGCGCCTGACACACACACGCAGACATGCAGCGCCTGACAGACACACGCAGATATGCAGCACCTGACACACCCACACACATACAGACATGCAGCACCTGACACACACACACACACACACATGCAGCACCTGACACACACACACAGACGCAGCACCTGACACTCACACGGACCTGACACACATGCACACACTCACACGCAGCACCTGACACACACACACACACACGCAGCACCTGACACACAGACACGCAGCACCTGACACACACACACACAGACGCGCAGCGCCTGACACACACAGACACGCAGCACCTGACACACACACACAGACGTGCAGCGCCTGACACACACAGACGCGCAGCGCCTGACACACACAGACGCGCAGCGCCTGACACACACAGACACGCAGCGCCTGACACACACAGACACGCAGTGCCTGACACACACAGACACGCAGCGCCTGACAGACACGCAGCGCCTGACAGACACGCAGCGCCTGACAGACACGCACTCATGCGCAGCGCCTGACGCTCACACGCACTCCCACGCAGCGCCTGACGCTGACACGCACTCCCACGCAGCGCCTGACGCTGACACGCACTCCCACGCAGCGCCTGACACGCACACGCACTCCAACGCAGCGCCTGACACGCACACGCACTCCCACGCAGCGCCTGACACGCACACGCACTCCCACGCAGCGCCTGACACGCACACGCACTGACACGCAGCGCCTGACACGCACTGACACGCACACGCACTGACACGCAGCGCCTGACACGCACTCACACGCAGCGCCTGACACGCACACGCACTCACACGCAGCGCCTGACACACACACGCAGCGCCTGACACGCACACGCAGCGCCTGACACACACACGCACATACTAGTGATGAGTGGGTTCGGTTCGTCGGAATCCGGACCCCCCGAACTTCACCCATTTAACACGAGGCAGGTTCGAACCTTCCCGCCTTGCTCGGCTAACCCGAGCGCGCCCGAACGTCATCATCCCGCTGTCGGATTCTCACGAGATTCGGATGTCTGCATTCGTGGAAAGGGGTCCCATGTGTAAACATGGGACCCCTTTCAGTCCGTCTGGTCCGGGTGTTCGGTTTGTTGTTTTGCCAAGTACGTGGATTTAATCTGGAACCTGGATCAGGTGAGTATAATTATCTTTTATTTTCAGGTACCCGTGGATTCTAATTGGAGAAGAGGACCGACTGCTTCGTGTCAACATAGGTAAGTATGTGTGTGTCGGCAGGTGTAAAATAAAGTTATACTTTCACGATGTCTGTGTCCTGTTTTTATTTGGGTATTTTTTCCCCAGTAGAACTACAGGTACCAGCGGGCCCGTTTTTCTCCCGCATGCTGGTACTTGTGGTTCTCCAAGTACCAGCTTGCGGGGGAGGCTTGCTGGGACTTGTAGTACTACTGGAAAAAACAATATTCTTTCAATTTTCTCAAGGCTATCAGCCTCCCATCCGCAGCCCTTGGATGGGGGGGACAGCCTCGGGCTTCACCCCTGGCCCTTGGGTGGCTGGGGGGGGACCCCTTGATTGAAGGGGTCCCCACTCCCCCAGGGTACCCCGGCCAGGGGTGACTAGTTGGATATTTAATGCCACGGCCGCAGGGCACTGTATAAAAGTGACCCCCGGCTGTGGCATTATCTGTCCAGCTAGTAGAGCCCGATGCTGGTGTAAAAAATACAGGGGACCCCTACTCTTTTTGTCCCCCGTATTTTTTGCACCAGCACCAGGCGCAGAGCCCGGTGCTGGTTTTAAAAATACGGGGGATCCCCTGTCTGTTTCTTCCCCGGATTTTTAGAACCAGGACCGGCTCGAAGAGCCCGAGGCTGGTTATGCTTTGGAGGGGGGACCCCACGCAATTTTTTTTTCTCCGGGTTTTTTACATTCCATTTAAAAAAAAAAAATCTTTTAAAAAATATATAAATAATACTTGTGCCTCCAAAAAAGACAAACCAAGTACCTAATCCCTTCTAATATAGATATGCTATTACCAAAAAAAAAAAACCTTTTATTTATTAGATTCCGCCTGCAAAGTGTGGCGGATTGAAAATGACGAATTTACTGTTTAAAAGCACTGTTGTCGAATTTACAAACTTTAATTGAATATACTTTTGTCGAATTGCCGCATTTGTACCATTGCAGAAAAGTCGAATTTTTCAAATGTCGAATTTTTAAAAAAATCGAATTTTGAAAGCCTGTAAGAATAGGCCCGCCCCCTTCACATCAGCCGTCCCCTTCTACCCCTGTACCTTGCTCTCTCCAGTCTGTGCTCTCTCCCATCTGTAGGACTAGGCCCCGCCCCCTTCTTACCCTCCAGTGACTGCTCTCTCCTGACAAGTGGGCCAGGCCTGCCCCCTACACGCTGCTGGTGTATTCATTGTTACTTGGTCTGGAGCTCCGTTGGGGAGAGAACTCACGTGAGCTCATTAAGAATGAGGAACTGGGATGTTTTAATTTTATTGTGAGTAGTGTAGTGTGGTGATGTAGTATGTTGTATGGGGGGTATAGTGTAATTATGAAGTGCAGCATATGGGAGGGCTATAGCATAGTGATGTAGTGTGGCATATGGGGGGTGGTAGCGCATAGGCGTGCGTACAGGGGGTGCCTGGTGCGCACAGGCACTCCCTAATGTCCAGCACCGCTGCACGCCACGCTTGCTGTAGCACAGTGATCGCTGAGTGTGTGATCGGTGGAGCCTAGACTGCAGCTCATTTCCGTACCTCCCACCACTGCTGCGCCCGCCCCCCCTCTGCCTGCTGCTAATACTATGCTGAGTGCATTTGTCGGCGGCCTCACTGGGGGGACTGGCGTCACCTTGCAATGTGACGTGGTGATGTCCGCCCGTGCTCTCCTCCCGCCCACCTGTGCTTTCCTCCCGCTGCGGTCTCTCAGTCCTAGTGTGCCGCGGCCGCCACACCACTGGGGACTGGGAGCCGCCGGCAGACACATTCTGCTGAGACTTACTTGTCAGTGCTGGTTCCGGACGGCAGGTGGTGGGTGGGAGGGCAGACGGGGAGCAGGTGTCACAAGGAGTGTGTGGGTAACTAATTCACAATACTTCCGCTCAACGTGGCACTGCTGGTCCTTCATCTCCCATGTCTCTTCACCAGGTGGCGGGCGGCCCGGAAATTAAGTGATGTGTTGTGCAGCAGTCAGTGTGAAGTGACTGTGAGTAACACTGGTGGTGCTGATGATGCTGCTGCAGAATCGGGAAGCAATTAATTCATAAATATAATGTACTGTATCAATGTATTATACATACATAAACATGTACATACGGGTATTTGTGTATACATGTATATACATGAGTGTGTGTGTGTGTGTGTATGTATATATATATATATATATATATATATATATATGTATATGACTTGGGGTTTGTTTTATTAGATAGAGCATGTCCCAGTGAAGTGCCTTTTGGGGTTGTGGTTTTTCAGAAAGTTACAGGTTTTTTTTAATTAAGAGAAATATGCCCCATTATAGTGATCGGGCATTTCAATTTGTTGCGTCTGCACAGTGGCCGCCAGCAGGGGGTGTACTAGAGTGCCTTCACTTGAGAGCCGCAATATGGCCGCCTTCTCCCCGGTTATTCTGTTAATAGGAAAATAACCTCACAGGTTCACATAGGGCAGAGTTGCCACTACTAGTGCAGGGCTGTAACGTACAGTACTAAGGAAAAGCCATATACTAAAGCGGCACGGTGACCTCACCCCTCTCAGAGACACCAGGGCGCAGCACACTGTACGGGGTACACTTGGTACACACACCTGTTAGCTCAGGGCAGCACTATAGGACCCTCCTGTAATGCTGTGCTGGCGGCGTGTAGTGATCAGGGCACTGGGAGACTGGCTGGCTGGTCTCCGTCTCTGCTGCCTATAGAACTTCCACCTCTGTTATATATCAGGGCTGCTCTCCTGTGTGTTCTCTTCCTCTCCTACCTCACACTGGAACTGGCCACCCAGAGAACGAGAGGGCAGCGGCTGACATCAGAGAGGGTGCAGCAATCTGTGTGGGCAGAGCCCCTCACAGCAAGGTGTCCTTATGCTGTGCCCTGTGTAATCACTGTAATCCATACAGACTCTCACCCTGGTATGCTCTCTATTTATTATTTATTTTTTTACACTGCGGCATGCTCGAGGGAAGGGAGCAGCCCCCCCCCCCACCCCACCCCACCGCCACTACTCCTCCGCCAGCATCACTGCCGAGCCGGTCAGTGTTCCGGCGACAATGAGCAGTAGGCAGCCACCAGCAACAACAGCCAGGAAGCTGTTACTCCCGGCAGCAGTAGCGTCAAGCTGCAATTCAGCCAGCGGCACGATGATCCGGGAGACAGTGGCAGCACAGGGAAGCAGTACCCCCTCCAATCGCAGCACCAACCTGGAGACTGAGGCAGCAACCCACCCCCAGCAGCAGCACCACCCTGATGATAGGTAAGATGCATTTTGGTGTCACAAGAAGGTGGCCGGAGTAGTGGTTGGCTGTGGTCACACCCCGGGCAAAAGTAATAGTGATTTCAGTGTTCCCTTGCGCGGGGATTGGATGTGTAGATGTATGGAGGCTATGTTTGTATAGATGTGAGCAGCAGTGTGCGGATGTATGAGAGCGGCAGTCCGATGGTGTGCGGCTGTAAGAGTGCGATGGTGTGCGGCTGTAAGAGTGCGATGGTGTGCGGCTGTAAGAGTGCGATAGTGTACGGCTGTAAGAGTGCGATGGTGTGCGGCTGTAAGAGTGCGGCAGTGTGCGGCTGTAAGAGTGCGGCAGTGTGCGGATGTATGAGAGCGGGGTTGTACGGATGTATGAGAGCGGCAGTGTATGGATGTATGAGAGCAGCAGTGTACAGTTGTGTGAGAGCGGCAGTGTGCGGATGTATGAGAGTGGCGGTGTACGGATGTATGAGAGCGGCAGTGTATGGATGGCAGCGTCATAGGGAGGGATGTCGGAATGCTGTTAGGGTTCCTAATACAAAATGGAATCCGTATAGTGGGCGGGGCTGGCACCATGGCACCACGTTGGGCTTGATGGGCAGGTAGTGCGGCAAGCACACCCAAATTGGCGTCTGACGTCGCCCGCAGTCCACACTGTTGTGAGGAGTCAGAGTTAATTTTGACTGTGTAGTGTACTCACAGAGGACCTACCGCCCGTCCCCTCCTCGCATCTGAGCAGCAGGTCAGGCTCTTATTTTCTTTTTAATCAGGAGAGGCCGAGTGAACTGTGAGCAGGGGGGCAGAGCTACATGGGACCCAGAAGGGCTGCTGTGCTGTCAGAGAGGGAGAGGAAGAGAGAGATGAAGCTACTGCAGATCCCCAGCTGATTGTGAGGTACCGGGTTGAAGGGTGATGTGATCACCCTTCTCCCTTGCTGCCGCTGGGGACCGCATCTAGGCTTCCTCCATCGAGGGCATGCGGCGCAGCAGTGGGCAGCGTGTAATGAGTTTGTCTGACTCATTATACTGCTGCCTGTTGTGGAAACCTCCGTCCTTACGGACTGGTGTACATGCCCAGCACAGAGGTGACAGTGTTGGTGGAAGTGCTGCCCAGCTCTGACCCTGCAGGCCTCCGTGATCTGGCTGCGGCCGCTGCTGCTGCGGCCTGAAACCCCTGCCGGTCCCCTCCATAGACTTCCGCCTGGTCAGCGCTGAGGTACTAGGGGTAGCCCAGCTGCGGGAAGGGTATGTCTCTGGCTTTCTCTCCGGCAGGGGAAGGTGACAGCAGCGGAGGAAGTGCTGCCCACCTCAGACACTACAGGCCTCCCCGATCCAGCTGCGGCCACAGCTGATGCTGCCAGAACCCCCTGCTGGTCTCCTTTGTTGACTGCCGCATGGCCAGTGCTGAAGTACTGGGGGTAAGCCAGCTACGGGAAGAGTGTCTCTGCCTCGGGCTCTCTCTCTCTCTGGCAGGGGAAGGAAGGGCTGATTCTCTGGCACAACAGGGAGGGCTGGGCTGCAGAAACACAGCACTGGAAGAAACAGGAGGCCGAACTCATGACCAAAAAGTGAGCAGTGCAGTGATCAGCCCCCTGGTCTTTCCCTCTCTCTGGGTAGAGCTGTATTCTACAGAGAGAGCTGGGATGGGAAGAAGGGGAACGGCACTTGACATACACATACACGCGCAACACCTGACACACACACACATACACGTGCGGCACCTGACACACACACACGTAGCATCAGACACAATAAAATAAACATGCAGCACCTGACCCACACATACACGCGCAACACCTGACACACACACATATACACGTGCAGCACCTGACACACACACGTAGCATCAGACACAATAAAATAAACATGCAGCACCTGACACATACATATACACGCACACCATCAGACACACACATACACATGCAGCACCTTACTCACACACACATAGACACGTGTAGCACCTGACGCACACACATGTACACGCGCAGCACCTGACGCACACTCATGTACACACGCAGCACCTGACGCACACTCATGTACACGCGCAGCACCTAATGCACACTCATGTACACATGCAGCACCCGACGCACACTCATGTACACGCGCAGCACCTAATGCACACTCATGTACACGCGCAGCACCTGACGCACACTCATGTACACGCGCAGCACCTGACACAGACATACGTATTCATGCACAGCACCAGACATACACTTGTACACACGCGGAGCACCTGATACTCACACACATATACACCCGCAACACCTGACACACACACACACGTGCGGCAGTTGACGCATACACACGCACCATCAGACACACTCATATATACACGCAGCACCTGACACACACATACACACACACACAGGAGCTGATACACAGGCAGCACCTGACACACACACACATATACACGCACAGCACCTGACACCACGCACTCACACGTACAAGCAATGCATTTCACGTCTACCTCCAGCCTCAGTCACAGGCTGCTGCCGCCTACCCCCCTCCCTGCATCAGCTGCAAAGGCAGCAAAATATTTTGACCAAAGTCTAAAGGCCCATACACATTAAACGATGTCGCTCTGTGAGCGACATCGTCTAATGTTTCCCCCTCCCGGGCCGGCCGGCGGCCGACTGTACACACTGAGCGATATGACCGCTCATATCGCTCAGTGACGTCACGCCCCCGCCAGCCCTGCATGAAGGTCGTGGACGACAGTCCACATCCTTCATGCATGACCTACCGACAGCGACGATTGTTGCCGACCCGCGGGGCCGCGCATCATTCATCGCCGGCGGCATACACACTTAACGATAAAACGAGCGATGTCGCTCAAGGAGGGGGGAAATGAGCAACGTTGCTCATTAAATCGTTAAGTGTGTATGGACCTTAAACAATTCGGTTTGGTTAATAAAATAATTTTGCACAGAACAGTGATGTTATACGAACATTTTCATTAAACATTTAAAAAATCAAATGTTTATTCTTACAGTGAAATTTTACATTTCTGAATAAAAAAAATAAATTTAAAAAAAGCGATGAAATTCAATAGACAAAAAACCTTACGGTTTCACATGTCCCATTAAGGCTTCTTAGACATGATCGAAATTTCAGAAACCTGTTGTAACTCTTCCACTCAAACTCCAAAAAGCAATGAAATTCCGATCATTAAGGCTTGCGCAATACAGATATGGTATGCCATCACAGCCTGTGGGTAAGTGCAGATTCAGCACTCTCACAGAGTGAGATTGCTGTCACTCACACAATGGTGGAGCTGCTAATTCACAGATTTGTGTGCTCATTGGAATACACACATGCAGTCTATGCAACTGAAGGTCTGAACAGTTTTGTGGTGCTCCCATCCCACACAGTGCCCACAACCATCCCATTCGGTCACCACAACAATCCCACCTTGTTACAACATCCTTCTAACTCCATACATCCATCTCACTTAGTATACACATTTAGCTCCCTCAAACATCTTGGTTAATTGCTAAAACTATAATACCCTATCTACGGTCTATGCATCTACACTTACTTCCCCTATACACCCCCATGCTGCCCTGTCTTCCCCAATCCCTACTGCTGTGTTCTCCCATCTGTGCTAGTCTGTACTAACTTATCTGTACCATCTGTCTTTCCCCATCTGTGCCTTGTCTGTACCACCGTTTCCTTCTCTCTGTGCTGCTCAGTGTTTCCTTCTTCAACGTCACTCTGCCTCCTTCAGTACATGGCACACTATCTTCTCTCCCATCTGCACCAGTTTTCTACCCATCCATGCCAGTGTTTTCAACCCATCTGCACCATTTCCCCCATCTGCACCGCTCTGTCTCCCTTCCCATACTTGCTGCTTAATCTACCCCCTATCCACACCACTCTTACCCAGTGCCAGATTAAGGTCTTAATGGGCCTGGAGCTGAAATTTTTGAAGGGCCTGTTGTGTGATTCCTCAGGGCTGTGATGGGGGCTACGGATATGGGTGCGTGACCAGTGCTGTATTTAAATATATGTATATATGCGTGTGTGTATGCGTGTTTGATAATAAAATAAAAAATCTATCTATCTATATATCTTTATCTCTCTCTATATCTGTCTGTCTATCTATCTCTCTATCTATCTAGAGAGAGGAGAGAGTCACTGGGGGGAATTTATTTTTTGGGTGCCCATAAGTAATGGGCGCCCAATGGAACTATTCAATTGTATTGCCATGACTGCAAGATTGCTGCTAACAGTCTCTTGAGGTGGTGAGCAGAAATCTGTGAAAAATTGGCTGTTGGAGCGCCCAAACTGCTGTTTTGGCAGCATGACCAATAGTTTAGACTGGTTTAGCCACTTTACGCAGTTTTACCAAGTGCTTCTAAGTGATAAGCAATAGGTGCCCACGGACTTCACTTTAATTTGCATTACAATTTAATAGCTCTGTCGAGCTGCCATTAATTATGGGCATGCAAGAAACAATTGGATTCAACTCACTAAGGGGGTCATTCAGACCTGATCGCACGCTAGGATTTTATGCTGCGCTGCGTTCAGGTCAGAACTGCTCATGCGTGTGCACCGCAATGCGCAGGCGCGTCATACGGTTACAAAGCGGATTGTTGCTGAGTGATGGATTGTATGAAGAATCCATTCGCACAGCCGATCACAAGGAGATTGACAGGAAGAAGGCGTTTGTGGGTGGCAACTGACCATTTTCTGGGAGTGGTAAGAAAAACGCAGGCGTGCCCCAATCGTTTGCAGGGCGCGTGTCTGATGTCAATTTCGGGGCCAGACAGGCTGAAGTGATCGCAGTGGCTGAGTAAGTCCTGGGCTACTCAGAAACTGCAAAAAACTTTTTTGTGCAGCTCGGCTGCACATGCGATCACACACTTGCAAAGCGAAAATACACTCCCCCATAGGCGGCGACTATCTGATCGTAGCGCTGCAAAAAGTAGCTAGCGAGCGATCAACTCGGAATAATCCCCTATGTCAAAGGACACGGTGGGGGAGATTCAAATGTTTGAAAAGTCAGTTGGGTGTTTGTTTTTTCCTATCTAATAGACAGACACCCAACCGACTTTTCAAACATTTGAATCTCCCCCAGTATGTCTAATCAAAATAGATATGTAAGTGTGTTTGTGTGTATGTATGTATGTATGTATGTATGTATCTATGTATGTATGTATGTGTGTATATATATATATATATATATATATATATATTATATGCACACATATATACTATGCTGTGAGGGCATCTGTGAAGCTTAACTTGTTACTGGGAGTGCCATACCGAAAAAAAACGCCTCACCTCACCTCAGGAGGATCAGTCAGCCTGCCAGGCCCGGGCCACCTTCATGGAGAATCCTGCTGTCAATGCTGCCAGTGCTTCCTGGTGCAGTGGTGGCAAGGCGGCACACTCAGAGCCGACCCTAACCAGTTTGATGCCCAAGGCAAGATTCTAGCTGGTGGCCCCTAGCATCGCCCGCTAGTTCCGCCTCTGACCAGCACCCTTCTCCCAGCATCGCACCCATCACCTAACAGTACAGATCACAGCAGCAGCCAGCAACACCCATCACCCCTCATAAAGGGGAAGAGAGGGATAGAGAGACAACGGGGTGAGAGAGAGAGGAGAGAGAAAGGGAGTAGAGAGAAAGAGAGAGAAAGGGACACAGACAGCAGGGTAGAGAAAGCAAGGGGAGAGAGAAGAGAGAGAGAGAGGTGAGAGGGGGAGAAGGAGAGAGGGGGAGTGGAAGAGGGTTGAGAGAGAGGGGGAGCAGGGTGTAAGAAAGGGGAGGGAGAAGAGAACAAAATAAAGAGAGATAGGTAGAAAGAAGGTTAGAGAGAAAGAAAAATAGGGAGAGAGAGAAAAAGAGAGCGAGGTGAGACAGAAGGAGGGGTGAAAGGAGAGAGCAGGAGAGAGAGAGAGAGAAAGAAATAAAGAGAATGAAAGAGAGTGGAGACTGAGAGGAAGAATGAGATATAAGGGAAAGAAAGAAAGAAAGAAAGAAGGTTGAGATAGGTGGGTGAGAGGTTTGAAAGAGGGAGAGGGGGGGCGGGGGAGAGGAGGCAGAGGAGAGAGAATGAGAGGGAGAGAAAAGAATGAGAGAGAGAGAGAGGTGAGACAAAGGAGGGGGTGAGAGAACGGAAGGGGGAGAGGAAAGAGGTGACAGAGTGTGGGTGAGAGAGAGAGAGAAAGAGAGAGGAGAGAGAAAGGGGAGAGAAAGAGAGGTGAGACAGACAGCAGGGTAGAGAAAGCAGCGCAAGAGAGAGTCGAGAGGAGGAGAAAGAAAAAAAGACAGAGAAAGAAAGAGAGACAGATGGTTGTTAGAGTGGGGGAGCAGGGTGTAAGAGAGAGGGAAAGAGAGCAAAAGAAAGCGAGGGAGAGAGGGTTAGAGAGAGAAAGTATGAGGGAGAAAAAGGTGAGACAGTGGTAGTGTAAGAGAGAGGGTTGAGAGAGAGTGGGATGGGGTGGAGAGCAGGGGAGAGAGACAGAATGAGAGAGGGACAGGGAGGATGCGAGACAAAGTTGAGTGAGACGGGTGTGTGAACGAGGGAGAGGGTCGGAGAAGAGGGAACAGGGTATAGAGAGAGAGGGGGGACAGAGAAAGTGAGAGAGAAAGAAAGAGCAAGACAGAGAAATGAGAGAAAGAAAAGAGGACGAGAGAGAGTTAAAAAGAGAGAGAGAGAGAGAGAGAGAGAGAGAGAGAGGGGTGACAAAGAGGAGGGGGGGGGGACAGAATGAAAGAAAAAGAAAGAGGGAAACAGTGGGGGTGAGAGAGACCAGGGTTGAGAGAGGGGAAAGAAAGAAAAAGAGAGAGGTGAGACGGATGGAGGGTTGAGAGAGAGGGGTACAGATGGCCCTGTGTACTTAGCTCTGTCCCCCTGCCCCCAGTACAAGTGACACTGTGCGTCCCTCCCTTCAGTGAAACGGCACTGTGTACCTCGGGCAGTAGTGGGTCCCCCTTCTCATCAATGACAGTAAAAGCGGGTCCCCTTTCTTCTCCGGCAGCATTGGGTCCCTTCTTCTGTTTTTTGTTGGATCATGACGTCGGGCAACAGCGTCAGAGAGGGGTAAAAAAGGTGAGTGTGGCTGGATTGGCTGGACCACCTCCTCCTGCTAGTACTGCTGAATGCCCCTTCATGGCACCACACTGCCACAGGTCCCTGCTTAAAAAAAAAAAAAAGTGGCAGAAACAACATGGGGTGGCTCCGACAGTGCCTCCAGTCACCCCACACAGCCTGTTACCCCAGTCACCCCCCTCCCCACACACACAGCCCACAGCCTGTTCCCCCCAGCCACACACCCCCTCCCCACACATACACAGCCTGTTCCCCCCCAGCCACACACCCCCTCCCCGCACATACACAGCCTGTTCCCCCTAGTCACACACACACACTCACATACACAGCCACCCCCCAGCCAAGTCATCCCCCCTCCCCTCAAACTCACACGGCCTGTTACCCCCAGTCACCCCCACACACACACAGCCTGTTACCCCCAGTCACCCCCCCCACACACGCAGCCTGTTACGCCCAGTCACCCCCCCACACACACAGTCACCCCCCCAACACACACACACACACACACACACACACACACACACACACACACACACACACACACACACACACACACACAGCCTGTTACCCACAGTCACCCCCCACACACACAGCCTGTTACCCCCAGTCACCCCCCACACACACGCACAGCCTGTTACCCGCAGTCATCCCCTCCCACACACACACACACACACACACACACACACACACACACACACACACACACACACACACACACACACACACACACCCTGTTACCCCCCCAGTCACCCCCCCCCACACACACAGCCTGTTACCCCCAGTCACCCCCCCACACACACACACAACCAGTTACCCCCAGTCACCCCCTCCCACACACCCTGTTACCCCCAGTCACCACCCCCCCACACACACAGCCTGTTACCCCCAGTCACCACACATACACTCAGCCTGTCCCCTCCCCCACACACAAACACACATGTATTCTGTACCTGTCACCTCCAAGTCCCCACAGAGGAAGCAGTGAGGGGCAGGCCACACACAGACTACCGCCAGGAGCCAAGCAAATTCGGGGGCGTGGCCTAACATCGGACCCCCGTGGCCACACCCATTTTTAGAAAGATAATCCTACCATGCAGCGTTACAGCACCTGGCTGGAGGCGGAGCTACCCGGGACTCCGGAAGAGAGGAGGAAACACTGACTGGTGTCACGTCATTGCCTGTGCGGCGCAGGGAGGGTTAGTGACCCCTTCGACTGCGCTGCCCTGTGTATGAAGTTTGTGCCTGCGGTGGCCTTTGTGTGCGAGTGCCACAGGAGGAGGGGAGGTTACATCCCACTGTCGGAGGGCAGGAGGTCGGAGGGTGGCAATTGCAGGCTGCTGTAGCAGGAAAATTATTTCCTGTCTACAGCCGCAGCACAGTAGATGCAGTGGGCCTATTTTGATGGGGGGCCTGGAGCTGCAGCTCCATCCGCCCCATTGTTAATCCGGCCCTGCTCTTACCCCATTCATGTAGCTGACATCCTGAAGGTAAATTTCGTGGATCCTGCGCTCTTGGCAGGGGGATAACCGCTACAGCCCACCCCCCAGTGGTCCGGAAACGCCTCCGTTGTGCAGACCATGCCCTGCCAATGGCATGCTAACGCTGTTTGCACGCCCCCCTCCTTCCCCGCAACCACCTCTGCCTATCAATCAGGCAGGGTGATCGCAGCCAGTGAGATGCTGATAGCATCTCACTGGGCTCCTGGGGTACGCACGCGCAGTGCGGCCATTGCACGTGCGCACCTCACAATCTAATTCAGACTGCGATCGCTGCTGCTGCGGTCTGAATTACCCCCTGTGTTTCTTTGTCCCCCCCCATCAGTGCTGCTTAGTGTTCCCTCTATCCACACACTTCTGTTCCCCCATCCACACCGCTCTCCTCCCTCCAATCAACAACACTCTTACCTCATCTGAGCAGCTTTGTCTTCCGCTCAGACCTTCAGTTGCATAGACTGCATGTGTGTATTCCAATGAGCACACAAATCTGTGAATTAGCAGCTCCACCATTGTGTGAGTGACAGCAATCTCACTCTGTGAGAGTGCTGAATCTGCACTTACCCACAGGCTGTGATGGCATACCATATCTGTATTGCGCAAGGAACACGTCCATTAAGGCGTCAGCCTTAATGATCGGAATTTCATTGCTTTTTGGAGTTTGAGTGGAAGAGTTACAACAGGTTTCTGAAATTTCGATCATGTCTAAGAAGCCTTAATGGGACATGTGAAACCGTAAGGTTTTTTGTCTATTGAATATATATATATATATATATATATATATATATATATTATATATATATATAAACACGCACACGCACACGCACACGCACACGCACACACATACAGTATATAATACATACACACGTATAATTTATAATTTATATATACACAATTATATATGTCTACACTCTATATATATCTCCGAGTAAAACCGAATCCGCTCATCACTACTATACATACATATATACATAATACTGTAGATCAGTGATTTTCAACCTTCTTTTACTCGCGGCACACCGAACAATATTTTAAAATTGTCAAGGCGCACCATCAGTTCCCCACAGAAAAAAAACAAAAAACACACATTGGCCCTCACAGTAAAAAAAACAACAACACACATACATTGGCCTGCACAGAAAAAACAATCGCATTGCTCCCCACATAAATCATGTTGCTCCCTACATAAATTCTATTGCTCCCCACATAAATCAATCACATTATTCCCCCCATAAATCCATAAATCCTTATTCTCCCCACATAAATCCTATTGTTTCCCACAGGAAAAATAAAATAACAAATATTAGCCCCTACCGGTCAGCTGTCCTCCTCTCTGTCCCTCAGTGGCGGGGGTTGTTCATAGTGGAGTGCTGCGAAAACTGAGCAGCGGGTGGTCGGGCAGGTGTGGATGTGGGTGGGCAAGGAAAGCTGTGTATGCAGGCAGGAACTGGAAGATGTATATGCAGGTGGGTGGGCTGGCTGGATGGTGAGACGCAGCGTCTGTGACCTATGATATCACACCGCCGCAGCTTCAAGGTCACGGTCGGAGCACCACTGATCCTCTAAGAAGAGCCTGGGCCAACAGTTCACTCTGAAGGTGCAGGAAGCTGCTCTGGCTCCACGGCACACCTTGCAACTGGTCACTGGTTGATAAAGTAGATCTATAAATAATGATATATGCTCATATATATATATATATATATATATATATATATATTATAGTTTGATGAAAAATTATTATACATATAGTTTTTAACTCAGCTTGCTTTTGTGCCCAGCATGCCACATTACTGTATTAGAGCTACAGCAGTAGCTAGGAGGTGACATGTCTGACACCTCTCTTCAGTAAGTAGGATCATCAGGCACCCTGTCGTTATGGGCCTGGCCGCCTTCAGGGAGCTGCTGCATTAGACTGCCAGGCCAGCCCTGGCATGTTTTCTTTGCGGAGGCTGGGCAGAGTGGTGGTGGGACAGGACCTTTGTGACGTTGCACAATGTGATGTCACATGTTGCGGACGAGGCGCGGAGCCACAGGAAAAGCCTTCCACTGCGCCGCTGCTATCATAGGCAAAGTATCTATGCCGTCAGTGGCACTTGTCCCACCGACGCCGGGGATGGAAGGGGGGTGTCTCGGGTGTTAAGGCCAGAGGGGGTGGGACCTAGGACGCTGCAGTCACAAAAATTGGGTGGTGCTCCTGGCCACCTGGAAAAGTGGGTAAATCTCCTCGCCACCTGCTACAGCACCTGCAGCTGCCAACATACCAAGCAAAGTGGGCTGTCTGGAAAGTTGGTGATGCAATTTGTGCTGAATTGTGTCATCGTAGCCCCGCCACCCACCTTACAATGGCAGTAATCGCAGCATTGTGTACCAGGGTGGGGCCACAATGCAATCATGCCATCACACCCACTGGCCGAGCCCACCTGGCTGCCCCCTCCTGCAGGGGGCAGCCAGGAAGTTGACAAATATGCTAGTAGGTTTATTGTATTCTGACACAAAATGAGCTCTAGTATATATATGTACCCATACATGTAGTAGGGAATATAGATTGTAAGCCCCACTGGGGCAAGGACTATTGTGAATGGCCATTTATTCTCTGTAAAGCACTGCAGAATATGTGTGCGCTATATAATTAACTTCTAACGCTATATAATTAAGCTTTAGTATTATATACTACTCCGATTGTTATACACATTATTATTGAGCTCTCGTAGGACCTGCAGCTTGTTTCAACCCTACTTAACCAACAATTATGATGAAAATACATTCTGGAGGCAGAACAGAATCATTGCTGTCTTTGGGGCAATTAGAAAACCTCTATTTAGCTGCTACAAACCAAGAGGCACTTACTGTACTTTCCATTTTTGGTGAGCATGGTGAGTTTTCCCATTCCCTTTCCTATACATTCTATACCCATTTTCATGTCATCTCTAATTTAAAATATAAGTCACATTATATTACACATTTACTTTTTTATTCTAAATTGGATTTTGCAGATTTCATTTAGTTGCATATTTGTATTCATTTAAATGCTAAAGCTCATAAAGTAGTCCTTGTGTGGACATTCCATTTATATTTATAAGACGAACCTAACACCCATAAGGGTACTTTGGTTTCCAGAAGGTGAGCTCTTCAGTGCTCGGTAATACCTCCTATTCTTTAGATAAGAGCATTTTAAGCAGACAAAATACAGCGAAAGGACATCAGGTCAAATCAAGCTAATATATTTGCACATGAGAACCAGATGCATTAACAGAAATGCACAAAAAATGTATGACGGAAATGTTTCCAAGACAACATTGAGCTGCCCTCTTGCGCTGTAAACAAGCTGGATGAGAATAAAAACAAGTAGAATTCTTTCATCGGTTCAAAATAAGTTACTTTGTCTGTGCAACCTATCATAATGGTAGAAGGTAGAAAACATTCAAAATGTCCAAACAAATGGTTCCATCTGGCCAGTGAATATAATTTGTTGTCAAGGATACCTTTTAATTATCTCTGTTAAGACTTTCTCTGAGCATTAATAGAATGCCCTGAGAGAAAATGGGATTTTGGTAGAGAAGAGGTAGCTGCATTCAATGAAATAAAAGTGTTCTCTAAATTGGTTATCATTAAGCTTACTTCAACTTTTTTTTCCATTTAAACGGACAGTTGTATAAAACGTTTGACCAGAACTTGTCCTTCTGACATTAAAAAGTTCTCTGTCCGTCCCCAAGTCTTGGTAAATGAATCACTGAAATCAGTCTCCGCTGCCAAATACATATTTGTTTTCACAGATACATCATGGATGTTTGGAAAACAAATTTCAACATTACAGAAATAGATTTGTAAGGATTCATAGGGCACACAAGTGGCTGGAAATTTATTTTCTACTTTTCATTCAATCTTCTTACAAAGTCAAAGTTTATGTGCTTATTATGAAGGATTAGACTATATTATCTGGAATGGATTATAAAAGATGAATGCATATTCTGTATATTTTGGATCACTGTACAAAAGAAGAGGGAGGAAAAGGAGAAGGAGAACCAGCAGTGGTTCCTACCACTGGCAACTCCAGAGGTTTCAAATAAGGGAGCCACACCAACTGCCAGTGAGTCCCAGCCAGTGATGTTTGGCAGCATTTGGAGTGGCAGTTGGTGTAGCTCCCCTATTTGAATTTTGGACTGCACTGCAGCCTCACAGCTGGAGCTTTCACTGGTTCCTACCTATGCATCAGCTGCAGTCCATAAAAGCCAGATTGGGTTGCTGTTATAGCAGGGGAGTTGCTTTCCATTGGATGTGCTCTCTATAATAATTGTAGTCAAGACAGGCAGTCCCAGGAGGAGAATACACCTCCCCCTGGGATTGCCTGTCTGCCTGTGATTAGCATGCACTTCTTGTGGGATGCCACTGCAAGGCAGCCTGTCACTGGGGAGGCTGCAGCCCTACAACCCCTAGGTAAAATGCACATGCTAATAACACAAATATCTGGACTTTTAGTACATTTCAGCTATGTTAATCACGTGTCTCTTTGAAGATAGCAAATTGGGAAATTAGAATTGTGTTTGACATTTTATAACAGCAAGTAATGTCACTATTTGACCTTAATATATATCAAGGTTTTTCCTCTGAAGCTGTCTTAATTGCTTATAGTAATAGTACATGATTTTGTGGGTACATTTTCGAATACATGTTTTCATTGCATTTGCACATGAAAAGGATGATTCTAGCTCTTGTACTATAAAGGTTTTATTTCTCACTGTCACAAATACGTCCCCACTCAGAACTCCTTCCAAGTCAGGCGGCCGTGACGTTGGTGCTTTTGCCAATTATCCTAACAATAAAACATATCAGTCTGCCACCACCAAAGGAATTCTGGGAAGTAACTCCTTCCACAGCGGCCGTTTGGTTCAACTCACAATATATTTACGCTTTAAAAATCAGTAGCATGTGCCTCTCAAGGCCATAGGTCTAAGAACACAGAAAATAAGAACTAAAAATTAGGATTTAATTTCAAGAATAACTTCAGAGCTTACAGTTACAAAAATGGATTACAATCAGTTTATGGTTATTTTAAAGGTACACACAGATTTCAGACAATTTCAGAGAAAATAAAAGGATAAAAACAAGGTCCAAATCACCTTTTCGAAATAGAATAATGCTTGGAACAAGGTCGCTACTGATATAATGTCATCAACCAATCCATATGGCTGACTTAGATGAATGACACTAAACCACCTACAGACACAAAGCTTTATACTTCCAGCACTGTTCCTTGCCACATACCCCACCCTTGGGATTTAACCCTTACAATACCAGAATTGATTGTTTATTAGAGATGAGCGGGTTCGGTTTCTCTGAATCCGAACCCGCCCGAACTTCATGTTTTTTTTCACGGGTCCGAGCGACTCGGATCTTCCCGCCTTGCTCGGTTAACCCGAGCGCGCCCGAACGTCATCATGACGCTGTCGGATTCTCGCGAGGCTCGGATTCTATCGCGAGACTCGGATTCTATATAAGGAGCCGCGCGTCGCCGCCATTTTCACACGTGCATTGAGATTGATAGGGAGAGGACGTGGCTGGCGTCCTCTCCATTTAGATTAGGGTTGAGAGAGAGAGAGAGAGATTGACCTGAGGCTGTGATACTGTAGAAGAGAGTGCAGAGTTTAGTGAATGACGACCACAGTGACCACCAGACAGTGCAGTTGTTTGTTTTATTTAATATATCCGTTCTCTGCCTGAAAAAAACGATACACACAGTGACTCAGTCACATACCATATCTGTGTGCACTGCTCAGCCCAGTGTGCTGCATCAATGTATATATATATCTGACTGTGCTCAGCTCACACAGCTTATAATTGTGGGGGAGACTGGGGAGCACTGCAGTGCCAGTTATAGGTTATAGCAGGAGCCAGGAGTACATAATATTATATTAAAATTAAACAGTGCACACTTTTGCTGCAGGAGTGCCACTGCCAGTGTGACTAGTGACCAGTGACCTGACCACCAGTATATATAATATTAGTAGTATACTATCTCTTTATCAACCAGTCTATATTAGCAGCAGACACAGTACAGTGCGGTAGTTCACGGCTGTGGCTACCTCTGTGTCGGCACTCGGCAGCCCGTCCATAATTGTATATACCACCTAACCGTGGTTTTTTTTTCTTTCTTTATACATACATACTAGTTACGAGTATACTATCTCTTTATCAACCAGTCTATATTAGCAGCAGACACAGTACAGTGCGGTAGTTCACGGCTGTGGCTACCTCTGTGTCGGCACTCGGCAGCCCGTCCATAATTGTATATACCACCTAACCGTGTTTTTTTTTTCTTTCTTTATACATACATACTAGTTACGAGTATACTATCTCTTTATCAACCAGTCTATATATTAGCAGCAGACACAGTACAGTGCGGTAGTTCACGGCTGTGGCTACCTCTGTGTCGGCACTCGGCAGCCCGTCCATAATTGTATATACCACCTAACCGTGTTTTTTTTTTCTTTCTTTATACATACATACTAGTTACGAGTATACTATCTCTTTATCAACCAGTCTATATATTAGCAGCAGACACAGTACAGTGCGGTAGTTCACGGCTGTGGCTACCTCTGTGTCGGCACTCGGCAGCCCGTCCATAATTGTATATACCACCTAACCGTGTTTTTTTTTTCTTTCTTTATACATACATACTAGTTACGAGTATACTATCTCTTTATCAACCAGTCTATATATTAGCAGCAGACACAGTACAGTGCGGTAGTTCACGGCTGTGGCTACCTCTGTGTCGGCACTCGGCAGCCCGTCCATAATTGTATATACCACCTAACCGTGGTTTTTTTTTCTTTCTTTATACATACATACTAGTTACGAGTATACTATCTCTTTATCAACCAGTCTATATATTAGCAGCAGACACAGTACAGTGCGGTAGTTCACGGCTGTGGCTACCTCTGTGTCGGCACTCGGCAGCCCGTCCATAATTGTATACTAGTATCCAATCCATCCATCTCCATTGTTTACCTGAGGTGCCTTTTAGTTGTGCCTATTAAAATATGGAGAACAAAAATGTTGAGGTTCCAAAATTAGGGAAAGATCAAGATCCACTTCCACCTCGTGCTGAAGCTGCTGCCACTAGTCATGGCCGAGACGATGAAATGCCAGCAACGTCGTCTGCCAAGGCCGATGCCCAATGTCATAGTACAGAGCATGTCAAATCCAAAACACCAAATATCAGTAAAAAAAGGACTCCAAAACCTAAAATAAAATTGTCGGAGGAGAAGCGTAAACTTGCCAATATGCCATTTACCACACGGAGTGGCAAGGAACGGCTGAGGCCCTGGCCTATGTTCATGGCTAGTGGTTCAGCTTCACATGAGGATGGAAGCACTCAGCCTCTCGCTAGAAAAATGAAAAGACTAAAGCTGGCAAAAGCAGTAGCACCGCAAAGAACTGTGCGTTCTTCGAAATCCCAAATCCACAAGGAGAGTCCGACTCCAATTGTGTCGGTTGCGATGCCTGACCTTCCCAACACTGGACGTGAAGAGCATGCGCCTTCCACCATTTGCACGCCCCCTGCAAGTGATGGAAGGAGCACCCGCAGTCCAGTTCCTGATAGTCAGATTGAAGATGTCAGTGTTGAAGTACACCAGGATGAGGAGGATATGGGTGTTGCTGGCGCTGGGGAGGAAATTGACCAGGAGGATTCTGATGGTGAGGTGGTTTGTTTAAGTCAGGCACCCGGGGAGACACCTGTTGTCCGTGGTAGGAATATGGCCGTTGACATGCCTGGTGAAAATACCAAAAAAATCAGCTCTTCGGTGTGGAAGTATTTCACCAGAAATGCGGACAACAGGTGTCAAGCCGTGTGTTCCCTTTGTCAAGCTGTAATAAGTAGGGGTAAGGACGTTAACCACCTCGGAACATCCTCCCTTATACGTCACCTGCAGCGCATTCATAATAAGTCAGTGACAAGTTCAAAAACTTTGGGTGACAGCGGAAGCAGTCCACTGACCAGTAAATCCCTTCCTCTTGTAACCAAGCTCACGCAAACCACCCCACCAACTCCCTCAGTGTCAATTTCCTCCTTCCCCAGGAATGCCAATAGTCCTGCAGGCAATGTCACTGGCAATTCTGACGAGTCCTCTCCTGCCTGGGATTTCTCCGATGCATCCTTGCATGTAACGCCTACTGCTGCTGGCGCTGCTGTTGTTGCTGCTGGGAGTCGATGGTCATCCCAGAGGGGAAGTCGTAAGCCCACTTGTACTACTTCCAGTAAGCAATTGACTGTTCAACAGTCCTTTGCGAGGAAGATGAAATATCACAGCAGTCATCCTGCTGCAAAGCGGATAACTGAGGCCTTGACAACTATGTTGGTGTTAGACGTGCGTCCGGTATCCGCCGTTAGTTCACAGGAAACTAGACAATTTATTGAGGCAGTGTGCCCCCGTTACCAAATACCATCTAGGTTCCACTTCTCTAGGCAGGCGATACCGAGAATGTACACGGACGTCAGAAAAAGACTCACCAGTGTCCTAAAAAATGCAGTTGTACCCAATGTCCACTTAACCACGGACATGTGGACAAGTGGAGCAGGGCAGACTGAGGACTATATGACTGTGACAGCCCACTGGGTAGATGTATGGACTCCCGCCGCAAGAACAGCAGCGGCGGCACCAGTAGCAGCATCTCGCAAACGCCAACTCTTTCCTAGGCAGGCTACGCTTTGTATCACCGCTTTCCAGAATATGCACACAGCTGAAAACCTCTTACGGCAACTGAGGAAGATCATCGCGGAATGGCTTACCCCAATTGGACTCTCCTGTGGATTTGTGGCATCGGACAACGCCAGCAATATTGTGTGTGCATTAAATATGGGCAAATTCCAGCACGTCCCATGTTTTGCACATACCTTGAATTTGGTGGTGCAGAATTTTTTAAAAAACGACAGGGGCGTGCAAGAGATGCTGTCGGTGGCCAGAAGAATTGCGGGACACTTTCGGCGTACAGGCACCACGTACAGAAGACTGGAGCACCACCAAAAACTACTGAACCTGCCCTGCCATCATCTGAAGCAAGAAGTGGTAACGAGGTGGAATTCAACCCTCTATATGCTTCAGAGGTTGGAGGAGCAGCAAAAGGCCATTCAAGCCTATACAATTGAGCACGATATAGTAGGTGGAATGCACCTGTCTCAGGCGCAGTGGAGAATGATTTCAACGTTGTGCAAGGTTCTGATGCCCTTTGAACTTGCCACACGTGAAGTCAGTTCAGACACTGCCAGCCTGAGTCAGGTCATTCCCCTCATCAGGCTTTTGCAGAAGAAGCTGGAGACATTGAAGGAGGAGCTAACACGGAGCGATTCCGCTAGGCATGTGGGACTTGTGGATGGAGCCCTTAATTCGCTTAACAAGGATTCACGGGTGGTCAATCTGTTGAAATCAGAGCACTACATTTTGGCCACCGTGCTCGATCCTAGATTTAAAGCCTACCTTGGATCTCTCTTTCCGGCAGACACAAGTCTGCTGGGGTTGAAAGACCTGCTGGTGACAAAATTGTCAAGTCAAGCGGAACGCGACCTGTCAACATCTCCTCCTTCACATTCTCCCGCAACTGGGGGTGCGAGGAAAAGGCTCAGAATTCCGAGCCCACCCGCTGGCGGTGATGCAGGGCAGTCTGGAGCGACTGCTGATGCTGACATCTGGTCCGGACTGAAGGACCTGACAACGATTACGGACATGTCGTCTACTGTCACTGCATATGATTCTCTCAACATTGATAGAATGGTGGAGGATTATATGAGTGACCGCATCCAAGTAGGCACGTCACACAGTCCGTACTTATACTGGCAGGAAAAAGAGGCAATTTGGAGGCCCTTGCACAAACTGGCTTTATTCTACCTAAGTTGCCCTCCCACAAGTGTGTACTCCGAAAGAGTGTTTAGTGCCGCCGCTCACCTTGTCAGCAATCGGCGTACGAGGTTACATCCAGAAAATGTGGAGAAGATGATGTTCATTAAAATGAATTATAATCAATTCCTCCGCGGAGACATTGACCAGCAGCAATTGCCTCCACAAAGTACACAGGGAGCTGAGATGGTGGATTCCAGTGGGGACGAATTGATAATCTGTGAGGAGGGGGATGTACACGGTGATATATCGGAGGGTGATGATGAGGTGGACATCTTGCCTCTGTAGAGCCAGTTTGTGCAAGGAGAGATTAATTGCTTCTTTTTTGGGGGGGGTCCAAACCAACCCGTCATATCAGTCACAGTCGTGTGGCAGACCCTGTCACTGAAATGATGGGTTGGTTAAAGTGTGCATGTCCTGTTTTGTTTATATAACATAAGGGTGGGTGGGAGGGCCCAAGGACAATTCCATCTTGCACCTCTTTTTTCTTTTCTTTTTCTTTGCATCATGTGCTGATTGGGGAGGGTTTTTTGGAAGGGACATCCTGCGTGACACTGCAGTGCCACTCCTAAATGGGCCCGGTGTTTGTGTCGGCCACTAGGGTCGCTAATCTTACTCACACAGTCAGCTACCTCATTGCGCCTCTTTTTTTCTTTGCGTCATGTGCTGTTTGGGGAGGGTTTTTTGGAAGGGACATCCTGCGTGACACTGCAGTGCCACTCCTAGATGGGCCCGGTGTTTGTGTCGGCCACTAGGGTCGCTAATCTTACTCACACAGCTACCTCATTGCGCCTCTTTTTTTCTTTGCGTCATGTGCTGTTTGGGGAGGGTTTTTTGGAAGGGACATCCTGCGTGACACTGCAGTGCCACTCCTAGATGGGCCCGGTGTTTGTGTCGGCCACTAGGGTCGCTAATCTTACTCACACAGCTACCTCATTGCGCCTCTTTTTTTCTTTGCGTCATGTGCTGTTTGGGGAGGGTTTTTTGGAAGGGCCATCCTGCGTGACACTGCAGTGCCACTCCTAGATGGGCCCGGTGTTTGTGTCGGCCACTAGGGTCGCTAATCTTACTCACACAGCTACCTCATTGCGCCTCTTTTTTTATTTGCGTCATGTGCTGTTTGGGGAGGGTTTTTTGGAAGGGACATCCTGCGTGACACTGCAGTGCCACTCCTAGATGGGCCCGGTGTTTGTGTCGGCCACTAGGGTCGCTTATCTTACTCACACAGCGACCTCGGTGCAAATTTTAGGACTAAAAATAATATTGTGAGGTGTGAGGTATTCAGAATAGACTGAAAATGAGTGTAAATTATGGTTTTTGAGGTTAATAATACTTTGGGATCAAAATGACCCCCAAATTCTATGATTTAAGCTGTTTTTTAGTGTTTTTTGAAAAAAACACCCGAATCCAAAACACACCCGAATCCGACAAAAAAAATTCGGTGAGGTTTTGCCAAAACGCGTTCGAACCCAAAACACGGCCGCGGAACCGAACCCAAAACCAAAACACAAAACCCGAAAAATTTCAGGCGCTCATCTCTATTGTTTATGCCTCTGGAGGTTCTTTGGAGTAAATTTAATAAGATGTTCTATTTAAGATGGGATCTTGTCAATAGCAACCAATCAGATTCTACTTCTCATTTATCTAGCACTTTCTAGAAGATAATACCTGGAATCTGGTTGCTATGGGCAACATCCCATCTTAAATAGAACTCCCTTCTTAGTAAATTGACCCCATTGTGTGCTCATAATCTAGGGTTTTACCGGTCAAACAAGCAGGGGCCCTTAGTTATCTTATTTCATTCTATTTGAAGACTAAGACCTGTAATTTATCAATATACTGTACCGAGCAGTTTTTTGAACTTGGGCAGGAAGAGATTCTGTGACCAGATGCCTTCTTAAGCAAGTTCTATCACCTTCTTCAAAAGAATTTGACACCTCTGTGGATGACCAGGACACAGCACCAGTTACACAGACCCTCCTGCTGAGTAGAGTACATATACATGTCCTTTTACAGTACAACCCAAATGTCCCCTGACTCAGTTCATACAGTTTTACAAATTACATTTTCCATACAGATAATATATTGATACAACATGTAATTTGAATAATACCACATTTTGGGATCAGATAACAGGATAGACCCGACACTTACTTTAAATCAAATCTAATAGTGATTATTAGTGTCATAAAAAAACAAATATTAATAAACATTTCTTGTGCTTATGACCTTGTGACATAGGAACCATGGAATTATATTTCCTGTCAATTGATATTCTATATGAAACATGGTGTCTTCAACGGGTTGGGTATGGGATACCGACAGTCAGGATACCGGTCAGAATACTGACAGCGGCATCCCGATGGTCAGAATCCCAACACATTTTAGTAAGTTTGCTAACCCTTCTCCTCTCTACCACTAACCCTCCCTTCCTGCAGCCTAACCCTAACCTTCCCTATCCAGAGTCTAACCCTAACCCCCCCACCCCCAGCACAACTTCTCCCTGACCCCCTCCGGCATAGTTACATTTGGGATGCTGAATGTTTGGTTCCAGCGGCCGGATTCTGAGTGGTGTCAGGATTCCGCATAAGTCAATTATTAAAATCAAAGGGCAGGGTCACTGCTCTGTCAGCACATCTTTCAATCTTATGACCAAAGGCATGTGTTAGGGCAAACTGTTTACCTAAAAACTGCATGACACATGGGAGAGAGGTCTGTGTCTTAGCTCTCCTTATGAAATGTGTAGTCCTTACCAGTGATGGACTGGGCCTCCATTTCGGCCCGGGCACTCATGAACGCGCGCTTGTCGCGGGGAGAGGGGGGCGTGTGCCGTCAAGTAATATGGGGACGTGCCTTGATTCATGGGGACGTGGACTCGTGGCACACCCCCATTACCATGGCGACACTTGCTGGGGCACGCTGTGAGTCTGGAGGCGTGGACGTGCGGCACCCCCCCATTTCCATGGAGACCAGTGGGGGCTGCTCAACCAGAGAGACGGAGGCTGCGCTGTGCGCAGCCTTTCCAGCTCTCTGAGGGAGCAGACCGGCCCACCTTCCCAGGCCGGCCCTAGCCCTTACTGTATGAGGTCATGTGTAGAGGACACTTTCTTCCTTACAACCTTGACTCAAGGGACACTAGGGGGTATAGTTACTAAAGTGCAGGTTTCTAGAAGCGGAGATGTTGCCCATAGCAACCAATCAGATTCTAGCTATTTTCTTCTAGAAGGTCCTAGATAAATGATAAGTAGAATCTAATTGGTTACCATGGGCAACATCTCCACTTCTAAAATACCTCACTTTAGTAAATATACCCCTAAGTCTTAAAAATTTCACAAATCTTTGGAAGCCAACCTAGACTAGGAAGGTGCAGATAACAGGTTCTAAGGATGTTTTATACTCCTCAGAGATGACAGCTATGCACCTTTACAGATCAGTGTCATATATCACCATGTCAGAAACTGTGTGGACACTTCTGACAATATATTGTAACTTCTTAGTAACCCTAACTCTGCTAGCTTGGCAAGTAGAACCTGTTTGAGGGGAACAAAGGAATTTGTGTAGCCATAAAAAGTATGAGTGTTCATTCCTTGGGGAGCATCCACGTGCTAGGGACATGGCTGCACCACACCTCATATTCTTGTAACTCCCAGTGGCTTAACTCCCACCCCCGCAGCCACTGCGGAGGCGCAGGGCTGCGGGGGCGACGCCACTGATTGCTGCTGTGAGTTCAGGAAGGAGGCCCGGAGGGCACAGCGCACGTCTCTTGTGTCCCTCCTGGGTTTCTGGTGGCGGTGTGTCTGTCAAATGAAGTGCCGGTTCGTGAGCCAATCAGAGCTCGTGGACCGGCAGCCAATCAGGAGCCACAGCTGTCGGTCCACGAGCTATGAATGGCTCACGAACCGGCACTTCATGACAGACACGCCGCTGGAGACACAAGACGGACACAGGAGAGCCGCACGATGTGCCCTCCACCTCTTTCCTGGACTCACAGACTGTACTCTCCTTCCCACACAGCGGCAGGTGATGGGTATGTACCTGGCACTGGGGGGGCATATTTCACACTGGGGCATATGTATTTGGCACTGGGGGGGGCATAAGGGGTACTGGGGGCATATGTGTATCTGGTACAGGGGAGGCATATGTGTCACGGGGGGCATAAGTGTTTCTGGCACTATGGGGGTATATTTTTATCTGGCACTGTGAGGGAATATCTTGCACTGGGGGCATATGTGGCACTGGGAGCACAGTCCTAGCAACAAGCATTACCCCCTGGTAACAAGCACAACACCCAGCTCATGAAATCCCTGGCAACAAGTATTACCCCCTAGCAACTAGCATGACACCCACTGCATGAAACCCCTGGCAACGAATATTACTCCCTGGCAACGAGCTTGACACCCAGCACATGATACCCTTGGCAACAAGCATAACACCTAGCGCATAAAACCCCTGGTAACAAGCATGACACCCTAAGCATGAAAACCCCTGACTCCGTGCATGGAACCAAGAGCATGAAACCCCTGGCAATGAGCAGGTAATTTAAAAGTAATTAGAAGCCTTACTGTAGGGTTTAATGTGTAATGGGCATTGCGTTGTGTGGCATAATGTATCACGGATATTGCGGTGTGGCATAATGTATCATGGACATTGCAGTGTGTATCATAATGTGTCACAGGAATTACGGCGTGTGGTATACTATATCACAGGCATTGTGGTATGTGGTATAATGTCTCAGGGGCATTGCAGTGTGTAGCATAATGTATAACGGGCATTATGATGCGTGGCATAATGTGTCACAGGCATTACGGTGTGTGGCATATTGTGTCAGGGGCATTACGGTGTGTGGAATATTGTGTCGGGCATTACGGTGTGGGGCATATTGTGTAATGGCCATTATTGTGTGTGGCAAAATGTCTAAGGGCCATTGCAGTATATGGCATAATGTATACAGGGCATTACTATAAGGAGGAAAAATGACAAATAACGTAAGGGGCATGAATCAGGATTATTTTTTTCCCTGTGGGGGCTGATGTCTGGGCATGCAGGTTCGGCACGTGCAGATTCATCACTTTACTAGTGGCAATTATGGGGGGGGGGCGGGGGGGCGGCAGAGAATGTTTTGGCTTGGAGGAGAAAAATTTCTAGTTACGCCGCTGTGAACTCCCCTACAACAGAAGTTCCAAAGGCCTCTGTCATAAGTGTCCTGGATTTCTGCAAGTCATTCCTTTAATTTTCATTTGCATTTATAACCTGTATTATTAAGTGTTTCTGTAACTAAGCCTTTTTCAACACATTGAGGGGTCTATTTATTAACAATATGTTTACTAAAATATTGTGAAAAAAGGTGTTTTCACACTCTTTTCACAATATTCTAGTTTCACCTAAATGTACTAAAGATGAAATAGAGAATTCAGAAAATTCTCCTCCAAATCCTAATTATCACATTTTTTGTTTTAGAAATCGGGTCGCATTTCTAATAACTATAATGGGAAAAGTAATCTGCTTAAATTGACTAAGCTCCAAATGTTAGAAAATGATTTGGAAGTGAGCCTAGTGATAATAACGGCATTTCCAAACAGCGTTATCAAGGGATAGAGGTCTGTAGCTCCCTCCCCCCTCTTCCCCTCCTCTGTCCTGTCTGTGAGCTGCTGCAGCAAGAGTACTCCTCCGTTCTGATAACACTGTGCAGCATCAAAGAATGGTTAATCATCCCTATTAAAAAAAAAACCTTTAACTGCTGTTTTCTCAATTAAGTTTATCTCTCATCCGGCCGGCCGTGCTGCCTGCTCCCATTCTCTTCCCTCTCTGCCCTAGTGCAGTTACAGGGTAGATGATGAGGGAGATGCCTGCTGCCCGGTGCTGTCCGATAGGAAGACCAAGGGACACATCCCAGGAGGACATGTGAGCGGCTTCCCCCCAACTCATCTGCCCACAGGCATGGAGGAGACAGCAGCATACAGTATCTTCACATAACTATACATATGCTGGATGCTGAGAGCAGAACAGGCACAGAGCAGGAGTCATGATGCTGGGCGAGGGACCCAGCATCATGACTCCTGCCCTCTGCCTTCTCTGCTCTCAGCACCCAGGATATCTATAGTCAGATAGAAAAAAAACATTAAGCATTTTTTCATTGATGTTCTTTGTAGCGGCGTATGCTCAGTAACAGACTGTCTTCCGCAAATGCGAACAGACTAAAGTTACAGCAGGGAAAATGATACACCGGGACAGGGCTTTATCGCAACTTCTGTCCCGGCACCCAAATCTTGATACATTCATGCGATAAATGGCATTATCACATTGCGATATTAAATAATATTTTCATGCGCAAACTCCAATTAATTTGCAAATGTTGATGAATTCACCCCTTAATCTACCAAGCATATTCTACGTGATTCTTTCTGAACCTGCAAGCCTGTGTCCCCCATGCTGCATACCTATGTGTAATAAAATTAAGTGTGAAATATTAATATTTGTTTGGAGAACGTAAGGTTTCCATATTAATCCTTTTTGGTGGCAGAGAAATTGTGTATTTACCAGTAAATGACCAGCTGTTTTTTCAGATTGCTGTATCTGAATGGGATGCGGACACCATACCGGCATTTGGGATGCCAGCAGTTGGGATACTGACGCTGGAATCCCAACACTGGTCAGGAAGCCGATGCCAAAATCTCAAAATTGTTCACAATACCGGCGCCAGAATGCCGACTGTTGGTCAGGCTGGGTTAGGTGGAGGGTGTCAGCATCCGAAGTCTTACCTCCGGTTCTGGTCCCTGCGGCCTTCCTGTTAGCTGGCTGGTGTGGCTGCCGGGTGTCTGGAAGCTGAGGTCCGGGTCCTGGGGAGCGGAGCATGGCAGCCGGAGGTGTCTGTTTCCAAGTGTTCTGTTGCTGGAGTGCGGCATCTGGGAGGCTGAGGCCTGAGGTAGTGGCTGTGTGCTGGTTCCACATGTGTCCTCTGTGCAGGGAGCCACCATGTTGGAGACCAACCCAGCCAATAGGTATCCCAGTTCGCATCCAGCCAATCTGGTAAAGTCTTCCCTTATAAAAAGGAGTTGATGCTTAGTCATGGTGCCAGTTCTTCAAGTTACTTGCTGCTGTAAGATGCTCAAGCTCTGTGCTCCCAGGTTAACCCCTGGTATGCTGGTTCTGTTGTGGCCACCCGGTGGTCAGTTCTGCTATTGCATTCATTTGCTCCCAGTCCACCTGCTCTTGTGGTTTAACCGCTGGGTCCACTATCTGGTAGAGGGTCTCCGTTTGCTGACGTTGCTCACAGCGATCATCTCTTCATTCAGTGTTCTTCAGCATAATTTACAAATCACAAGTCATCTCTTCATTCAGTGTTCTTCAGCATCATTTACAAATCACAAGTCACTTCTTCATTCAGTGTTCTTCAGCATCGCTTACAAATCACAAGTCACTTCTTCATTCAGTATGCTTCAGCATCGTTTACAAGTCATGAACATTTCATCTTTCAGAATTCACTCAGACTTATCTTCTAGTCGTTGTTTATGATTGAGGTCTCAGTAAAGCTGAATTAATCTTTCTTCAGTGTATCGTTCTCGTTCATTGTCCTCATTGCCTACCCCTCTACATCTTCGGGCCTAAGTCTTCAGTCCATGAGTAAGAACTACATTCAGCCACCTCGTTTCCTTCCTTTGCCGATAGCTGCTCTCTCAGATCCCCAACTCAAGACAAGCATGACAGAGGGGGGTTAAGTTTAGCCACCACCGGGGAGGTTAGAGATAGGCTGCGGGGAAGAGGGGGTTAGGTTTAGGCTGCAGGTGGGTGGGATAAGCTTTATGCACCACCAGGGAGGGTGAGGTTTAGGCTGCGTGGAGAAGGGGGGTGGGGTTAGGTTACTTACCTGCAAGGTGCTGGTATTTTTGCATTGGGATGCCACTGCCTGTCTGTATTATGACTGCCGGCATCCTGAGCTCCAGGATCCTAAACCCATCCTGTATCTGAAGGCAGGCTGGATTCAGTGATAAGTGTATCTGGGGACAATAAATTTGACACATATACTACTGGTGCATAGCTAGATGCATTATGAGATTTTTTCAACTCATCATATGTATAAATACTCTATTTTTACATACAGAGTTAATTGTTTTATGCTTACACATCCATCTCACTATGGTCCCCAGAAGGGCTGCCAATTGGAAAGACTTGCTTTGGAGAATTGTAGTATGGATTGGTTGCTTTAAAGGGGTAGGATCTATTTATTTTTACCTGTGAGAGGAACATCAGCAATACGTAATTATGTGTGATAATTAGAATTTAACTCTGCAACAGCAGCGGGTATGCCACAGAGCTCTGTTGGAAGATTAGTGGTCACACTTGGATCCCGCTGTCTTGGAGCCCAGAGGCAGGAGTCTCCTTAGCCTCCTGTGTAGCAGCCATTGCTGCAATACTGTAGTTAGCATTCCCATTCAATGACCCAGTTCAAAGCATCGTATAACACAAGGAAGCAGGTAAATAAAACAGCAAACATTCTGTACCTTGGTAAATGCAGGAAGTTCCATCTGGTGCCAGGATAGTCTCTTCCATAAATATACCATTCAGGTTCTTGATCCTATTTGGTATACAATCATACACCAATTACTTACTGGGATTGGTGTCCAACCTGTCCTTTAATATTCTATACAGTGTATCAAATGTGACTAGACCAATCATACTGTTTAAGGAATTTCAGCAATGTGAAATGACTTAAGCTAGATACGCACTAAGCGATATGTCATCAGATTTGGCGGTTTGGACTGACATATTGCCTACATCAATCAGTGTGTGTGTACGTACGCTCAAGGGGGGTCATTCCAAGTTGATCGCTAGCTGCCGTTGTTCGCAGCGCAGCGATCAGGCTAAAAATCAGCACTTCTGCGCAAGCATCTGCGGCGCACTGCGCACGCGCTTCGTACTTTCACAAAAGCCAATGTAGTTTTACACAAGCTCTAGCGGCGCTTTTCAGTCGCTCTGCTGATCGTTCAGTGATAGACAGGAAGTGGGTGTTTCTGGGTGGTAACTGACCGTTTTTGGGGAGTGTGTGTAAAAACGCAGGCGTGCCAGATAAAAACGCAGGAGTGGCTGGGGAAATGGGGGAGTGGCTGGCCGAACGCAGGGCGTGTTTGTGACGTCAAAACAGGAACTAAACAGACTGAAGTGATCGTAAGCTAGGAGTAAGTCTGGAGCTACTCTGAAACTGCACAATCTTTTTTTGTAGCAGCGCTGCGATCCTTTCGTTCGCACTTCTGCTAAGTTATGATACACTCCCAGAGGGCGGCGGCTTAGCATGTGCACTGCTGCTAAAAGCAGCTAGCGAGCGATCAACTCGGAATGAGGGCCAATATGCATGCTCCCGCGGTCATATGCTACGTCATCAGGTTTGATATGCGGATGTTCCCGGGTATTCGATATTTCAACCCGTTGGACCGACATATTGGCACAATGCACCAGTGTGTACCCAGCCTTAGAGCTGTTCTTGTGCATTTTATTTGAGTACTGTATTTTGAAAATTAACTCTTTCAGGCAAAAGGCAGTCTGCAAATGTTGGCAATTGCAGGCATCTGGATGGAATAGTACAATAGGTCCCATTGCAGGACAGTGTGTCTTAAAAGTATGTTATGTAAATCCCAATGATTAAAGCGTTGGACTTCATGGAGAGAATAGCGTATAGCACCATGTATTATCTGTGAGAAAAAATGCAGGTACTGTAACTGTTTTATATTTTGTCCGTGAGAATAGAGTCTCTACAATAGAATGTGAATTTCAGATAATTTTTTTTATGAAAACATTTTTACCATTGGGGCTTTGCATTTTGTATACATTATAGATCACAGATTGTGTGTAAAGTCACTATTACTTTCATTTGGAAATCATAGAGCTTGTGTAACGATCTTTTCCAGGACAATAATCCAAAGCACTCTCCGCTTTCTAGTTGTAGAATGGTGGCATGAATTAAATCTGATAACCTCTTCAGTGGGGTCAATACAATTCGATGACTAGTTGCCAATTCCACTAGTTTACTTAAGTTTTGTCGACAATTGGAATTCCCACCAATTCAATTGTCGCCAATGTGACTGTTTAGTCGGCGATGTATGTACAATTCCTGACAATTTGTTCTCCCTATAGGTTATAATGGTCAGACCAATTCAATGAACTCGCGGGTGGGGAGAGAGTTCGAATTCCCGACAATTTTAGACTTAAACTCTCCCTTTTTTTCTCTCATCCCCCAAGGGGTGAGAGTTTACAAATTTTTGTTTTGAATTTAATACTAAGCTATTAGAAATGCTGTAAATAGGTCTAATTTTTCAATCCAACACATTTATATTCCCACTGGATAGTTTAGCAAGTGGTTTGTCCCTTTCCCTTCTTGGTTGTTTCAACTAACATATCTTGCTGCAGTAGAGGATTTCATCGGAAGGAGGAAGGACAGCATGCACCTGATTGGAGTTTTAAGAGGACGCCAATCAAATGTTATCGTATAGTACATGATTACACAACTAGGACAGCGATGTGTTTTGTGCCGCAGCGCACTGCAAACAACACTGCAGCGGGGCAGTTATGTCAGAGAATGCTGGTTCTCCCTACAAAATGGCAGGTTTAAGTTGCGAGAACCGTCATTCTCTGATTTATGGAGCGCTAAATTGACTAGCTGCGGGAGCCCCCTACTTGCACTATTCAATCCGTGCTGAAACTGAATCTACCCCTTCGAAAAACATTTTACTTAATTTAATATTATTTTCAGAATTTTTAAATAAACTTTTGGACTTGCGGTGCTGTGAAAAAAATTCTGATACTCAGGTGGTGATACAAAAAAGTTTGGAAAACCACTGCACTACACTACTAAATAAAATAAAAAAACACTTTACTACTGCTTCTACTCTACACCGCTCACCCTGCACACACTACAATACTGCTGCTAATCTCTACTCCCGGCCCCACCTACAGTACACTACAGCCCCATACACACAGGGAGATTTCCCCAGAGATGTGTGCTGAGTGAGGAGGAGGGGGTCGCTCATGTCACCCAGCGGAGAAATGAGTGATGTGCTAGATTGAGCCTGCATGCAGGCTCAATCTAGCACCAGCGACAGTGAAGCGCGGGGCTGCGCATTGCTATCGCTGTGGGGGTACACACGGAGAGATCCGTGCTTAACTTCTAAGCAATCTAGTCAGATTGCTTAGAATTTAAACACTGATCTCTGTGTGTACCCCCCTTACCTCTCATCCAATACACTACTTCACTCCCTTCCCTGCATAATCCGTCACTACCCTGCACTGCACCCCCCTCCCCACACACACTATCTTGCACCCCCATCCCCACAAACACTATACTACAGCCACTACCCTGCACTCCACTCCCCACACCTAGTACACTAGGCCGGACAATCGGTTGATCGGCAGTTCATGCTACCATATTAGTAACCTACTCTTAGTGTACATAGACCCCTGAGTATTTACTATATGAGAACATAAGACATTTGCACAGGGGCAATTCCCAAAGTGAAAATGGCAAACACATATGCATGGACAAATGTACTGCAGGTCAGTATTTTTGTAACTTTGGAAGTAATTTGGAGTTGGGTACATACCCATTTGCATAGTGAAATATCCACATTTGACCTGTACATGCCTACATCTCAACCAACACTCGGGTGTGGAATGGCTGACCGGTGGTAAGCATACCGGCAGCGGAATCCCGGCGGGGGTGAGTGCAGCGAGCCCCTTGCAGGCTCTCAGCGCTGAGGGCTCGGTGGTGCCCTGCGCTCGCCACGGCTTCTATTCCCACTCTATGGGTGTCGTGGACACCCACGAATGGGAATAGTCCCTGTTAGTAGGCATGCCGACCGTCGGGATAGTGAGGGTGCGGGATGTAGGGGGAGGTCATGTGATTGTCCGTCTCCTGACCGCCGGTCACATGAATACATCCCCCCAACACTCCCTTCCCCACACACAGTACACTACCTATTACCCTGCATACCCCTCCCCGCAAACACTACTGCAGCTACCCTGCACCCTCTCAATGCACACACTACACTACTTCTCACTGTACACACCCTCCCCTGCATACTACCGCCGAACAAGTGGATACCTTTAAATACCTGGGTTCAACTATCAACAGTTAACAGATAGCCGCTACAAGTGACATCACGAGTGCCACAGCTGCCTTTGCAACTCTGAAAAAAGGCCTCTGGGACCAAAAGGACATTGCCATTGCCACAAAAATTAGGGTATTCAACATATCAAATTTACTTTATGGTTCAGAATAAAGGCAATACTTAAAAACGACCTAACAAAGCTGGAATGTTTCCAAATGAGGTGCTTACGAAATATACTTTAAAAAAACGAATGGACCGGAGAAATTAAAACATCCAAAAACTATTCAAAGACCAACCCACAGTTGAATCCTATATTAAAAGACAGCGTTTAAAGTGGTTTGGACTTGTCTGCAGAATGGAGCCAAAAAGAATACCATACCAGTGCCTAAATACTGTAACACATTCCGGAGGAATGGAAAATAGTAAGTGATACGCCAAAGAAAACATGGCTAAAGTCGATTGCCCAAGATCTTCAACCATTACACTTCCATATTGATGATGCCAAGCAAGCCGCCCTAAACCAATCCCAGTTACGTGTGATTATTAGTGATACCCTGCCTTTGGCTGTCAGAGTGCCAGCAAGGTTACCCTACTGGTGCCAACTGCCAACGACAATTAAGTCACATTATAAAGCGATGATTGATGTTTTTCCACACTTTCACAGAACAATATACTGCTTCCCACTGCTGCTACCATTCCTTTCATGTCAGTACCAAAATGGTTGTGGCTTCTACTCCAAAGTCTTGCCTTAACATTACATTCCTGTGAGTAAAAGGATTGAAAATAAGTCTTCTCCCTGTCCCTACTCCCGACTTGCATATTTAAGTCAGCAGAGTCGGCCCTAACCAATATGATGCCCTAGGCAAGATTTTGGCTGGTGCCCCCTAGCACCACCGCTGGTTCCGCCTCTGACCTTGCACCTCTTTCCCAGCACCATCACCCCTCACCCATAGCGGTCCTTATTTTGGTGTTTGTACCCCCTATATTTTAAATAGGAACAGTTCGCACATTTGGCACACAGCCCAAAAAGGGGTGTGTTTTTGCTGACAAGGGGCATTGCCACACAATAGTATCCCCAATTCCAATTACGCCACACAGTACTGCAACTATATTCACATTTGATCATGTGATAGTGTCCATAATTCATATTACATCCCACAGTAGTATCACTTTACCTTATAAACGTTACTCCTCACAGTAGAGCCCCTTATTCACATTACATCACACTGAATTGCTCCTTATTCACATTACACCACACCCTATTGCTCTTTATTCAGATTAGACGACACAGTAGTGCCCTTTCTATACGCAAGGCCACATAGTAAAGCACCTTATACATATAATGCCACACATTAGTAATGCATTTATACACATAATTCCACACAGTAATGCCCCTTATACATATGAGACACATTATTAATGTCCTTATAAACATAATGCACCTTACACATTATGACAGCCTTTATTAATGCCCTTTTACACATAATGTCCCTTACACATATGCCGCACATTATTAATACCCTTATACACATAATGACACACAAATAGTGCCCCCTACACATTTGCTGCACATTATTAGTGCCCCTATACACATGACACACATACAGTAGTACCCTGTTACACATATGCTGCACATTATTAATGCCCTTATATACATAATGACACACATATGTTGCACATTATTAATGCATTTTTACATGACACACATAATGCTCCTTACACATATTCCGAACACTACTGCACAACCAACCCACTCACATGCACACAGTCATGCCACTAACACTGTGACCTCTGTCTCTGCTTGGATACAGATGTGTCCTCATATATCTTGCCTCAATGCTAACGTTGGGCACCTTTTTTCTATTAAAATGAAACTTATTTGCATTGCTATGTGGCTAGGATGCACAAGCAGCTTCTGCTGATTAAAATGATATGCAGCATGCCTATATACTGTGTGAGACTGTGGCTGTATCTGCATATGAAATGCTACACACAGAATATAGGCATGCCGCATATCATTTTAATCAGCAGAAGCTGCTGATGCCCCTAGGCATATCAAATGCCCTAGGCAATTGCCTAGTTTGCCTATACCTATGGCCGGCTCTGTAAGTCAGCCTAAATACAATATCCCTCCCTGAAGTGAATTTCAGACTAAAAAAAACAAACACATTCCTGACAATTGAATTCCCGGGAGTTTGCAAATTCCCGGGAGTTTGCAAATTCCCGACAATCATATTTAAGTCAGACTAATTACAATATCTCTCTCTGAATTGAATTGGCGACTAAAAAACACATTCCTGACAATTACATTCCCGTGATGCACGGGAGTTTGTAAAGTCAGGAATTTGAAGACAAACTGTCACTGAATTGACCCCAATGAGTTGATATTCAGCACATTATTACAGTCAGTGGTGGCAGTGGCGGAACAAGCAAGCGGTGGGCCCAGGTGCGACAAAATGCTTTGGGCCCCCCCCCCCATCCAAGTCCACCCCAGGGGCAGTGCGCGCCGTAGGCGCGCGCAAAAATACATAGTGGCGTGGCTTCGTGGGGAAGGGGTGTGGCCACAAAATAATACCAACACAGTAGTCTCCATTATTCAAATTACGCCACACAGTAGCACCACTACACCAGGTAGAGACCCTTTTACACCTTACAGCGAACAGATTCCTCTTTTTACACATTACAGCAGACAGCGTGCCCTTTTTACACATAACGGCAGACCGCGTGCCCTTGTTACACATTACGGCAGACAGCGTGCCCTTTTTACACATTACAGCAGACAGCGTGCCCTTGTTACACATAGCGGCAGACAGCGTGCCCTTTTTACACATTACGGCAGACAGCGTGCCCTTGTTACACATTACGGCAGACCGCGTGCCCTTGTTACACATTACGGCAGACAGCGTGCCCTTGTTACACATTACGGCAGACAGCGTCCCCATTTTTACACATTACGGCAGGCAGATTCCCCATTTTTACACATAGCAGCAGGCAGATTCCCCATTTTTACACATAGCGTCAGGCAGTCCCCCTGTTTTACAGATAGCGTCAGGCAGTCCCCCTTTTTTACACATTACGGCAGGCAGATTCCCCTTTTTACACATTGCGTCGGGCAGATTACCCCTTTTTACACATAGCGGCAGGCAGTCCCCCATTTTTACACATTGCGGCAGGCTGATTCCCCCTTTTTACACATTGCGGCAGGCAGTCCCCCCTTTTTACACATTGCGGCAGGCAGTCCCCCCTTTTTACACATTGCGGCAGGCAATCCCCCCTTTTTACACATTGCTGCAGGCAGTCCCCCCTTTTTACACATTGCTGCAGGCAGTCCCCCCTTTTTACACATTGCGGCAGGTATGCCCCCCTTTTTACACATTGCGGCATGTAGTCCCCCCTTTTTACACAGTGCAGCAGGTAGTCCCCCATTTTTACACAGTGCGGCAGGTAGTCCCCCATTTTTACACATTGCGGCAGGCAGGCACAAGAAAGAAGGAAAGAAAGAAGGAAAGAAGGAAAGAAAGAAAGAAAGAAAGAAAGAAAGAAAGAAAGAAAGAAAGAAAGAAAGAAGAATTATACTTACCCTCTCCGCTGGCTCAGGCTCCTCGGTGCAGCGTCAGAGACGATTCCCGGGCTGGAGAGAAGGAGGAGGAGGGAGGCTGAGAAGAGAGCCGCAGCAGCGCTGTGTTACTGGTGGAGGCGCTGCTGCTGCTGCCCCTCTGCTTCCCTATAGGCTGTTCTCGGAAGACAGCCTATAGGGAAGCAGAGGGGCAGCAGCAGCAGCGCCTCCACCAGTAACAAAGCGCTGCTGCGGCTCCCTTCTCAGCCTCCCTCCTCCTCCTTCCCCCGTCTGTAGTACCGCTGCTCCTCTCCTCTCCTCTCTTCGCCGGGCGGCTGTGCGCTGCGGGCAGCGGTTGCCTGCAGCGCACAGCGGCATGTAATGAGTCAGTTTGACTCATTACATGCTTGGGCCCCTGGACAGAGGCGGGCCCCAGTGCAGTGCACTGCCTGCACTGCCGGTAGTTCCGCCTCTGAGTGGTGGAACTACTGCTGGTGCAGGTGGAGCATTGCACTGGGCCCCACGGCAGTGAAGGGGCCCACAGCCGATCAGTACTGATAATGAGTCAGACCGACTCATTACAGTACAAAGTGGTCAGCTGGTGACATAAGGAAGGAAGAAAAGTCTCCTCCCCTCACACTCCTCTCATCTCCATGGCTCCATCGTAAAGGGTATTAGGGGCAAACACATAGCATGTCCCCAAGCTAACAAAGTGGCCCAGCCCAATAGGCACAGAGGCTTCCCTTTTCCTGTTTTTTAGATAGCAAAAAACAGACAATTGAATATCCCCCATTATGTGATATGGGATGGATACATTTTGTGATTTCAGAGTAAACTGGGGCACAATTTGTGATTTGGGGATACACTGGCCACATTGGCCCCAATATATTAAGCCTTAACAAGAGATAAAGTGGGGACAGATTAAGGGGTCTATTCATGAAGTAGTGAAAAAAGTGGAGAAGTGAGCCAGTGGAGAAGTTGCTCATGGAAACCAATCAGCATTGAAGTAACATTTATAATTTGCATACTATACAATTGTACAGAGCAGCTGATTGGTTACTATGGGCAACTTCTCCACAGGCTTACTTCTCCACTCTTTTCACTGCTTCATGAATAGACCCCTTAGAGTGATAAACAACCAACCAACCAGCTCATAAGTGTCATTTTTCAAATGCAGTCTGTGACATGGCAGTTAGGAAGCTGATTGACTGGTCATTTATCACTCCCTATCAGTCTCCACTTTACCTCTTGTTAAGGCTTAATACATTTTGGCCTTTAAGTGATATGGGGGCACACTAGGGTACATTATGTGATTTGGGGCACACTTGGGTATTTTATGTGCTTTGGGGGCACACTGGGGCATTGCATTTGATTTGGGGGCACACTGTGGCATTGTATTTGATTTGGGGGCACACTTGGGCATATTGTGTGCTCTGGGGGCACACTGGGACATATGTGATTTGGGGGCACACTGGGACATATTATGGGATTTAGGAGCACACTAGGGCATATGTGCTTTGGGGCCACACTGGGGCATATTATGGGATTTCGGGGGCACACTGAGGTGTTTGATGTGATTTGAGGGCACATTGTGGCATATTATGGCACAGTGTACAGTTGAAGGTTTGAGGCACCTTCAGCCTAGAGTTGCACCCCTCTCCACTTGTCACTGATTGCTTTTAAGAAGGGAACCTAGCATTCAGGGACGTGCGGGGACCTAAATGGCTCAGGAGGCACTGGCTAACCTCAGAGCCAGATTTACATGCAATATATGAGCCAAAGGGTACATACACAGGTGCCGCATTATAAACTCCTGGAAATCTGGTGAGTTTTGATTAGAAATGTGTGGAAAGGATACACAGGTGAGGCACTGCCTCACCTGCCATAGACTTTTTATTCCAGAGTTTGGGCTATAGAAATTATTAGAATAATGCAAAGAAGATATTTCAAACATATTATCAGTATTTTGAATATATTTTATTCAGTCAAAACTCTGGTTTAAATGTAAGTATGACAGGAAAGGCTTTGCCTCGCCTGCCTCACCCCACCGCACGTCACTGCTAGCATTATCTGACTGCACATTTGAACAAGGCACAATTAAGGTAAGACCTGTACCTAATTTATATAATATGTCAGTTGTGGGGTAGTTTTACTGAGCTGCTGCCAGGGCATCATAATACAATGCTTATTTTAGAATTCTATAACTCTTTTATTGTTTGTTTTCTATGTAACATTTTTCACACAATTATTTTTCACCCCTGTAAAGCATGCAGTAGCTGCTCATATCTATCTAATTTTCTTATACACTTCACTTTTCTCACTTGTGTACCTGGCTGGGTTGGTTTGGGGGTGTCCCACGCCCAATACTGGAACCCATGTTAGGGATTTACCCAATTATGAGGTTACCGTTACGTGGTGGGTAAGAGAATTTAATTTGGCCAAGATTATGCACACAAAAATACCCTATTTCATTGCAAAATGTATTACAAAATGTACTACAATTCTAATCAATAATGTTTTAATAGTGCATCTTTCATTCTTTCTCTTTATGTGTGGTACTACAGGTCTCAGCAAGGTAGCACCTCTCATTACTTGTAGTTAGGGTGTGCAGTCTAGGACCCCTTCCCTACGTATTGTCCATCATATGACAGACATACTGTATACTGCATGTGACTGTTTGTAATGTATATGATGGCTTATAATGAAATAAGAGGGCAACCACTGTCTTCCTTGTACAGTTTTCATTAGGTTGACAGTCATTGATGCACTGATTTAAATACTTTTTTACCTACCTACAGACATTAGATCCAGTATATATAGTATATTTTACCACTAGAAGGCTAAAAAAAAGAGGTTGGAGCTATTAGATATTGACATTTTAATTATTATATAAATGTAATACAGCATTGAATCATTAGCATTATTCACAGTTATTGTATTTTTTAATAAATGTTTAAGTCTCTCATGGCTTCTATTTTCTCTGGTGATTTTCTAACATTACAGGGGTCAGTGTCCTGCCAGATAGCTGCAGACAGGATTATTATATACAGTAATTAGCACCCCCTGCTGTTGTTGTGTTGTTTTTTATGCTTCCTAGATGCCAGCTGTGTCATGAACAAATGAACCACTAACATGATTGTACCTTGAGTCCTTGACATACTATTAAAGCCTCGTAGCTGACCTGCATTTATATTTAATGCTTAGAAACTTGTTTGGTAACCTGCCCTGTGCTCTTTTGCATATTCAAAGATGGTAATTGAGTGATGCACAAAATCACTGTATTGCTGGCATTTAGAAACAGATGCTGTCTTTCTACTTGTGGATATTATCATGGCTCTTCTAGATTCTGGCCCGAATGTCAAGGAGGATCCTGCAGGTTTTTATTTTTTTCTGGTCTCTCTTTCTCTTTTCCCAAGGGGTCCTGCACATTGCACAGGAGTATGCTTACACAGGGTTAAAATAGCTATTGGTGTATTTCACTTACATAGCTGGAAGCTGAACATGAGTTCCTGTGCCCTGGTTCCTGTTGCTGACTCTTTTTACTCATTACCGGGATATGTTTTGTTTGCTACCAGCCCTGACTATGGATTGTATACTCAATATAATTTGTCTGCTTACAGCCTAGTGATATTCAAACCAATGAAGGTTCTTTTGCGCCCCTATTTATCAATGAGTGATAAATTTCACAGTGAGCGATAAATTGCACCAGCCAATCAGCCCCTCACTTCCATGCCACAGGCTATGTTTGAAAAATGACAGGAGCGGATTGGCTGGTGAAATGTATCACTCATTGATAAATAAGGTCATTTGTGTGTTGCTACTTGGGATATGATACTGTGAAAAAAGAAAAAACATATAGGCTCATTTATCAATGAGTGATAAACTTTACTGTGAGTGATAAATTGTACCAGCCAATCACCTCCTGTCATTTTTCAAACACAGCCTGTTATATGGACGTTAGGAGCTGATTGGCTGGTACAGTTTATCACTCACAGTGAAATTTATCACTCATTGATAAATGTGCCCAATAGTGTAATATTTTCAAATAATACATAGTACACCCTGCGCATATGTTGAGCTAGTAGAAATGTGTTGATAAAACACATTTCTACACCACAGTATTCTGTTATGGGTAATCATCTTCCAATCATTGATATCTCCCCTCGCTATATAAGAAAATTACTTGATTAATGTCTGATCTTCTTATCCCAATCTGGTTTAAGCATGGAAAACAAATATTGTATGAGGAAAGACTTATTTTACCACCATACTAGAAAAGTAGAGCACATTCCACACACTATGCAGAAACATAATGATGAACCCAATTGCATTCATTGACGCATCATAAATAAACATCACAAAAAGGAATTATGTAAAAGTAGCAGCAAAGTTCTCTTTCAAGTTTTAATTTTCACATTACCTGATTACATGCTCAATACCTTTCTTTGCAGTGTTTGTTAATGTTGTGTCCGGTGCATATTTACTTATTTAGCATGACACAGGATACATACAAAATGGACTACATAACTTTAGTCAAATACAGATAACATTAATAAGAATTCATTACAGCATAGTAAGATATATTCTCTAGAGTACATTTACATGACAAATCAATGAATAAGCTTTCCTATTTGACTATATGATGTGCAATGTATATGTTGCTTACCACTGCTGCATTTTCTGAATTCCTTTCTGTAATAGCCTTTGAGAGACACGTGTACACTCATGAGGAAGTCTCCCCCATAGGTGCTTGCTGCTGTGGGCAGGGCAATGTTTTCTGCAGGGGGAGCCATGCCTTCTGCAGATCACATAGCACTACCCACTGCAGCCAGCAACTATAGAGACAGACCTCCAGGGGTGTATTTACCCATTGGCCAGGATGGCACTCGACAGGGTCGCCAGCCGAACAGGGGGCGCCACCCGACTGTGCCACCCTCGGGCAGTGGGTGGAATCCCTTAAGCCATAGTGTCTGGCAATACCTGCTGTGCCGAGCTGCCTGTGCATTGCCTGGGATAGAGGGTGGAGGATCGCTCAGCAGGCAGGAGCTGGCACCGGTGTCCGGCACCGCAATGCACTACAGGGAAGAAACCGAAAATAAACTACAACTCCCAGCAACCCTTGCTGGCGGGAGCTGTAGTTTTTTTTCCAGCTTCTTCACGTAGTTTGGTGCTGTGCCGGACACCGGCGCCAGCTCCTGCCTGCAGAGCGATCCTTCACCCTCCATCCCAGGCAGCTCGGAACAGCAGGTATTGGGAGACACTACGGCTATCTGCTGGGATGTTATGGGGTGAGGACTAGGGTTATGTGCTGTGTTGGGAGTCTATGTATGTGCTGGGAGTGGGGGAGACTACTACTATGTGCTAAGGGCGGACTACAGCTATGTGCTGGGAGGGAAACGGGGACTATGGCTATGTGCTTGGGGAATTGAGGGTCTATGTGCAGGGAGGGGGACTATGGCTATCTATGTTGGCAGGGAATTATCGTTATGTGATGGGAGGGAGGTGGGGACTACTGTATGACTGTGTTGGGAGAGGTGGAGACTACGGCTATGTACTGGGGGGACTACGGCTATTGCTTGGGGAGTTGGGGGATATGGCTATTTACTGGGAGGAGGATGGGGACTATGACTATATGACTGTGGGGGCATATCTGGCACTGTGGGGGCTTATCTGGCACTGTGGGGGCATAGGTGTATCTGGCACTATGGGGGCATATCTAACACCGTGGGGGCACATCTGGCACTGTGGGAGCATATCTGGCACTGTGGGGGCATGTGTATCTGGCAATGTGGGGGCATATCTGGCAACGTGGGGGCATATCTGGCAACGTGGGGAAATATGTGTATCTGGCACTGTAGGGGCATATCTAGCACTGTGGGGGGCATATCTTGCACTGTGGGGGCATATCTAGCATTGTGGGGCATTTCTGGCACTGTGCGGGTATGTGTGTATCTGGCACTGTGAGGGCATATGCGTTTCTGGCACTGCGGGGGCCTATGTGTATCTGGCACTATTGGGGGCATATGTGTATCTGACACTGCAGTATTGGGGTCATATGTGTATCATGTCCCCATTTTCATTGGCCATGCCCCATGTGGCCACACCAATTTTTGGGGCGGGCACGCGCACACAGTACCACTAACTTTTTTTTTTCTACTTGCACCACTGGGTAGTGCACTGCACTGCACTTCTTTGCACTACTATTTGATTATACTACCTGGCCTTGGGTGGCAGTGCATTCTCAGCCAGGCCAGGCACTGCTGATGTTTCCTCAGTGTTATAAGAATTACTGTGTGGGCATAATGTGTAAAGGGATATGTTACTGTATGGACATGATGTGTATAAGGGTTACTACTGTGTAGCGTAATTTGAATTGGGGGAACTATTGTATGGTCATGCCCCTTTCCCACAAAATCATGTCCCTTTTTTGCACATGCACCTTCCCTATTTCAAATATTGGGGGCGCCAGTCCCTTACTTTGCCAGGGCGCTTGGACCCCCTAGATACATCCCTGCAGACCTCCTCCTGAGAGCACATGCCCCCCAACCTATCATCCCCTCCTCCCTGCTGACCTATGGGTGCAGCAGCAGCTGCGTGGGACAAATATCCCCCTGTGTGGCCGCTAGTGCCTTCTGAATGCCCACCGGCCCCCCATGTGGCAGTCACCGGGAAACCTTTTTACATTTTTTTGAGGGGGCTTGACCACAGTACCCTGAGAGTACTTGTTGGTATTTAAATGCACAAGCAGTCTGTGTATTTATTGCTTGCAATGACTACTCTGTTTCCACCTAACAACCTCTTGTTCAACCTGTCAGTGTTCTCCAAGGGTCCATTCTTGGCCCCTTTCTCTTTTCCTTATATAATTTTTCCTTTGGGGATCTCAACATCTCCTTTGGTCTCCAATACCCCCTCTGTGATGATGATTCCTATCTTTTAATTCTCCTTGACTGACCTATTGTGCTGTTATCCCACACTCCCCCCGAGCATTCATGTTCCATCCTCTCCACAAGCCCACAGCCTGCTCATTACCCTTGAAACATTCCTCTTTTTGGCCACATTCAGTAACTTCATAAAAATGCTGCTCCTACCTACATAACATCTGCTGGCTCAAACCCTTTGTTGCCTTGGATACAAATAAAACTCTCATCCACTCACTTGTTATCCCACTTCAGTCCGTCCTTAACACCGTTTCTTGTCTTTTTCCCCCCTCCCGTAATTCAGCATCATCCTCTCTTCTCTGCCAGATGCCGTTTTCCTATTCTCTAATGAATTCAGCTCAAACTCCTCAAATTACCTCCTTGTTCCATTAATGTGTATTCGATAAATACATTTCTGCAGGGGGGTACACTGGTATTCCACAGGGAATAATATCGGGGTGTAGAGTTGGATCTTGATCCGAGGCACCAACAGGCTAAAGCTTTGACTGTTCCCAGGATGCACTGCACCGCCTCCTCTATATCCACGCCTCCAGGCACTGGAGCTCAGTTTGTAAGTTGGTGCCTGCAGTGCAGGCAGCTAACAGGGAGGGCTGCGCTAGGCTGCCCTGAAAAGAGCTTTTCTGACAAGAAAGAAGACTTCAAGGGCCGCAACAAAGGCACTTGGTGCTATATGTCATGCTGACATATCGTGCTGCGGCTCCCTCACCTCCTCCAGCGGCGCTGTATACTCCCGCGCCCTGGTTGCCGGGTACTTACAGCGGAGGTGTTTCGGTCTCATCAGGCACACATACCGTTGCTGCTCTCCTGGATCGCGTGGCTGCACGATAGGGAGGAGGTAAGAGGGTCCCCCAGGTGGGACCCGCCGAGATCGCGATCCAGTCGTGGTCTCCGGAGATGGGCCGCGCCGCTGGCATGGACACTGTGGCCGTGCAGGGACCCCACTATATCCATCAGGGCAAGGAGCACAGGTTGGATTTACTAAAATCCATTTAGTATAGGCTCCATAGTACCCGGTGGTGAAGTCCAGCAGAGGGGATAAGGCTCTGACCTGTAGCCACTCCCCCAGCCCCATCTACAGCAGATGTCCCCACCCTGGAGCTGCATCTCTCTCTCCCTCACTCCCTGTCAGCGTTTGGGCACCATTACACAGAGCTGCGCTGATTCTGGGACTGCTGGGTGGTGTCTCCTCTGTAAAGCCACCTGCCTCATCAGCGCTGTGCATTTACAGGACACTTAAGTATTCTACATGTCATTTAGACAGTTTTAGTTAAGAACAAGTGCATACCTACAGGAATATTTAGTACAAGTATTCTGTGATATACATCCAGTCTTTACTGTGCATTGTTATATCTGTATACATACAGTACATAGCTTTACGTAGTATTGCTAGTCCAGTGCAGTTTTATTGTTGGTTGTAATAATTTCTGCATTGTACATGTGACTGTGTGTGCCAATAGCTGCTGTGTGGTTCCTATTCCATGGTTCACACACATACTGTATTGCTATCACTATATTCTGTACCCTGACGGGGGCTAAGTGCATCAGGGTCCTATATACTGTAGTGTTTCACAGGATATACTGTTTGGTATTTTTCTCTGTGTATTTCAGGCACTTTATACCACTTAAATCCTCTGTTTGTGATCTGCATTTGCAGTCACACTCCACAGGGATTTTTGTCAGGTACTGTGTCTGGCTATATTGTACTGTTACGCCCTAGGGCTACATTCTCCAATAATGTCTGCGTCACAGGGCGGGAGATCTGTGGCTGATCCTGCGTCATGCAGTGCTGACGCCACGGATTTATCTGAGGAAAATATTCCAGCTGAGGATCCAGGTAGTGGGGGTTCTGTACCCCTCGGTCAGCCTGCAGCACCGGTGGCACACCAAGACCCACCTTGGGCTGCTTTTTCTAATTTACTGACTACGCTAGTAACAAGACTTGCACCCCCTGTGGAACCTCTTGTGCCTCTACAATCACATATTGTCCCCGTTGTAAATCCACCGTGGGTGGATTCTCTGTCTACTCTGTTACAACAGTTAAATCAGACTTTGGTTAAACAAAAGCCTGACCCTCGCCCTCCTAGGACCAAAGGGTCATCTAAGCAGGCCATTTTTTCTTCACAGTCCACGCATGTTTCGGATACTTCATCCGATGAAGATGGTGTATATACTGACCCATCAGACACTGATGCAGATGCTTCTGATGGGGAATCTACAACACAGGTGGATGTTCCTGACCTCTTGGAGGCTATCAAACTGATTCTTCAGATTGATGAATAACCTGAACTTCCAGATACGTCTAAGAAACCTGATAAGTTCAAACATCAGAAGGTTACTAAATTAGTTTTACCACATTCTGGCCTTATTATTTGACATACGTCAGGAATTCTGGGAGTCCCCAGGAAATAAATTCTCCCTGTCTAAAAAGATGCTAGCTCGTTATCCCCTCATTGCAGAGTTAAGTAAAAATTGGGAAACACCGCCACCGGTGGACTCACATGTTGTATGTCTGGTGGTGTCTTCTACTCTGCCTGTCACTACCATCACCTCTCTGAAGAAACCGACGGATAAGCGTGTGGAGGATTGCTTGAAGTCTATTTACACTCTTGCAGGTGCTGTGCATAGACCTACTATAGCGGCTTCTTGGGCTGCAAAAGCTATTGAAGCCTGGGTTCAAGAAGTTGAAGCGGAGCTACCTTCAAATTTTTCTGATAATGCCAGACAGTGTCTTTCATACATTACCACAGCCTCTCATTACATTCAGGAGGTGGCCTCTGATGCCGGTGTGCTGGCAGCCAAAGCATCTACTACGTCCATTCTGGCTCTCCGGATTCTGTGGTTGCGGTCCTGGTCTGTGGATCTGCACTCTAAAAAGACCTTGGAGGTGATCCCTTTTAAGGGAAACATCCTTTTTGGGGAAGATCTTAACAAGATTGTTGCTGCATGTCTGTTGAGTACTAATCCTTTGGCTCCGAAGGCTAAGAGTACCACCTTTCATTCCTTTCGACCTTCAAGTAAAGCAAAGGATCAGGGGTACCCAAAACAGGCTCGCACTTCCAAAACCTCTAAGCCCACACCTAAACGTTCCTGGGCTGCCCGTCAGCCTGCTTCCAAACCAGACAAGCCTGCTGCATGACGGGGCGGGCCTACCCCTGGGGGACCCCAGGGTGGGATGCCGACTTCTGTGGTTCGGCCAGGTCTGGTTACAGACCACTTCAGATGCCTGGGTGAGGGAAGTCGTCACTCACGGTTATGCCATCTCTTTCAAGAAACGTCTCCCTTGCCGGTTTTGCTCGACAAATATCCCTTTGGATCCATCGAAAGCAAAAACTCTACATTTGGTGGTGAAATCCCTCCTGGATACAGGAGTGATAGTGCTGGTGCTTCTGGCTCAGAGAGGCAGGAGGTACTATTCAATGCTGTTCCTGGTTCCGAAACCGATTGGATCCTCCCGACCCATTCTCAACCTCAAGCCTTTGAACAAATTTGGGAAGGTGTCCAAATTCCGTATGGAAACTCTTCGCTCTATTGTTCTGGCCTTGGAGCCCAAGGACTATATGGTATTCCTGGACATACAGGATGCTTACCTACATATACCTATTGCCATGTCACATCAGCAATATCTGCAGTTTGCTATTGGCAACCTACATTATCAATTCCAGGCCTTGCCTTTTGGAACTGACCACGGCTCTGCAAATCTTCGCCAAGGTAATGGCAGTTATGACGGCCCTTCTCCGCCATCACGGTATCAGGATCCTGCCGTATCTGGACAACTTGTTGATCCTGGCGAACTCCCCAGAGGTTCTCCTCCGTCATCTGGAACTGATGGTCCAATTCCTGCAAGTTCACGGGTGGCTCATCAATTGGAAGAAATCCTCGCTGGTCCCTGCTCAGGGCATGTTGCACCTGGGGGTGTTACTGGACACAGACAACCAATGGTTGTTTTTGTCTCCAGAGAAGGTCCTGAAACTTCAGGACATGATAAGATGCTTCCTCTCTCGCCCACATGTGTCAATACACTCGGCGATGCAAGTACTAGGCCTCATGGTGTCGGCTATCGAGTATGCTCAATTTCATTCTCGCCCTCTGCAGTGGTTAATTCTTTCCAAGTGGGACGGCCTGCCTTACCGGATCAGGTCTCACATGATTTCCTTGACTCCAGAAGTTCGTCTGTCTCTGAGCTGGTGGCTCCAGGACCAACGATTGAGCAGGGGTCGTTCCTTCTGGATCTCCAACTGTGTCCTCCTAACAACAGATACCAGTCTGCGGGGTTGGGGCACGGTGTTGGAGCAACACTCTCTTCAGGGTCGGTGGACCAGGGAGGAATCTCTCCTTCCGATAAACATTCTGGAGCTGCGGGCAGTTTTCAATGCTCTGACACTGGCCCTGCCTCTGGTACAGAACAGGCCTGTTCAAATACAGTCAGACAACGTCACCACGGTGCCGTACATAAATCATCAAGGTGGTACTCGAAGCCGCATGGCAATGACGGAAGCTTCAAAGGTTCTTCTATGGGCGGAACGCCATCTGCCAGCCATGTCGGCAGTGTTCATTCCGGGGATCCTCAACTGGGAAGCGGACTTCCTCAGTCATCAGGACGTACATGCTGGAGAGTGGAGCCATCATCCGAAAGTCTTTCAACTCCTAGTGGACAAGTGGGGCCTACCAGATGTAGACCTGATGGCGAATCGACAAAATCACAAGTTTCCGGTCTTCAGAGCAAGGATAAGGGATCCTCAAGCAGCATTCGTGGACATGCTGGCAATTCCATGGAACTTTTGGCTGCCATATGTGTTACCTACGGTGTCACTCCTGCCCAGGGTAATACGGAAGTTCAAGCAAGAAGGAGGAATACTACTTCTAATCGCTCCGGCGTGGCCCAGATGGCATTGGTTCTCAGACCTGCAGGGTCTCTCTATAGAGCATCCTGATAGTGTCCGTTATCTACCTTTTAACATTAGCTATATACTAATACTGTGTAGCCGTAAAGGCCGCTAAACCTCGTGCACGTGCTACGCACTCCATACGCTATTTGCGTATGAAGACCTCACACATGGTACGCAAGTAACGTACACACACTGCGCTGGGTGTATGGAATACACACAGCGAGCGTACACACAGACAGTACTTTTATAAACTTTAAACACAGAGCCTGATTATACTGTAAGTCTTAGTATTGAGATACTGCAATGATATACCACTGGTTAACCTGGATATTTAAGCAAGCTGTTTGAGTGATTGAGATACTCAGAAACCCTTTGTACTAGCTAGAGAAACACAGACACCTTGCTGAGGTTCCAACGCCTTTACTAACGAGATTTAGCTATGTAAAAAGGGAAAAATACAGTTTACAGCTTATACACTACAGCACTAACATGAAACACCTAAGCAGGATAACTGGACATAAATATACAATAGCGTCTTAATCCTAAACAATAACAGAGAGAGAGAGAGAGAGAGAGTATGGCAAATACAGGCAGAGATTTAAGTTGGTCATAGAGAAAAACTTACACACGTGGGGAATGATCGCTGCGCAGTCCTGGATCCAGCTCTCTAGTTAGTCAATGATGAAAACCTTTTGTGGAGAGTAGACTGAGCTGGTCCAGCCTGGCTGTTTCTTATATACACTACATACAGTACACTACAAAGGGCCCTACAATCTCATTGTTCATTGGACACAGGAATCTGTCTTCACATTATAACAAAAGGTCATAGGTTTGTTTGAACAGGTGGGCTGTGACTATTCCAGACTGCTCAGGTGGGAGGGAATCTCAGGTTTCCCCCCACATGTGTAATAAAACAGCAAATACTTTTAAAGTCCATAAACTTCTTTTAAACATAACTATTCGCAGGAGCGATTAATCTCTTTCTAACCAACACCGGAATGTTTCTAATAAAATACTCTTCGGTTAGGTACTAAACACCACTGTTCAGACCCTTTCTGACCCTTCGTATCATGCAAAGAGGAATTCCTTTGTTCATGAACCAGTTACACTAAACATACTTACAGATATTATTAAAGGGACCATAACCTATAAAATATACTATTTGGATTAACTATGTAACGATCGAGTCGCCCGCCAGACGCACACAAACTCTACCGTAAATGCACATACCACGCGCCTGAGCGCACGACCGTGGAGACGCCATCACGCAACTGCGAATATGCGCACGCACGGGAGAGAATGTGCACGTGCAGCGGGCAAGCGCATGGGGTTAGTACAAGGCATCATAGGTCGCTATATTTTTCGACTTTGACAGTCCACCCTTTGGCAGTCACCAATAACTGCCACTTCCTAAACAGTTCAAACAGAAAAATATATGTCATCATGTAAATACCTTTTTATGATTGGGTAAAGGAGTAGAGGAGAAGGTTAGAAAGATATGACCTAGTGAGACAGTCAAAGCATGTGTGTATGAAATCCATGTTTGAGGGGTCATGTATCATCGTGCCGTACGTGTTTTAAATCAAGCTTCGATGTATTGCGAAGTATACATTTGAATCCTTCTTATCCCGTATTACGGGTCTGTGGATGGGCTGTCAAACTCTACCGAGCTCTTTTCGGCTTCTGGTTGCAACAAATAGGGGCGCACATTTAGTTGATGATACATGAAGGGGGAACATGTGAATGCTAATATGTGAGAATCACCTGTCGGCTATGTGAGATACTACCTGGAGGTTGTAGAGATGAAGCTAAGAAACAATCGTTATAAATGCAGTCGTAAACTATGTGAGTTTAAATAAACAGTCGCCGATTGAGGTCTTGTCTGATGTCTTGTCTGATGTCTTGTCTGATGTACATGTTTAGACTAGACAAAGGGCGATCGGGCACTGGTAAAGATAGTACTGTTTTAATACTGTGGAACCAAAATTTGGACAATTAAGCACTCCAAAATAGGAAAAGAGAAGAAAAGACTATGTCTTTTACTTCAATAAATAACGTTGTCCTGCTTGGTGGTGCGCCCAGAGCCAGAGAGTACATATACTAAAAGGAAGGGAGAGAAAGAAGGCTCTTGTGTGGGCGCACTCTTGAAGGGAGAGGAAAATTCCTATAACATATAGAGAGAAATACTTAAAACATAACTTTTAATGTTTATAATGAAAATACCCATATAAATGATCCTTATCAAAGAAAAAAATGTGATAATTAGAATTAATAAAATGTTCTGGTCTGTTTAATCACACTTGGTAATTGGAATGGTTGTAGACATTTATTGGTCTTACCCCCAATTCCCCTGACCAGCACAGAATATCTGTGTTAATAGAACCAGGGAGTGATCATAAGAGTTATTTAATAAGTAAGACCCACTTGGGCTACTTGATTGAAAATTGGTTGGTCTCCTGCATTCAAATGAGCTGGACTTTCTGACGTAAGCCACAAAAATTAGTATTAAGCCTCAAAAAGGAGAAGGGAAGGGGGAAAGGAGAATTAGTGGTGATGCTGCTGTTGGTATTGCAAACACATATGGAGGGAAATGGTCCCAACTCTACAACACCGGGTATTCGCAGGAAGTCTCCTCTCCTGGTACTGACCCGACCCAACGCTGTTTGGCTTCCAAGATCAGACGAGATCGGGCATTGGCAGCGTGGTATGATAGTAGAGAATTTTTTGATGTTGCACCAATGAGAGTGCACCTATGTAGGAAACGGAAGAAAGAGGAAGAACGGGAGACAGAAAGAAAAAAGAAAGAGAGGACGAGAAATGAAAATAGTATATAGAAGAGAAAAGGAATGAATCAGTATAGCGTAATTGAGGGATCTGCTTTCTGCGTTAGACACAGCTCAACAAAACCCACTTTGGTGGTATTGTGTTCCGTGAATCGCAGATGAGAGTCCATGAAGCAATAGTGAAGTATGAGCAAAAGGTATGAAAGATATACTGGGTTGAACTATCAAAAAATTAAGCATCGATTCGAAAATTCACATAGGTATTTAACGTGCATATTAGGATAATGTTTAGAAGTTCAAAGAACATGCTGAGGCTCACGATGAGTGAGATAATTATCAGACAAAATACCGGCCTCTGCTGGAAATTTTTTTTTGCATAATAGTATAAATACTTTAACAGATATTAATTTTGGAAAAATAAGGGAAGAAAAAAAGGGATGAAAAGACAATTTGGGCTGTATTAAGTTATTAGACAGTAGTGCTGTAGCAAAGAGCTTATGCGTGTGCTACACAAGTCCACATGACATGGAATAACATACAACAGATTAATATAAAGCGCATCAGGGGTTGCGGTCTGTGCAAAATGTACACAGAACGGCAGTGGAACTCTGATAAGGATACACAGATCTAAACATTCGCTGTATAATCAAGCATATTAATAAATGCACTTAATGTGTTGTTGTCTGTGCACACTATATACAGAGCACCAGTAGGTCCAATCAGATGTGATGGAAGTTTAGTGCTCATCAAAAGGTTGCCGTCTGTGCCAAGTATGCACAGGACAGCAGCAGGCTTGTAGTCAATAATACTATCTGCCAAAAAATATATCTACGTATGCTACAGGGCTATTAGCATGCTGTCTAGTGAAACATATATAGTAAATACACAGAGTGTGTTGCTGTCTGTGCAGGATGTGCACAGAGCAGCTGTAGGCTTACGGTCACCAAAATTGGAAAAAGAAGGCAGGTTAGGGCATTGTCATGTGCCCAGGCAGGAGCTGAGAAATCACTCTGAGTGTGGTCCCCCTCTCGGAAAACGCGTTTCGCCCTGACGGGCTTGTTCACTTCCGGGTTTAGGAGGGAGTGTGCAGCATGGGGTTTTATAGCAGCTAATGAAAATGTACTGACCCTTAATTGGAGGATATCTTGAGCGCTGGGCTGAGGATGGCAGCCGCCGCTGTGGAGCGTCTGTCCGTTGTTACGGCGACGGGACGTGACGTGCATAGGGGGGCGGGGCTTGTGCAATCACGGGAGGCCATTGGATGACTGGCCGTGTGTGCACATGTGATGGCCCTGAAATATCGCGAGATCACGGGCGCCATCTTTGTGGATGGCAGTTGCCTAATGTAAGAGCAAATAAATCCTTGGCGCCATCTTGGATAATGGCAAGACAGCAGCGCAGGGAAGGGAAGATTGATTACAACATAGATAAAGGACAGAATTAAGGGAACATTATGATACGTAGGAACCCTGGGTAGGAAGACAGGTGGGAGAAAATTGAAGTGGCATAAATAAAAATATAATAAAAATTAAATATAAATGAAAAAAATATTAATAAAGGATAAATAAGAATAAAAATAAAAATGGAATAATAATAAAAAACTAATGATAGCAATACCTTGGGGATTAAAGCAGAATGGCAGATCAGCAGTGCCAAAGTCTTATATTGATACATGAAGAAATGATGTGGGAGTAAGTGGGGTACATAATTAATAAAACTAAGGGTATTAGAGGATTGAATTATTATTGATGAAAAAAGGGTAGGAGGTGAGGGGAGGGAGGAAGAGGGAAGAAAAAACTGGTAAGCACCAAAAGGTGAAGGGGACAAGAGTGTGACAGTGAGGTGGAATATGGATAACTTAGGAACGGTGTAGATATGGAGTATGAGAGGAGAAAGGGAGGTAGAATGTGGGTATGGGGATAGGCGGGCGGGGGAATGGGGTGGGGAAAAAAAAAAAAAAAAAAGGAGGGAAGGTGAGAGTAATAGAAGAAAAAAAGAAAAAAAGAGAAAAAAAGAGAGATAGGCAGTAAAAGGAAGGTTAATTGTAGAAAGATGGTGAGAATTGGAATAGATTCTGTTACTGTGAGGATTATTCACAAGAACACTGCATAATTGATGTTTTCATTCAGGCCATAAGGCCTGAGACTGTTGAGCCGAAAGATCCATTCACTTTCCTTCTTGTATAGTTCCTTAGTAATATCCCCACCTCGTATGCCCAATTGGACACGATCTAGACCGAAGACTTTAAGTTCTTTGATGGATCCCTTGTGGTGATGGTGAAAATGCCTGGCAACAGAAGTAAGTTGTTTCATTCGTGCAAGGTCTTTCGCTGCATTGCGTATATTGCCCAAATGTTCCAGAACTCTTTCTTTGAGTTTTCGTGTGGTCATACCGACATATTTTAGATTACATCTGCAGATTATACAGTAAATAACTGCTTGTGTATCACAATTGAAAAAGTGTTGTAATTTCACTGTTTGGCCATATCTGTCCTTAATCGTATTGGTTTTCAGTATCTGAGGGCATGATTTACATTTGCCACAAGGAAAGGAGCCTGTGACAGAGGGTTTCTTCAGTTTAGTTGTTGCGAAGTGGCTCTGAACTAGCTGATCTTTAATGTTTTTGGATCTACGCCAGCTCATCTGTAGAGGTGAATTCAGAAAAGGGGATAAATCAGGATCCAGCTGTAGTATAGAGAGATGTTTTATTACCGCATTCTTGAGCATTCTCCACTCAGGGCAGAAAGTTCCTATGAATCTAATTACATCTTCCTGTTCGGGGACCTCTTTCTTCTTCTTGAAAATCAGACTCTCTCTCTTTACCATTGCTGTGGCTGAATATGCGCGTTTGAGTGATCGTCTGCTATAGCCCTTAGTCAGGAGGCGATTAGTGAGTTCTCTGCTCTTGTTTTTGAAGGTGTGTTCTTCTGAGCAATTGCGCCGCAGCCTAAGATACTCTCCTTTGGGGATGTTTTCCACCGTAGGGGGAAAATGAGAGCTGGTCTGGAAGAGGAGACTGTTGGTTGCAGTCTCCTTCCGATATAGCTCAGTTTCAAGAAAACCTGTGGTGGATTTATAGATATTCAGGTCCAGGAATGGGACTTTTTCAGCACTGATGGTGTAGGTCAGATTAATGTTGAGGTCATTGGTATTAAGGATGGTAATGAAATCCATCAGAAGGTCCCTATCTCCGTCCCAGATGATAAAGATATCGTCGATGTATCTTAGCCATAATATCACATGAATGGTGTATTTCTCATTGATGGTTTTAAAGACATAAAAGTGCTCCCACCATCCCAAAAACAGGTTTGCATACGTCGGTGCACAGGCTGCGCCCATTGCTGTACCTCTCACTTGTAAGAAAAATTTTTCTTGAAAGACAAAATAATTCTTAGAGAGGACAAAGTCGAGTAATCTCAAAAGAAAATTTGAAAAGTCTTTCTCGCCTCCTTGATCCAGATAATATTTGACAGCTCTAAGGCCTTGATGATGGTTAATGCTAGTGTAGAGTGCCTCTACATCTAGAGTCACCAGAAGAAAATTGGTTTCAAAATGTATGTCATGGATCTTGCGTAATAGATCAGATGTATCTTGTAGATAGGAAGGCAAAGAAAGAACAAAGTCTCGAAGATGCAGGTCCAAAAACCTACTTGGTTGTTCCAGAAGTCCGCCGTTGCCAGACATAATAGGTCTCCCTGGTGGATTAAGGGCATTTTTATGTATCTTAGGCAGAAGATAGAATGTAGGTGTCTTTGGGTTCTGGACTGTGAGATATTGTGATTCCTGCTTTGTAATTGTACATTGGGCTGCGGCTTCTTGTATTAGGTTATTGTAGGCGGTCAAGAATCTGGTGGTGGGATTGCTGAGAAGTTTTTGATAGCATGCTGGATTATGTAGCTGTCTATGAGCTTCAGTGATGTACATTTCTTGGGGCCAAAGGACAATGTTGCCACCTTTATCCGAGGGTTTTATAACGATGTCACGCCATGTGCCTAATTCCTGGAGTGCTTTTCTCTCCTTGAATTTAAGATTATTTGGAAATTGCTGAAGTCCGTTTTTGGTTTGTACATAGATGTCGTCAAATTCTTTAGATACTCTATTCAAGAAGACCTTGATCTCTGGGCAGTTGTTATCGGGAGGGAAAAAAGAGGATTTGGGTCTGCACTTGGGTCTTTGAATGGGTGCTTCATCCATATTGGATTCTCTGCGAAGATGTTCTAGTTCCTGGATAGCATTGAGGTCTTCCGCAGACCAGTCCTGATCTGTAGGGTTCTCTGAAAGTCTAGGTTCTTGTCTAGAAAATATTTTTTTCAAGAGAAGCTTCCTCCCGAATAGTCTCAAGTCCTTTTCCCAGGTAAATCTATTAAAGGATCTGACCGGAGAAAATGAAAGTCCCTTGGCAAGTACTTCCATATGGTCAGGGGATAGAGATCTTGTGGATAGATTAATAACCTGAAGTTTAGCCGGATCAGTCGGGTTTACCGTATTGTCTTCCTTTGTCGGACTGGGTATCGGGCAGTCCTCGGTAAGTCCCAATCTTGGTTTCGTCCGTCGCCTCTTCTTTCCCCCTCTCCTTGTTTTCCTCGGGTTCTGGTGCGACCTCTTGGCCTCTGTCCCTGTCCTAAAAAACGTGGGGTAAAGTCGTCTGCCTCTTCACGATTGTAGGAATTATCTTCAAAGGTTTCGCTGGCCGAGTCTCCACTGTTCGAGGATTCAAATTCGGAGAGGGTGGGATCTTCCCTTCGTTTTCTGTTCTTATTTAGGGGTGTGGGATTCCACCTGAAAACGTCACCACGTGAGAAATCTTGTCTGTCCCTAATGAATTTACTACGTTTTCGGTCAACTATCGCTTGTTCATATAGGACTATTTCTTTCTTGTGTTTCTCAAAAGCCGTTTGAAAGGATAGATCTTTTTCCCATGTTTCCAGCGTTTTGCCAAGTTCGTCAATTTCTTTCTCAACCTGGTCTATTAGTAGGGTGTCGTGTTTGACCAAAAGATGTAATAGTTCATGAGAGCATTTGAGCAATACTGCCTCCCATTCGGTTTTTAAATTATCAGTTGCGAGAGGAAAAGATGGGAATATTTTTGGCCTTAGGCCCCGAGGTACAATCTTATGTTTGATATAATTTTCTAAAGTTGTAACATCCCATGATAGGCGTGTCCTCTTTTGCAGGCTTTTCTGTAGCCTGGAGAAGGTGGTCCGCCAGTCTGAATTTGAGGTAGATTGTACATAGGTCTCAGAGAATGGGTCCCCAAAACTTTCCAAATTCTGGCGTCTTAGTAATTCAGTCTTCAGAGAGAATGTGGCCATAATAGGATTAAGTATAGAGTTGCAAACAAGTTATAGCTAATATACTTATATTGCTCCTCAATCCCAATGATTAGGCAAAATAGTAATTGTGCTTAGCTGCTAAAACAGGATCATAGGGTGAAAAAAAGAAGAGATAATACTAATGTATTGATATACAAAATTAGGCAATAATTTTTAACCGTGCCAAACGATCAGAGGCTGTTGTTGTAAACAGCATAGACTAATGCTTAGACTAGACAAAGGGCGATCGGGCACTGGTAAAGATAGTACTGTTTTAATACTGTGGAACCAAAATTTGGACAATTAAGCACTCCAAAATAGGAAAAGAGAAGAAAAGACTATGTCTTTTACTTCGATAAATAACGTTGTCCTGCTTGGTGGTGCGCCCAGAGCCAGAGAGTACATATACTAAAAGGAAGGGAGAGAAAGAAGGCTCTTGTGTGGGCGCACTCTTGAAGGGAGAGGAAAATTCCTATAACATATAGAGAGAAATACTTAAAACATAACTTTTAATGTTTATAATGAAAATACCCATATAAATGATCCTTATCAAAGAAAAAAATGTGATAATTAGAATTAATAAAATGTTTTGGTCTGTTTAATCACACTTGGTAATTAGAATGGTTGTAGACATTTATTGGTCTTACCCCCAATTCCCCTGACCAGCACAGAATATCTGTGTTAATAGAACCAGGGAGTGATCATAAGAGTTATTTAATAAGTAAGACCCACTTCGGCTACTTGATTGAAAATTGGTTGGTCTCCTGCATTCAAATGAGCTGGACTTTCTGACGTAAGCCACAAAAATTAGTATTAAGCCTCAAAAAGGAGAAGGAAAGGGGGAAAGGAGAATTAGTGGTGATGCTGCTGTTGGTATTGCAAACACATATGGAGGGAAATGGTCCCAACTCTACAACACCGGGTATTCGCAGGAAGTCTCCTCTCCTGGTACTGACCCGGCCCAACGCTGTTTGGCTTCCAAGATCAGACGAGATCGGGCATTGGCAGCGTGGTATGATAGTAGAGAATTTTTTGATGTTGCACCAATGAGAGTGCACCTATGTAGGAAACGGAAGAAAGAGGAAGAACGGGAGACAGAAAGAAAAAAGAAAGAGAGGACGAGAAATGAAAATAGTATATAGAAGAGAAAAGGAATGAATCAGTATAGCGTAATTGAGGGATCTGCTTTCTGCGTTAGACACAGCTCAACAAAACCCACTTTGGTGGTATTGTGTTCCGTGAATCGCAGATGAGAGTCCATGAAGCAATAGTGAAGTATGAGCAAAAGGTATGAAAGATATACTGGGTTGAACTATCAAAAAATTAAGCATCGATTTGAAAATTCACATAGGTATTTAACGTGCATATTAGGATAAAGTTTAGAAGTTCAAAGAACATGCTGAGGCTCACGATGAGTGAGATAATTATCAGACAAAATACCGGCCTCTGCTGGAAAATTTTTTTTTGCATAATAGTATAAATACTTTAACAGATATTAATTTTGGAAAAATAAGGGAAGAAAAAAAGGGATGAAAAGACAATTTGGGCTGTATTAAGTTATTAGACAGTAGTGCTGTAGCAAAGAGCTTATGTGTGTGCTACACAAGTCCACATGACATGGAATAACATACAACAGATTAATATAAAGCGCATCAGGGGTTGCGGTCTGTGCAAAATGTACACAGAACGGCAGTGGAACTCTGATAAGGATACACAGATCTAAACATTCGCTGTATAATCAAGCATATTAATAAATGCACTTAATGTGTTGTTGTCTGTGCACACTATATACAGAGCACCAGTAGGTCCAATCAGATGTGATGGAAGTTTAGTGCGCATCAAAAGGTTGCCGTCTGTGCCAAGTATGCACAGGACAGCAGCAGGCTTGTAGTCAATAATACTATCTGCCAAAAAATATATCTACGTATGCTACAGGGCTATTAGCATGCTGTCTAGTGAAACATATATAGTAAATACACAGAGTGTGTTGCTGTCTGTGCAGGATGTGCACAGAGCAGCTGTAGGCTTTCGGTCACCAAAATTGGAAAAAGAAGGCAGGTTAGGGCATTGTCATGTGCCCAGGCAGGAGCTGAGAAATCACTCTGAGTGTGGTCCCCCTCTCGGAAAACGCGTTTCGCCCTGACGGGCTTGTTCACTTCCGGGTTTAGGAGGGAGTGTGCAGCATGGGGTTTTATAGCAGCTAATGAAAATGTACTGACCCTTAATTGGAGGATATCTTGAGCGCTGGGCTGAGGATGGCAGCCGCCGCTGAGGAGCGTCTGTCCGTTGTTACGGCGACGGGACGTGACGTGCATAGGGGGGCGGGGCTTGTGCAATCACGGGAGGCCATTGGATGACTGGCCGTGTGTGCACATGTGATGGCCCTGAAATATCGCGAGATCACGGGCGCCATCTTTGTGGATGGCAGTTGCCTAATGTAAGAGCATTTTCACCATCACCACAAGGGATCCATCAAAGAACTTAAAGTCTTCGGTCTAGATCGTGTCCAATTGGGCATACGAGGTGGGGATATTACTAAGGAACTATACAAGAAGGAAAGTGAATGGATCTTTCGGCTCAACAGTCTCAGGCCTTATGGCCTGAATGAAAACATCAATTATGCAGTGTTCTTGTGAATAATCCTCACAGTAACAGAATCTATTCCAATTCTCACCATCTTTCTACAATTAACCTTCCTTTTACTGCCTATCTCTCTTTTTTTCTCTTTTTTTCTTTTTTTCTTCTATTACTCTCACCTTCCCTCCTTTTTTTTTTTTTTTTTCCCCACCCCATTCCCCCGCCCGCCTATCCCCATACCCACATTCCACTCACAGGCCTCCAATGGGTGGTCACTTTCACCCGTTTGCACCCCCCTTCCCTTAACCAACCTCCCTTTCTCCTCTCATACTCCATATCTACACTGTTCCTAAGTTATCCATATTCCACCTCACTGTCACACTCTTGTCCCTTTCACCTTTTGGTGCTTACCAGTTTTTTCTTCCCTCTTCCTCCCTCCCCTCACCTCCTACCCTTTTTTCATCAATAATAATTCAATCCTCTAATACCCTTAGTTTTATTAATTATGTACCCCACTTACTCCCACATCATTTCTTCATGTATCAATATAAGACTTTGGCACTGCTGATCTGCCATTCTGCTTTAATCCCCAAGGTATTGCTATCATTAGTTTTTTATTATTATTCCATTTTTATTTTTATTCTTATTTATCCTTTATTAATATTTTTTTCATTTATATTTAATTTTTATTATATTTTTATTTATGCCACTTCAATTTTCTCCCACCTGTCTTCCTACCCAGGGTTCCTACGTATCATAATGTTCCCTTAATTCTGTCCTTTATCTATGTTGTAATCAATCTTCCCTTCCCTGCGCTGCTGTCTTGCCATTATCCAAGATGGCGCCAAGGATTTATTTGTTCTTACATTAGGCAACTGCCATCCACAAAGATGGCGCCCGTGATCTCGCGATATTTCAGGGCCATCACATGTGCACACACGGGCAGTCATCCAATGGCCTCCCGTGATTGCACAAGCCCCGCCCCCCTATGCACGTCACGTCCCGTCGCCGTAACAACGGACAGACGCTCCACAGCGGCGGCTGCCATCCTCAGCCCAGCGCTCAAGATATCCTCCAATTAAGGGTCAGTACATTTTCATTAGCTGCTATAAAACCCCATGCTGCACACTCCCTCCTAAACCCGGAAGTGAACAAGCCCGTCAGGGCGAAACGCGTTTTCCGAGAGGGGGACCACACTCAGAGTGATTTCTCAGCTCCTGCCTGGGCACATGACAATGCCCTAACCTGCCTTCTTTTTCCAATTTTGGTGACCGTAAGCCTACAGCTGCTCTGTGCACATCCTGCACAGACAGCAACACACTCTGTGTATCTACTATATATGTTTCACTAGACAGCATGCTAATAGCCCTGTAGCATACGTAGATATATTTTTTGGCAGATAGTATTATTGACTACAAGCCTGCTGCTGTCCTGTGCATACTTGGCACAGACGGCAACCTTTTGATGCGCACTAAACTTCCATCACATCTGATTGGACCTACTGGTGCTCTGTATATAGTGTGCACAGACAACAACACATTAAGTGCATTTATTAATATGCTTGATTATACAGCGAATGTTTAGATCTGTGTATCCTTATCAGAGTTCCACTGCCGTTCTGTGTACATTTTGCACAGACCGCAACCCCTGATGCGCTTTATATTAATCTGTTGTATGTTATTCCATGTCATGTGGACTTGTGTAGCACACACATAAGCTCTTTGCTACAGCACTACTGTCTAATAACTTAATACAGCCCAAATTGTCTTTTCATCCCTTTTTTTCTTCCCTTATTTTTCCAAAATTAATATCTGTTAAAGTATTTATACTATTATGCAAAAAAATTTTTTCCAGCAGAGGCCGGTATTTTGTCTGATAATTATCTCACTCATCGTGAGCCTCAGCATGTTCTTTGAACTTCTAAACTTTATCCTAATATGCACGTTAAATACCTATGTGAATTTTCAAATCGATGCTTAATTTTTTGATAGTTCAACCCAGTATATCTTTCATACCTTTTGCTCATACTTCACTATTGCTTCATGGACTCTCATCTGCGATTCACGGAACACAATACCACCAAAGTGGGTTTTGTTGAGCTGTGTCTAACTCAGAAAGCAGATCCCTCAATTACGCTATACTGATTCATTCCTTTTCTCTTCTATATACTATTTTCATTTCTCGTCCTCTCTTTCTTTTTTCTTTCTGTCTCCCGTTCTTCCTCTTTCTTCCGTTTCCTACATAGGTGCACTCTCATTGGTGCAACATCAAAAAATTCTCTACTATCATACCACGCTGCCAATGCCCGATCTCGTCTGATCTTGGAAGCCAAACAGCGTTAGGCCGGGTCAGTACCAGGAGAGGAGACTTCCTGCGAATACCCGGTGTTGTAGAGTTGGGACCATTTCCCTCCATATGTGTTTGCAATACCAACAGCAGCATCACCACTAATTCTCCTTTCCCCCTTTCCTTCTCCTTTTTGAGGCTTAATACTAATTTTTGTGGCTTACGTCAGAAAGTCCAGCTCATTTGAATGCAGGAGACCAACCAATTTTCAATCAAGTAGCCCAAGTGGGTCTTACTTATTAAATAACTCTTATGATCACTCCCTGGTTCTATTAACACAGATATTCTGTGCTGGTCAGGGGAATTGGGGGTAAGACCAATCAATGTCTACAACCATTCCAATTACCAAGTGTGATTAAACAGACCAGAACATTTTATTAATTCTAATTATCACATTTTTTTCTTTGATAAGGATCATTTATATGGGTATTTTCATTATAAACATTAAAAGTTATGTTTTAAGTATTTCTCTCTATATGTTATAGGAATTTTCCTCTCCCTTCAAGAGTGCGCCCACACAAGAGCCTTCTTTCTCTCCCTTCCTTTTAGCTGATGTACATGTTGTCTGATGTCTCTCGGTGCTTTTGTTGTAAATAGCGAGCAAAAGCTGTTCCATTGTCCAAAAAATTACAGTCTCTAAAGTATTGGGCTTTCGTAAAAAGTTAAAGTCACTAGGGATATTGGGGGGTCTGTGACATAGTTAATCAATGGTCTGTATAAAAGAGGTTGTCAAATTCTTTTTCCAAGCGGATGTCTTTGTACCTTGGAGGAAAACAAAGGAGAAACGGGTGAAAGAAACGGACTGTGGAATCACATTTTCATCACAACATTGTCTCTATCGTTGGGTCATAAATCAAATTAGTTGTTGTTATTACAGTGTCCTCGCTCCTCAGACTCATCACTCTGGTACTACCTTTACACTTCGTTAAAGTCCGAACGCATCTAAATATCAGACCAACCAATATGACGACTCCCAGAATACACAAGAGAAATTTCCCTACATCCATTATAATACCTTGGGCCCATTCTCCTAAACCAGAGAACCAATTTTGTGGGTTCAACCATGACACTCAACTGGTCAGCTCATTACCCACAGCAGCGAGTGTGATATTGTGTTTCCTTCGAAACTCCCACTTCAATTGCAAAATGTCATCCATCTTTTGGTCTATGACCTCGGCCGGGTCCTCAGTGCTGTTTGTAATATACGTGCAGCACTTTATTCCATATTGAGTTGCTAGGGTAACACAATACCCGCCTGTCACTGCTGTGAGGTAATTGAGAATCATCCTATGCTGAACCAGCTCTGTTTTGTAGGCTTGTAACTCTTTCCCAGTGTACCTGAACGTGTCGTCATACATTTCGGTGATATTGTCTAACAAGTTTGCTAGCGCAGATATATATCTATAATTTATCACTCCTCTGGCGGTACGAGTGATATCTAACGCGAGTAGGAATTGAATCCCGGTGGATTCATGGATCAGATCAGAGGCCGGATGCTCTGTCCTCTCTATCAGGTGCCGTTTAACGACGTGCTCGTAATGAGTGTGAGTATAAGGAGCTTGGGCACCGCGGTGAATGTCTTTCATTTTGATATGGGATACAGTCATTACTTCAGGCAGTACTTTTCCAATGTAACACAATCCCTCTGAGTTTGGGGCAAGTCACTTATACGCCTTTCTCCCGCATATGAAATATGCATCATCGGGGAGAACATATGGGACGGAGTATGACATAACCATGTTACAAACTTTCCATGTGAAATCTCCTAACCCTAACTCTCCCATCTGTCTAGTACACGTATCCAGTTGTACGATATGTGCACAGTATCCTGGTGATACTTCTCCAACTCGCATGGTCCTACTTCCTAGAGTGTACCTATACCGGAAATATCTTCCACTGTTGTCTATCTGGCGTATAAGCTCTGTATCTGTAGGCATTCTATCTGCTCTATATGAAAAGGTCATGGTTTGATTACTCCATGACACTTCCCAATTTCCCGGCTTTCGGGGATTGGAAATGTTGAAGCATACTAAGGACTTATCCACATGATATTGGTGGAGCTTCAAACTAGGAGGACTAGAGATATTAAACCTCTTGTCCACCAGCCTCCCACCACTTAACTCAAGTACCTCTCCTACAGTTAAAGGGAATGGTACTAGTCCTGATTTACTATGACCTTGAGGTACTTGAGAGCATACCCAACAGTCTGTCTGGTTTAACACTTTACCCACTAAAGAGTGATAGTCACCCAATGGATGCCGGTCCATGTGGACATTAAAACTGGACTGACATTTCTTGATGCACCCATCCTCAACTATATTGTCACAATGCCTACAGATGCAGTTCTCTTCAGCTAACAATCCTTCACAATTCCTTCTATTGTCAATGCTACCAGATCGTTTTCTGATACTCGCCTTTACTCTGTGATTATGTTGTTCTTGGAAAACTATGCCTCCATCCTGGTCATCAGAACCCATTCCAGATCCTTTCTCGACCTCCATGGTACTCTCACCGAAACAGACTGCTCTGGTCAACATCATGGTCAACAGGAAAATCCGGATCACAGTCTCTTGGGGCGAGTCCATCTTACAGGAGGAAAAGGAGAAAAATTTGTAATGGGGGTACAAAAAAAATAATTTGAGGGGAAAGAAAAATGTTACGATGCTTTTGTCCTCTAGTCTTGTTGTTCTTCTTGCTCTGTTGTCATCTCAAAGGTGCTGTCTCTCAGTCTTCCAAACGAACATTCTGGTGATACAATATTCCTTCCAAATCTGCGATCTTTCTGTAAGGAGCAAAAAAATCTTGCATTACCATTTGTCTAACTGATGTGTGACATACCATCTGTAAAGCATGAGAACATGAGAGAGAAGAGGGGAAAAAAACAAACAAACGAGAGAGAGAACAATTCATATATATGTTACATAAAACAACAAACAGAAAAAAAACATTGTCAGATCTTCCGTTCACCATCAGGCTGTCACACCAACACATCCATTGGTATCTTTGCGCAGTCTCCCCCACCAGTATTTCCACACTCCACCCTTTTGTGCCTGGCCAGGACACACCGATGTCGGTAGGTCACACTGGGGTTAGGTAGACTTCTGCAAAGACCAAGTAGCTATGTGATGTTTGAGTTCTGCCGATGAACGTCAGAGATGGGGAAAAAGAAACATTTACAGATAAATTACAAAGTTTACCCGGCCGTCCCTGTGTCTTCAAGGAATGACCTCCCAATTTCATTGACTGTAACCTCAGGCTTACTATCAGTCCTAATGATCACCTTTCCTGACTGCATATTACAGGTGCGGCCCAAACTTCTTCCTATATGATCCCTGATTACAATTTTGTGTGTCATAACTCTGCTCGTGTTTTTGTCTAGGGGGTTGATATACCTTCTGTGGATCTTTAAACCTACAACTACGTGCAAAATGACCTTCCTTCTGGCAATTATAACACCTTATCATCTTTGACTTACCCACAGGGATCTGAGGCTTCTTACCTCCCTGTGCTTCCCTGTGCTTGCTGATGTTTTGCTCATGCCCAACAGCGGACTTTCTTAATGCAGCCACCGAGATATTTCTCCAGTTTTGGTTGGTGGTCTGTACCCTTGTTCTCAACACTTCCTTTAAACCATTCATTAATACCTTAACCGCTATCTCTCTATGCTGTGCATTTCTCTCAATGTCCGTGATCCCAGTGTCTCTAGCCATTACTTGCAGTGCTCGATTGAAATAATTAGAAGTACTTTCCCCTTCTTTTTGTCTTATGGAGAAGATTTTGTTCCACTCGACAACGGCTGGGAAATATACTCCTAACTGTCGGTTGATCTGCTTAATACATTCCTGATTGTGTTCCTCCGTACGAGGTACTTCTGTGTCTAATTTACAATCAGTAATAAATTTCGCAGGGTCATCACTGGAGGGCAAACATGCCCTCAGCACTGTCCGCCAACCTTTGTTGGTGGGTTCTGTGGAGTTTCCTAGTTCTTTAATAAACCTCTGACATGCAACTAGATCTTTCCTAGGATCAGGGAATTCAGACATAATTGCTCTCAATTCCATCCGGGACCAGGGACGGCGCATTGCACTGTCCCTGGCAGGAATGATTCCCCGAGCGTCAGTCTTCCCATTGGGACAGGATTAAATTCAACTACATCATCTTGTGTTGGCTCTACAATATGAGGTACATTTGTTTGTGCAGGATATATAACACCGTACGTACCTGTGGACACGACCTCATCTGACCCTCCGTTAGGGGGTTTGATTACTGCCTTTACCGATTTGGTCGCGTCCACCTGGATGTCTTGTATGATGGCTGCTGGAAAAGGTGCCGACATCGTGCTGGGCTCACTTTCTTGCTGGTAATCCTGAGGGAAGTTTAACATGGGGTGCAACTTGCACGGGTTAACAGTTGTACATTTAACATTTTTACTTTTATCATTGTTACATTTGTTACAATTATTCTTATCATCAATAATACAGTTGCTAAGTGCATGTTTATCATACCCCAGTGTGCCATTCTCTGTAACCACTTTCTCTCTTGTTGCCATATTTTTCTTACCAAAGTGAGAGTCAGCTGTGTAAGCTAATCCTCCTTGTCTCTCACCTTCCCGTTGCCATAACTGTAAACAATCATAATGTCGGATCCGTCTCTTTGCAGATTTAATGAGACATATCCTTCTCCTTAGATTTTGTAACACCTTGGGGCTAAAACTGCCTACCCGTGGGAACTTTTCCCCGTCATGCACAGTCATTCTTTCCCATTCATCGCACAAAACCTCTGTGTGACAAGCCCCCAATTGATAGTGTCCGTTATCTACCTTTTAACATTAGCTATATACTAATACCGTGTAGCCGTAATGGCCGCTAAACCTCGTGCACGTGCTACGCACTCCGTACGCTATTTGCGTATGAAGACCTCACACGTGGTACGCAAGTAACGTACACACACTGCGCTGGGTGTATGGAATACACACAGCGAGCGTACACACAGACAGTACTTTTATAAACTTTAAACACAGAGCCTGATTATACTGTAAGTCTTAGTATTGAGATACTGCAATGATATGCCACTGGTTAACCTGGATATTTAAGCAAGCTGTTTGAGTGATTGAGATACTCAGAAACCCTTTGTACTAGCTAGAGAAACACAGACACCTTGCTGAGGTTCCAACGCCTTTACTAACGAGATTTAGCTATGTAAAAAGGGAAAAAATACAGTTTACAGCTTATACACTACAGCACTAACATGAAACACCTAATCAGGATAACTGGACATAAATATACAATAGCGTCTTAATCCTAAACAATAACAGAGAGAGAGAGAGAGAGAGAGTATGGCAAATACAGACAGAGATTTAAGTTGGTCACAGAGAAAAACTTACACACGTGGGGAATGATCGCTGCGCAGTCCTGGATCCAGCTCTCTAGTTAGTCAATGATGAAAACCTTTTGTGGAGAGTAGACTGAGCTGGTCCAGCCTGGCTGTTTCTTATATACACTACATACAGTACACTACAAAGGGCCCTACAATCTCATTGTTCATTGGACACAGGAATCTGTCTTCACATTATAACAAAAGGTCATAGGTTTGTTTGAACATGTGGGCTGTGACTATTCCAGACTGCTCAGGTGGGAGGGAATCTCAGGTTTCCCCCCACATGTGTAATAAAACAGCAAATACTTTTAAAGTCCATAAACTTCTTTTAAACATAACTATTCGCAGGAGCGATTAATCTCTTTCTAACCAACACCGGAATGTTTCTAATAAAATACTCTTCGGTTAGGTACTAAACACCACTGTTCAGACCCTTTCTGACCCTTCGTATCATGCAAAGAGGAATTCCTTTGTTCATGAACCAGTTACACTAAACATACTTACAGATATTATTAAAGGGACCATAACCTATAAAATATACTATTTGGATTAACTATGTAACGATCGAGTCGCCCGCCAGACGCACACAAACTCTACCGTAAAAGCACATACCACGCGCCTGAGCGCACGACCGTGGAGGCACCGTCACGCAACTGCGAATATGCGCACGCACGGGAGAGAATGTGCACGTGCAGCGGGCAAGCGCATGGGGTTAGTACAAGGCATCATAGGTCGCTATATTTTTCGACTTTGACAATCCTCTTCTGCTTCCACAACACCCAGACCTACTTGTTCAAGGCCCTTGTGTCTACCAGGATCTGTCCTGACTGGCTTTGACGGTGTGGCTCTTGAAGCGTCAGTTCTGAGGGCCAATGGATTTTCTGAGATGGTCATTCAAACTATGTTGAAAGCCAGTAAACCGGATTCGGCTTGGAGGTCTGGAATTCTTACTTCACCAGGTGTGCGGCTAAGAATTATGACACATACAAGTTCAGTACTGCCAAACTTTTGGCTTTTCAGCAACAGGGCCTGGACTTAGGCCTTCGTCTGGCCTCCCTCAAGGTTCATATTTCAGCCTTGTCGGTATGGTTTCAGCGAAAAATTGCGTCTCTGCCTAACATTCATACTTTCACTCAGGGTGTTTTATGGATTCAACCTACCTATATCCATCCTGTGGCTCCTTGGGATTTATCGGTTGTTCTGGATGCCCTACAAGAGTCTCCGTTTCAACCTCTTGAGTCTGTGGAACTTAAGTGGCTTACACTTAAGGTCTTGTTTTTGCTGGCTATTTCCTCTGCTAGAAGGGTTTCAGATTTGGGTGCCTTATCCTGTCTGTCACCCTATCTGATTTTTCACCGTGACCGTGCGGTTCTTAGAACTCGCCCTGGTTATCTGTTATGATTCCAGCACTCCTGGTCAGAGGAGATCTTATGGCAAGGACCGGAGCACTGGAACGGAATGCTGGGGAAGGGAGCAGGAAAGAACAATAGCCCCTGGCGCCCTAACTCTGTTGCCTCACCCGTGCTGTCAGAAATCCCTTGCGAGACTATGGTTTCTTGAGCCCTTGGCAGCCGCGTTTGAAGGGCGGATTATGTCTGCCCAACTTCGATGCCCCCCGGTCTTAGTGAGAGACAAAGGGAAATCCGAGACAGGATGATAACAAGAGGCCATCTAACTAAACAACAAGCCAGGGGCTACGAGCTAACTAAAAACCTAAAGTATGTGCGGAGAAACCGCCATGGAAAAGGACAACCAAAATCCACTTGTCCAATACTCCTACCCGGCACCGCCGAATACCAGAGTGGACCTGTGGAAGCGGAACCCTCCGCAAATGCTCCAAACACAAAATATAAAAGGTAAAGCGGCCGAGCCGCAACACACGGCAGAGCCGCGACTCACGAACACCACTGGATGTTAAACAGTGATCAGTCAGGACTCCAGGGACGAGATGACAACTCCCGGGTACAGGACTTCAGAGAACTGGAATGACCGGATACAGCAGGACTGGAAACAGACTCTCAGCAAACAAAGGCAGCATGCAGGAAGCTATTACCGGCGTCTGTGAGAAGCCCTGGGAGTGTATTTAACCAGGAGTCCTCCAATCAGCTGCAACAAGGACTGATTATAATAAATGCCGTGCAGCTGCCTTGCTGCACGGCCAGAGAGCATGTGAACCTATTACTACAAAAAACCCAGCAACGGGGAACGCGGTCCGCCAGTGGCGTCCCCGTTGCTAGGGTCCGTGCGGCTCAGCGCGCCCGGCGTCTAGCGTTGCTAGGGAGCCGGCGGCTGTACGCGCACGGCGTCTCTAGTTGCTAGGCGCCGGGCCGCGCAGACAAGCGGACCCCGGCGCCTAACAGTACCCCCCCCTTGAGGAGGGGTCAAGGAACCCCTAAAGCCAGGTTTCTGAATAAATTCCCGAAAAAATGCCCTCTTGAGCCTCGGGGCATGAAGATCCTTATCCAGGACCCAAGACCTTTCCTCCGGACCATAGCCTTTCCAGTGAACTAGAAAATACAGCCGACCCCGGGACAATTTGGAATCGAGAACCTTCTCTACCAAGAACTCCTGTTGTCCCTGTACATCCACTGGAGATCTACCCTGAGAGATCTTCCAAGGAAATCTACTGGAAGAAACGTATTGTTTCAACAGGGAACAATGAAACGTATTTCCAATCCTGAGAGATCTTGGTAAACGTAACCGAAAGGCAACTGGGTTGACTCTTTTAATAATAAGAAATGGCCCAATAAATTTGGGTCCCAATCTAGCCGAGGATTGTCGAAGCCTGATGTTACGAGTCGACAACCATACCCTATCTCCCACCTTAAAAGTGCAAGGACGTCGGAGCCTGTCAGAAAATTTCTTCTCTCGAAAGGCCGCTTTTCTGAGAGCAAGGTGCACTTTTTTCCAAATGGCTCTGAGATGGGAGGTTAAGGGTAGAGAGGAGACTGAGGAATGATGAAAAAAAGAATTAGCTCTGGGGTGAAAACCAAAAACTGAAAAGAATGGAGACTCTTTAGTGGAGGAATGACAAGAATTATTGTATGCAAACTCCGCCAATGGAAGAAACTCGGACCAATCATTCTGGAGTTTGGCAGAATACAAGCGCAAATACTGTTTCAATGATTGGTTAACTCGCTCGGTTTGCCCGTTGGATTGTGGGTGGTAACCGGATGTTAACGACAATTTCATCTTTAATGAGGCACAAAAACATTTCCAGAATTGTGCGATGAATTGTGGACCCCGATCAGAAACAATATCAGTAGGCAACCCATGAAGTCTGAAAACATGGCAGAGAAACAAAACTGCCAACCCTTGGGCAGAAGGCAATCGGGGAAGAGCAATAAAATGAGCCATCTTGCTAAAACGGTCCACTACCACTCATATGACTCGGAATCCGGCTGAAAGGGGAAGGTCAACCACAAAATCCATGGAAATATGAGACCATGGCCTGAGAGGAACATTTAAGGGCATAAGTTGCCCGATAGGCAAGGAACGGGGAACCTTATGCTGTGCACAGACCTGACATGAATAAACAAACTCCTTAACGTCTTTAGAAAGACCAGGCCACCATACTGAGCGAGAAACTAACTCCAAAGTCTTAGAGATTCCCGGATGCCCGGAAACTTTGTTATCATGGAATTCCGTTAAAACAGTAGCTCTCAAAAACTCAGGGACGTAAAGACGACCAGCAGGAGTATTTCCAGGAGCTTGGTGTTGAAGCTGTTTTAACTGGGTAAATAAATCTTGTGTGAGGCCTGCCCAGATGACCGAGGATGGAAGTATGGGGGTAACAGGACTGTTATTGTGAACCGGAAGAAAGCTGCGTGACAGGGCATCAGCCTTAGTATTCTTGGAACCAGGCCTGAAAGTGATTATAAATTTGAAACGGGTAAAAAATAATGCCCAACGTGCCTGCCGGGCATTAAGCCGCTTAGCCGATTCGATGTATTGCAGGTTCTTATGGTCAGTCAATACGGAAATAGTATGTTTTGCTCCCTCCAGCCAATGCCTCCACTCCTCGAAAGCCCACTTTACCGCCAGTAACTCCCGATTACCAACGTCATAGTTGGATTCAGCGGAGGAGAATTTCCTGGACATAAAGGCACAAGGGTGTAACTCCAGAGACTCCAGATCCTTTTGAGAAAGGATAGCCCCCACTCCAACCTCCGAGGCATCAACCTCCACAACAAAGGGCAATTCCGGATTGGGATGTCTGAGGACTGGAGCCGAGACAAAGGCTTGTTTCAAGGCCCGGAAGGACAACTCAGCTTCACGAGACCAGTTGGTAGGATCCGCTCCTTTCTTTGTCAGAGCTACAATGGGAGCAACCAGGTCAGAAAAAGAATGAATGAACCTCCTATAATAATTTGCAAACCCTAAAAAGCGCTGAATTGCTTTTAAATTGGTGGGTTGCGCCCAACTAAGGATAGCCTGGAGCTTCTTTGGTTCCATGGAAAATCCCAGAGAGGAAATAATGTACCCTAAAAAAGATACTTCTGTGACATGAAACTCACACTTCTCCAGCTTGGCATATAAATGATTCTCACGTAACTTTTGAAGAACCAGACGCACCTGGGTAACATGTTGTTCCATTGATTCAGAATAAATCAGGATGTCGTCTAAGTAAACGACCACGAATTTCCCTAGGAAATCACGGAGCACATCGTTAATGAGGTCTTGAAAAACTGCTGGAGCATTAGACAGGCCGAACGGCATAACCAGGTACTCGTAGTGACCCGACTGAGTACTGAAGGCCGTCTTCCACTCATCTCCAGATTTAATTCGGATGAGGTTGTACGCTCCTCTAAGGTCAATTTTAGAAAAAATCACAGCCGAACGTAACTGATCAAAGAGTACAGAAATCAGCGGCAAAGGATAAGTGTTTTTAACTGAGATCTTATTCAGAGCTCTAAAGTCAATGCAAGGTCTAAGCGAGCCATCCTTTTTCTCCACAAAGAAGAAGCCTTCACTTAAAGGAGATTTTGATGGTCTAATAAATCCTTTCTCTAGGCTCTCCTTAACATAATCATTCATAGCCGCAGTTTCTGGCCCGGATAATGCATATAATCTTCCCTTTGGCAAAGCGGCACCAGGAATTAGCTCAATAGCACAATCATAAGGCCGATGGGGAGGCAGAATGTCCGCATTGCCTTTGGAAAAAACATCAGCAAACTCCTGGTATTCCACAGGAATGAGTTCGGGAACGATAGCTGCTACCCTGACTGGAAACGTAATACATTCCTTAGCACAAAAGGTACCCCATTGTGAAATCTCCCCTGACCGCCAATCAATGGTGGGATTATGAAAGGCCAGCCAAGGGTGACCCAGAACAACTGGAACTGCTGGGCAATGTGTAAGATAGAACTCGATTTTTTCAGAATGTAGAGCTCCTACTGTAAGTAGTACAGGGGGTGTACGGAGAGAAATAACCCCATTGGACAGCGGACTCCCATCTAAGCCATGCATGGTGACACACCTACCCAAAGGTAACTGAGGAATGCCTAAGGCCTTAGCCCAAGTTAAATCCATAAAGTTTCCTGCAGCTCCACTGTCGACAAAAGCCGACACCAAAGAACTGAGGCTGTCAAAGGAAACCTTAACTGGGACTAAAAGGGAGTTATTCGAGGAGATAAGCTGCAGACCTAGGTGAACCCCCTCACAATTCACCTGGTCAAAAGCGTTTCTCGACTTGTTCGGACAGTTCCGAGCAAAATGTCCCTTACCCCCACAGTACAGACAAAGACCGGATTTTTGCCTTCTGGCTCTTTCCTCAGGGGACAGCCGGGAGAGACCCATCTGCATGGGCTCCTCTATGTCTTCAGGAATGGAATATACATACGGACTTGACCTTATAGGTGCTCCTCTTTCAGCCCTCCGCTCTCTGAGACGACGATCAATCTTAATAGAAAGCTCCATGAGTCTATCGAGAGTCTCAGGAGCGGGGTACTGGAGGAGACTGTCTTTTATAGACTCTGATAAGCCGAGGCGAAACTGACTGCGCAGGGCTGGGTCATTCCAGCCACAGTCGTTCGACCAGCGGCGAAACTCAGTACAATAAACCTCCGCAGGATTTCTACCTTGTTTGAGAGCGCGCAGCTGACTTTCAGCTGACGCCTCTCTATCAGGGTCATCATACAAAAGCCCTAAAGACTCAAAAAAAGCATCTACTGACAACAACGCAAGATCCTCTGCCCTTAAACCGAATGCCCAGGTCTGAGGATCCCCCTGGAGTAAAGAAATAATTATCCCAACCCGCTGAGATTCAGTACCAGAGGAAGTAGGTCTTAAACGGAAATATAGTTTACAGGATTCCTTGAAATTAAAAAATTATTTTCTGTCGCCAGAAAAACGGTCTGGCAAATGCATCTTTGGTTCAGGGACTACCTTCGGGGAGGCTCGCAAAAGATCTTCCTGTGATCTCACCCGAAGAGAAAGATCCTGAAACATCTGAGTAAGTTCTTGCATCTGGCTGACTAAGAGCTGACCGGAATTTGGCCCTAAACCTGTCGGATTCATGAGGCCGATAACCTCTCACAAAACTGAATGAGAAAAAATTAAACCCCGTTTAATTTTAAGTTTTGGTATGGCCGGTAATAATGTTATGATTCCAGCACTCCTGGTCAGAGGAGATCTTATGGCAAGGACCGGAGCACTGGAACGGAATGCTGGGGAAGGGAGCAGGAAAGAACAATAGCCCCTGGCGCCCTAACTCTGTTGTCTCACCCATGCTGTCAGAAATCCCTTGCGAAACTATGGTTTCTTGAGCCCTTGGCAGCCGCGTTTGAAGGGCGGATTATGTCTGCCCAACTTCGATGCCCCCCGGTCTTAGTGAGAGACAAAGGGAAATCCGAGACAGGATGATAACAAGAGGCCATCTAACTAAACAACAAGCCAGGGGCTACGAGCTAACTAAAAACCTAAAGTATGTGCGGAGAAACCGCCAGGGAAAAGGACAACCAAAATCCACTTGTCCAATACTCCTACCCGGCACCGCCGAATACCAGAGTGGACCTGTGGAAGCGGAACCCTCCGCAAATGCTCCAAACACAAAATATAAAAGTTGCTAGGCGCCGGGCCGCGCAGACAAGCGGACCCCGGCGCCTAACATTATCTGCCTAAGGTGGTGTCGTCTTTCCACCTTAACCAAGAGCTTGTGGTTCTGGCCTTTATCTCTCCTGGGTTGTCTTCAACAGAAAGGTCTTTGGATGTGGTACGGGCTCTCCGTATATATGTGAAGAGAACTGCCTCTCTTACAAGACCTGATTCTCTCTTTGTCCTTTTTGTTTTTCACAAACGTGGCTGGCCTGCGAATAAGCAAACCTTGGCGAGATAGATTAGAATGGTGATTGCACAAGCTTATGTGCAGGCTGGACTTTCAGCTCCTGCTACTATCAAGGCCCATTCTACTCAGTCTGTTGGACCTTCTTGGGCGGCCCACCGTGGCGCGTCCCTAGAACAATTGTGCATCATAAAATTAAGGATGTCTCTGAAAGAAACATCCTTGTTGTATATAATGCAAGTGTTGGCTGTGGAACTTACAGTATATGTCACATTTTCATCTGAAGGGTTGGGAAGTGGGTATTTGTGGTGGTTGGGGGAAGTAGGCTGAAGTTTTGCCTAGGGTGCCAAGAAACCTTGCACTGGCTCTGGATAGGGGGGTGGGGGGAATAGCTGCACAAGAAAGTTCCAATATTTGCACTTGTGTACACCCTCTAGGATGAGAATATGAAATATTAGAAGGACAAATTAAAAGGATGAGGCAAAATTGCACGGATGTGGATATTTTTAAAGAACAAACAGAAGACCTCAAAGAAAATTTATTGCAAAAGCATATGATAAATATTTGATCAACATATATTAATATATTGAAGACCTTTTGGACACAGATAGGAATGATCTATTGAAACCTACTATAGGGGAAGAAGAAAACAAGATTATCCTACCCTTTATTACACCATACAATGGCCAAACATAAACCTAAATTTATATATAGAAAGGCGCCAAATTTAAAAAAGAAATTGTCAAAAATGCAATTGCCCCAAAAGATCAGGGCGGATTAAGGCTACAGGGTTCCACAGGTGTGGTCTATGCTTAATGTGCAGGAGCCACACTACACAACCTAGCAATTAATTCAGTTCTACGGTAACTGGGAGGTCATATCATATAACTGATTTTATAACATGTAACAACCAAAATTGTATTTATTTAATAGAGTGTACATGTGGTCTACAATATATTGGGCAAACATCTATGCCTTTAAAAGAGCGGTGGACAGAGCATCTCCATAATATTAAAAAGGGTTACGAAAATCACTCCGTCTCAAATCATTTTAAGGAAGCTCATAAAAACAAGTGTCAGGCAATAAAAAGAGTAATGGGGATCGAATCTGTTCAGAACCATTGGCGTAAGTAAAATATAGAAGAGCACAAACAGAGATGAAGTGGATCTATGATATGGGTTCTTTAGCTCCAAAAGGGTTAAACCTTGAATTTGAGCTGAAATGATTTTTATGAAAAAATGAGGATTTTATTTCAGAGATTTTATATTGTTATTTTATACATTGCTTTTATATGTGGGTTTTTAATTAGAGATGAGCGCCTGAAATTTTTCGGGTTTTGTGTTTTGGTTTTGGGTTCGGTTCCGCGGCTGTGTTTTGGGTTCGAACGCGTTTTGGCAAAACCTCACCGAATTATTTTTGTCGGATTCGGGTGTGTTTTGGATTCGGGTGTTTTTTTCAAAAAACCCTAAAAAACAGCTTAAATCATAGAATTTGGGGGTAATTTTGATCCCAAAGTATTATTAACCTCAAAAAACATAATTTACACTCATTTTCAGCCTATTCTGAACACATCACACCTCACAATATTATTTTTAGTCCTAAAATTTGCACCGAGGTCGCTGTGTGAGTAAGATAAGCGACCCTAGTGGCCGACACAAACACCGGGCCCATCTAGGAGTGGCACTGCAGTGTCACGCAGGATGTCCCTTCCAAAAAACCCTCCCCAAACAGCACATGACGCAAAGAAAAAAAGAGGCGCAATGAGGTAGCTGTGTGAGTAAGATTAGCGACCCTAGTGGCCGACACAAACACCGGGCCCATCTAGGAGTGGCACTGCAGTGTCACGCAGGATGTCCCTTCCAAAAAACCCTCCCCAAACAGCACATGACGCAAAGAAAAAAAGAGGCGCAATGAGGTAGCTGACTGTGTGAGAAAGATAAGCGACCCTAGTGGCCGACACAAACACCGGGCCCATCTAGGAGTGGCACTGCAGTGTCACGCAGGATGGCCCTTCCAAAAAACCCTCCCCAAACAGCACACGACGCAAAGAAAAAAAGAGGCGCAATGAGGTAGCTGACTGTGTGAGTAAGATTAGCGACCCTAGTGGCCGACACAAACACCGGGCACATCTAGGAGTGGCACTGCAGTGTCACGCAGGATGTCCCTTCCAAAAAACCCTCCCCAAACAGCACATGACGCAAAGAAAAAAAGAGGCGCAATGAGGTAGCTGTGTGAGTAAGATTAGCGACCCTAGTGGCCGACACAAACACCGGGCCCATCTAGGAGTGGCACTGCAGTGTCACGCAGGATGTCCCTTCCAAAAAACCCTCCCCAATCAGCACATGATGCAAAGAAAAAGAAAAGAAAAAAGAGGTGCAAGATGGAATTATCCTTGGGCCCTCCCACCCACCCTTATGTTGTATAAACAAAACAGGACATGCACACTTTAACCAACCCATCATTTCAGTGACAGGGTCTGCCACACGACTGTGACTGATATGACGGGTTGGTTTGGACCCCCCCCAAAAAAGAAGCAATTAATCTCTCCTTGCACAAACTGGCTCTACAGAGGCAAGATGTCCACCTCATCTTCACCCTCCGATATATCACCGTGTACATCCCCCTCCTCACAGATTATCAATTCGTCCCCACTGGAATCCACCATCTCAGCTCCCTGTGTACTTTGTGGAGGCAATTGCTGCTGGTCAATGTCTCCGCGGAGGAATTGATTATAATTCATTTTAATGAACATCATCTTCTCCACATTTTCTGGATGTAACCTCGTACGCCGATTGCTGACAAGGTGAGCGGCGGCACTAAACACTCTTTCGGAGTACACACTTGTGGGAGGGCAACTTAGGTAGAATAAAGCCAGTTTGTGCAAGGGCCTCCAAATTGCCTCTTTTTCCTGCCAGTATAAGTACGGACTGTGTGACGTGCCTACTTGGATGCGGTCACTCATATAATCCTCCACCATTCTATCAATGTTGAGAGAATCATATGCAGTGACAGTAGACGACATGTCCGTAATCGTTGTCAGGTCCTTCAGTCCGGACCAGATGTCAGCATCAGCAGTCGCTCCAGACTGCCCTGCATCACCGCCAGCGGGTGGGCTCGGAATTCTGAGCCTTTTCCTCGCACCCCCAGTTGCGGGAGAATGTGAAGGAGGAGATGTTGACAGGTCGCGTTCCGCTTGACTTGACAATTTTGTCACCAGCAGGTCTTTCAACCCCAGCAGACCTGTGTCTGCCGGAAAGAGAGATCCAAGGTAGGCTTTAAATCTAGGATCGAGCACGGTGGCCAAAATGTAGTGCTCTGATTTCAACAGATTGACCACCCGTGAATCCTTGTTAAGCGAATTAAGGGCTGCATCCACAAGTCCCACATGCCTAGCGGAATCGCTCCGTGTTAGCTCCTTCTTCAATGCCTCCAGCTTCTTCTGCAAAAGCCTGATGAGGGGAATGACCTGACTCAGGCTGGCAGTGTCTGAACTGACTTCACGTGTGGCAAGTTCAAAGGGCATCAGAACCTTGCACAACTTTGAAATCATTCTCCACTGCACTTGAGACAGGTGCATTCCACCTACTATATCGTGCTCAATTGTATAGGCTTGAATGGCCTTTTGCTGCTCCTCCAACCTCTGAAGCATATAGAGGGTTGAATTCCACCTCGTTACCACTTCTTGCTTCAGATGATGGCAGGGCAGGTTCAGTAGTTTTTGGTGGTGCTCCAGTTTTCTGTACGTGGTGCCTGTACGCCGAAAGTGTCCCGCAATTCTTCTGGCCACCGACAGCATCTCTTGCACGCCCCTGTCGTTTTTTAAAAAATTCTGCACCACCAAATTCAAGGTATGTGCAAAACATGGGACGTGCTGGAATTGGCCCAGATTTAATGCACACACAATATTGCTGGCGTTGTCCGATGCCACAAATCCACAGGAGAGTCCAATTGGGGTAAGCCATTCCGCGATGATCTTCCTCAGTTGCCGTAAGAGGTTTTCAGCTGTGTGCGTATTCTGGAAAGCGGTGATACAAAGCGTAGCCTGCCTAGGAAAGAGTTGGCGTTTGCGAGATGCTGCTACTGGTGCCGCCGCTGCTGTTCTTGCGGCGGGAGTCCATACATCTACCCAGTGGGCTGTCACAGTCATATAGTCCTGACCCTGCCCTGCTCCACTTGTCCACATGTCCGTGGTTAAGTGGACATTGGGTACAGCTGCATTTTTTAGGACACTGGTGACTCTTTTTCTGAGGTCTGTGTACATTTTCGGTATCGCCTGCCTAGAGAAATGGAACCTAGATGGTATTTGGTACCGGGGACACAGTACCTCCAACAAGTCTCTAGTTGGCTCTGCAGTAATGATGGATACCGGAACCACGTTTCTCACCACCCAGGATGCCAAGGCCTCAGTTATCCGCTTTGCAGTAGGATGACTGCTGTGATATTTCATCTTCCTCGCAAAGGACTGTTGAACAGTCAATTGCTTACTGGAAGTAGTACAAGTGGGCTTACGACTTCCCCTCTGGGATGACCATCGACTCCCAGCGGCAACAACAGCAGCGCCAGCAGCAGTAGGCGTTACACGCAAGGATGCATCGGAGGAATCCCAGGCAGGAGAGGACTCGTCAGAATTGCCAGTGACATGGCCTGCAGGACTATTGGCATTCCTGGGGAAGGAGGAAATTGACACTGAGGGAGTTGGTGGGGTGGTTTGCGTGAGCTTGGTTACAAGAGGAAGGGATTTACTGGTCAGTGGACTGCTTCCGCTGTCACCCAAAGTTTTTGAACTTGTCACTGACTTATTATGAATGCGCTGCAGGTGACGTATAAGGGAGGATGTTCCGAGGTGGTTAACGTCCTTACCCCTACTTATTACAGCTTGACAAAGGGAACACACGGCTTGACACCTGTTGTCCGCATTTCTGGTGAAATACCTCCACACCGAAGAGCTGATTTTTTTGGTATTTTCACCTGGCATGTCAACGGCCATATTCCTCCCACGGACAACAGGTGTCTCCCCGGGTGCCTGACTTAAACAAACCACCTCACCATCAGAATCCTCCTGGTCAATTTCCTCCCCAGCGCCAGCAACACCCATATCCTCCTCATCCTGGTGTACTTCAACACTGACATCTTCAATCTGACTATCAGGAACTGGACTGTGGGTGCTCCTTCCAGCACTTGCAGGGGGCGTGCAAATGGTGGAAGGCGCATGCTCTTCACCTCCAGTGTTGGGAAGGTCAGGCATCGCAACCGACACAATTGGACTCTCCTTGTGGATTTGGGATTTCGAAGAACGCACAGTTCTTTGCGGTGCTTTTGCCAGCTTGAGTCTTTTCAGTTTTCTAGCGAGAGGCTGAGTGCTTCCATCCTCATGTGAAGCTGAACCACTAGCCATGAACATAGGCCAGGGCCTCAGCCGTTCCTTGCCACTCCGTGTGGTAAATGGCATATTGGCAAGTTTACGCTTCTCCTCCGACAATTTTATTTTAGGTTTTGGAGTCCTTTTTTTTCTGATATTTGGTGTTTTGGATTTGACATGCTCTGTACTATGACATTGGGCATCGGCCTTGGCAGACGACGTTGCTGGCATTTCATCGTCTCGGCCATGACTAGTGGCAGCAGCTTCAGCACGAGGTGGAAGTGGATCTTGATCTTTCCCTAATTTTGGAACCTCAACTTTTTTGTTCTCCATATTTTATAGGCAGAACTAAAAGGCACCTCAGGTAAACAATGGAGATGGATGGATTGGATACTAGTATTGGATACCTGCCGACTGCCGACACAGAGGTAGCCACAGCCGTGAACTACCGCACTGTACACTGGTTGATAAAGAGATAGTAGTATACTCGTAACAACTAGTATGACACTATGACGACGGTATAAAGAATGAAAAAAAAACCACGGTTAGGTGGTATATATTATAATAATAATACAATTATGGATGGACGGACTGCCTGCCGACTGCCGACACAGAGGTAGCCACAGCCGTGAACTACCGCACTGTACACTGGTTGATAAAGAGATAGTAGTATACTCGTAACAACTAGTATGACACTATGACGACGGTATAAAGAATGAAAAAAAAACCACGGTTAGGTGGTATATATTATAATAATAATACAATTATGGATGGACGGACTGCCTGCCGACTGCCGACACAGAGGTAGCCACAGCCGTGAACTACCGCACTGTACACTGGTTGATAAAGAGATAGTAGTATACTCGTAACAACTAGTATGACACTATGACGACGGTATAAAGAATGAAAAAAAAACCACGGTTAGGTGGTATATATTATAATAATAATACAATTATGGATGGACGGACTGCCTGCCGACTGCCGACACAGAGGTAGCCACAGCCGTGAACTACCGCACTGTACACTGGTTGATAAAGAGATAGTAGTATACTCGTAACAACTAGTATGACACTATGACGACGGTATAAAGAATGAAAAAAAAACCACGGTTAGGTGGTATATATTATAATAATAATACAATTATGGATGGACGGACTGCCTGCCGACTGCCGACACAGAGGTAGCCACAGCCGTGAACTACCGCACTGTACACTGGTTGATAAAGAGATAGTAGTATACTCGTAACAACTAGTATGACACTATGACGACGGTATAAAGAATGAAAAAAAAACCACGGTTAGGTGGTATATATTATAATAATAATACAATTATGGATGGACGGACTGCCTGCCGACTGCCGACACAGAGGTAGCCACAGCCGTGAACTACCGCACTGTACACTGGTTGATAAAGAGATAGTAGTATACTCGTAACAACTAGTATGACACTATGACGACGGTATAAAGAATGAAAAAAAAACCACGGTTAGGTGGTATATATTATAATAATAATACAATTATGGATGGACGGACTGCCTGCCGACTGCCGACACAGAGGTAGCCACAGCCGTGAACTACCGCACTGTACACTGGTTGATAAAGAGATAGTAGTATACTCGTAACAACTAGTATGACACTATGACGACGGTATAAAGAATGAAAAAAAAAACCACGGTTAGGTGGTATATATTATAATAATAATACAATTATGGATGGACGGACTGCCTGCCGACTGCCGACACAGAGGTAGCCACAGCCGTGAACTACCGCACTGTACACTGGTTGATAAAGAGATAGTAGTATACTCGTAACAACTAGTATGACACTATGACGACGGTATAAAGAATGAAAAAAAAACCACGGTTAGGTGGTATATATTATAATAATAATACAATTATGGATGGACGGACTGCCTGCCGACTGCCGACACAGAGGTAGCCACAGCCGTGAACTACCGCACTGTACACTGGTTGATAAAGAGATAGTAGTATACTCGTAACAACTAGTATGACACTATGACGGTATAAAGAATGAAAAAAAAACCACGGTTAGGTGGTATATATTATAATAATAATACAATTATGGATGGACGGACTGCCTGCCGACTGCCGACACAGAGGTAGCCACAGCCGTGAACTACCGCACTGTACACTGGTTGATAAAGAGATAGTAGTATACTCGTAACAACTAGTATGACACTATGACGACGGTATAAAGAAAGAAAAAAAAATACCACGGTTAGGTGGTGTCACACCCCGCGGGCAGCGGCGGCCGCGCTTACCGCTGCGGGTGTCCTGGATGGCCTGGCGTCTCTCCCCTCCGGCGGCCTCGGGGGTCCGGCGTCGGGTCGGCGGGTCTCTCCGGCGGCTCCCGGAGCGAGGGCGCCGCCATGCTGCTTTAGATTAGGTAGGCGGAGCGGGGCTGACGTCATCTGCCCGCTCCGCCAATCAGACCAAGGCGGGAGGTTCAAAGCCAGACGCCGAGCAGGGAGCCGGCGCCTGTGTATCATCGTTCTGCTTGTCTGAAGCAGTGATTTCCAGAGCTCCCTTGTTCCTATTTTCCGCTGTGTCTCCAGTGTCTCCAGTGTCTCCAGTGTCTCCAGTGTCTCCAGTGTCCCAGTGTCTCCAGTGTCTCCAGTGTCTCCAGTGTCCCAGTGTCTCCAGTGTCTTCACGCACCTCCGTGCCTCCAAGCGCCCGAGCGCCATCACGCACCTCCGTGCCTCCAAGCGCCCGAGCGCCATCACGCACCTCCGTGCCTCCAAGCGCCCGAGCGCCATCACGCACCTCCGTGCCTCCAAGCGCCCGAGCGCCATCACGCACTTCCGTGCCTCCAAGCACCCGAGCGCCATCACGCACCTCCGTGCCTCCAAGCGCCCGAGCGCCATCACGCACCTCCGTGCCTCCAAGCGCCCGAGCGCTATCACGCACCTCCGTGCCACCAAGGCGCCTGAGCGCCATCAGCACCTCAGTACCTCGGCACCTCAGTGCCTCTGTTCCTCAGCACTCCGGTGCCTCAGCACCATAGAACCTCAGCACCTCGGAGCCTCTGCACCTTAGTATCACAGAACTCCAACACCTCAGTACCTCGGTGTCTCAGCACCTCAGTGCCTTCAGCACCTCAATAATACCAGCATCTCTGTACCTCAGCACTCAGCACTTTCACTAGTCTTGTTTTTCAGGAGACCTTCATCATTCCTCCGTGCTTCCTGCTTACCGTCTTCATCCTGTATGAAGAAGACCTACATCCGGCCATCTCTATTGCGACCCAGTAGCGGTTCCTCTTCCCTGTCACCGGAAGAAGCCCCGAGTCCACAACACCCTTCGACCAGGTCAGTGATAGTATACACAGGCCACATGGACCCGGGGAATCGGAACCCAGAAGCAAGTGCCATCCAAGATCTGGTTTCCCGTGTACAGAGTCAGGAAGCGGCGCAAAACCAGGTGATGCGGTATCTCCAAGAGCTATCCGGCAGGTTGGATCAAATTCAGGTTTCCCTGGCTTCAGTAGTTCCAGTTCCAGCTCCAGTACCCACTCCGGCAGTCGTTCCTGTTAATGCTCACGCAGTGTCCGGTACCAGGTCACGCCTTCAGCTTCCCACTCCCTCTCGCTACAACGGCAACCCGAAGAATTGCCGTGGTTTTCTTAACCAGTGCGAGGTGCAGTTTGAACTCCTCGCACACAATTTTCCCACGGATCGATCCAAAGTAGCATACATTATTTCCTTGCTTGAGGGTTCAGCGTTGGAATGGGTGTCTCCTTTATGGGAGCGGTCTGATCCTTTGGTTTCCAACTACACTAATTTCATCTCATCTTTCCGCCGGATCTTTGATGAGCCTGGCAGAACGGCCGCTGCCTCTTCAGATCTTCTTAGAGTTCGACAAGGCTCTCGTTCAGTGGGTCAGTATGTGATTCATTTTCAGACCATAGCTTCCGAATTGCGCTGGGATAATGATGCCTTACGGGCCGCTTTCTGGAACGGGCTGTCCGACCGTCTTAAAGACGAATTGATTACAAGAGATTTGCCAGATTCCTTGGAACAGTTGATCTCGCTCTGTGTGAAAGTGGATCTCCGCATGCAGGAACGAGTTGGCGAACGTTCTCGGTCTGATCGGTGCAGATTCCGGGCTCCTCCGTCTAAACCATCGGTTACGACAGCTCCAGACGAACCCATGCAAATTAATCGGTCTCGACTGTCTCCAGAGGAGCGACAGCGTCGACGTGAGAACAAACTTTGCCTCTACTGTGGAGCCGCGGATCACTTCCTCAAGTCTTGCAAAGCTCGCCCGGGAAACGGGCAATCCTAGCCTGTTCCGGGGAAGTCAAGCTGGGTGTGGTTTCTCAATCTTCTCCAGAACTGGACTGTTTACTCTCAGTATCTTTGTCTACTAAAACAAAAGTCAAGACCGTTATGGCTCTTTTGGATTCAGGTGCTGCGGGGAATTTTATTTCTCTTTCCTGCGCCCAGAGTTTGGGTTTGAAATTACAGTTGGTCGAACGACCTATTACTATTACAGCCATTAACGGGGTTCAAATTCCTAACGCCTTGATTACGAGTCAGTCTGAGTCAATTCAGCTACAAGTGGGAGCTTTACATCATGAACAACTGAAGTTTCTAGTTATTCAGGAAATGTCTCACGATCTCGTTTTGGGTTTTCCCTGGCTCAGGCTACACAACCCTCATGTCGACTGGGGGTCGACACAAATAATTTCTTGGAGTCCTTTCTGCCGATTGAATTGTCTTACTCCTGTCGTTCCACTCCGTGCGTCGGCCAAGTTGGACGTGGAGTTAGTTCCTGAGGCTTATCGAGAGTTTTTGGATGTCTTCTCGGAACAGGCGGCTGATAAATTACCTCCGCATAGGGCTTGGGACTGTCCCATTGAGCTCATTCCTGGGAAAATACCGCCTCGAGGTCGCACTTATCCTTTGTCGGTTCCAGAGACACAAGCTATGTCTGAGTACATTAAGTCGAATTTGCAGAAGGGCTTCATCCGTCCCTCCACTTCTCCAGCGGGAGCTGGCTTCTTCTTTGTAAAAAAAAAAGATGGAGGGCTGAGACCATGCATCGACTATCGTGGTTTAAATGAAGTCACCATTAAAAACAAGTATCCTCTGCCGCTCATCACAGAGCTTTTTGATAGAGTGCGTGGAGCTCGAGTATTTACTAAGCTTGACTTAAGAGGAGCATACAACTTGATACGTATTCGTCAAGGAGATGAGTGGAAGACGGCTTTCAATACGAGAGATGGGCATTATGAGTACCTGGTAATGCCATTTGGCCTCAGCAACGCCCCCGCTGTCTTTCAAGGATTCATTAATGAAGTCTTTCGGGATATGTTGTATCTGAATGTAGTAGTCTATTTGGATGACATTTTGATTTTTTCTAAGAATCTTTCTGAGCACCGACTACAAGTTAAGGAAGTACTCCTTCGGTTGCGCAAGAATCAGCTTTATGGCAAGATCTCCAAGTGCACCTTTGAGGTTCCTTCTATTTCATTTTTGGGCTACATTATTTCTGGAACTGAATTGCGTATGGATCCGGAGAAACTTTCGGCCATCCGGGATTGGACTCAACCTCTTTCCTTAAAAGCAGTGCAACGATTTCTAGGATTCGCAAATTATTATCGGAAATTTATAAGAGGTTTCTCTACCATCGTGGCACCTATTACGGCTCTGACTAAAAAAGGGGCTGACCCAAGCAATTGGCCTTCTGAAGCAATAGCAGCGTTCAAACAGTTGAAGACCGCCTTTATATCTGCTCCCGTACTTCAGCAGCCAGATTTCCTAAAACCATTCTTTTTGGAGGTTGATGCTTCCACGGTAGGCATAGGTGCTGTACTCTCGCAATACGCCTCAGATGGGAAGTTGCATCCGTGTGGGTTTCATTCTCGCAAGTTCTCCCCTGCTGAACTAAATTACACCATCGGAGACAAAGAGCTACTGGCAATTAAATCTGCGTTGGAAGAATGGAGGTATCTTCTGGAGGGTGCTAAACACTTAATCACAATTTTTACGGACCACAAGAATTTACTGTATCTAAAGACGGCCCAATGTTTGAACCCCCGTCAGGCGAGATGGGCGCTCTTCTTTACCAGATTTTCCTTTATCATCAAGTATCGGGCTGGAATTCTAAATACCAAGGCGGATGCCCTATCCCGTTCAGTGATGGCTTCCGATGAGGAGAATACTATGGGGAAGGCATTAATCCTCAGTCCCATCTCTATTTCTGCAGCTCCCACTAGGTTGGGCCCTCCTCCGGGAAGAATGTCGGTACCAGTTAAATTTCGACCGAGACTGTTGCAGTGGGCACACACTTCTAAGTTTTCTGGTCATCCGGGAATTCAGAAAATGTGGGAATTTCTGCGAAGATCATACTGGTGGGACACTATGAAAAAAGATGTTCAAGAGTATGTCAATTCGTGTCCTCAATGTGCTCAGCACAAAACTCCACGTCTGCCGCCTACGGGTTTGTTGCATCCTTTGTCCATTCCTAAAAAGCCTTGGACTCATATCTCGATGGACTTTGTTACTGAATTACCGCTCTCTAAGGGTCATAACACCATTTGGGTGATCATTGACCGATTCTCTAAGATGGCACATTTTATTCCGTTGACCGGATTACCCTCCGCTTCCAAGTTGGCCCTGTTATTCATCCAAGAGCATTTCCGCCTGCACGGGTTACCTCTGGAAATAGTCTCAGATCGGGGAGTACAGTTTACAGCGAGATTCTGGAGAGCCCTCTGTTCAACTCTACAAATTAAGCTCAAATTCTCTTCTGCTTACCATCCACAGACTAATGGGCAAACTGAACGCGTCAATCAGGATCTAGAGACTTTTCTCCGCATTTACCTTTCCCCTTCACAAGATAACTGGGTGGAGTTGTTGCCGTGGGCTGAGTTTGCCCACAACCATTTTTATCATTCTTCTACTGGTGAGTCTCCATTCTTTATTAATTATGGATTTCATCCCCAAGTTCCGGAGTTGCCCATTTGTCCTCCAGAAGAAGTTCCTGCTGCAGCATCAACTCTTCGACATTTCACTCAAATTTGGAGCCGAGTTCATGCCAATCTTAAGAGGGTTTCCGGTCGCTATAAATTCTTTGCGGATAGGAAACGACGAGCAGCTCCTCAATATAAGGTTGGTGACAAGGTATGGCTCTCTACCCGCAATCTTCGTTTGAAAGTACCCACCATGAAATTTGCCCCAAGGTTCATTGGTCCTTTCTCAGTGCGGCAAGTCTTGAACCCGGTCGTTTGCAAATTGGAGTTGCCTTCCCACCTTCGAATTCCAAACTCCTTCCACGTCTCTCTCCTCCGCCCCCTCATTCTAAATCGGTTCCACTCAGCATCTCCTAGGCCAACTACTACTGTGTCTGAAGCTGGGACAGAATTTGAAATCAAAGCTATTCTTGACTCTCGTTATTTTCATAAGAAATTACAGTACTTGGTAGAATGGAAAGGTTATGGTCCTGAAGAGAGAAGTTGGATCAATGCTACTGAGGTAATGGCTCCCCGACTGGTTCGAATCTTCCATTCCAGACATCCAACTAAACCCGGAAAGTGTCCAGGGGCCACTCCTGGAGGAGGGGGTACTGTCACACCCCGCGGGCAGCGGCGGCCGCGCTTACCGCTGCGGGTGTCCTGGATGGCCTGGCGTCTCTCCCCTCCGGCGGCCTCGGGGGTCCGGCGTCGGGTCGGCGGGTCTCTCCGGCGGCTCCCGGAGCGAGGGCGCCGCCATGCTGCTTTAGATTAGGTAGGCGGAGCGGGGCTGACGTCATCTGCCCGCTCCGCCAATCAGACCAAGGCGGGAGGTTCAAAGCCAGACGCCGAGCAGGGAGCCGGCGCCTGTGTATCATCGTTCTGCTTGTCTGAAGCAGTGATTTCCAGAGCTCCCTTGTTCCTATTTTCCGCTGTGTCTCCAGTGTCTCCAGTGTCTCCAGTGTCTCCAGTGTCTCCAGTGTCTCCAGTGTCCCAGTGTCTCCAGTGTCTCCAGTGTCTCCAGTGTCTCCAGTGTCCCAGTGTCTCCAGTGTCTCCAGTGTCCCAGTGTCTCCAGTGTCTTCACGCACCTCCGTGCCTCCAAGCGCCCGAGCGCCATCACGCACCTCCGTGCCTCCAAGCGCCCGAGCGCCATCACGCACCTCCGTGCCTCCAAGCGCCCGAGCGCCATCACGCACCTCCGTGCCTCCAAGCGCCCGAGCGCCATCACGCACTTCCGTGCCTCCAAGCACCCGAGCGCCATCACGCACCTCCGTGCCTCCAAGCGCCCGAGCGCCATCACGCACCTCCGTGCCTCCAAGCGCCCGAGCGCTATCACGCACCTCCGTGCCACCAAGGCGCCTGAGCGCCATCAGCACCTCAGTACCTCGGCACCTCAGTGCCTCTGTTCCTCAGCACTCCGGTGCCTCAGCACCATAGAACCTCAGCACCTCGGAGCCTCTGCACCTTAGTATCACAGAACTCCAACACCTCAGTACCTCGGTGTCTCAGCACCTCAGTGCCTTCAGCACCTCAATAATACCAGCATCTCTGTACCTCAGCACTCAGCACTTTCACTAGTCTTGTTTTTCAGGAGACCTTCATCATTCCTCCGTGCTTCCTGCTTACCGTCTTCATCCTGTATGAAGAAGACCTACATCCGGCCATCTCTATTGCGACCCAGTAGCGGTTCCTCTTCCCTGTCACCGGAAGAAGCCCCGAGTCCACAACACCCTTCGACCAGGTCAGTGATAGGTGGTATATATTGTAATACAATTATGGATGGACGGACTGCCTGCCGAGTTCCGACTGCCGACACAGAGGTAGCCACAGCCGTGAACTACCGCACTGTACTGTGTCTGCTGCTAATATAGACTGGTTGATAAAGAGATAGTATACAATACATACAACAATATACTACTATACTGGTGGTCAGGCACTGGTCACCACTAGTCACACTGGCAGTGGCACTCCTGCAGCAAAAGTGTGCACTGTTTAATTTTAAATTAATATAATATTATGTACTCCTGGGGGCTCCTGCTATAACAACCTGCAGTGCTCCCCAGTCTCCCCCACAATTATTATAAGCTTTGCCTTTTATACATTGATGTGCAGCACACTGGGCTGAGCTGAGTGCACACAGACTGAGTCACACTGTGTGACTGGCTGCTGCTGTGTATCGTTTTTTTTCAGGCAGAGAACGGATATAGCAGAGAACGGATATATTAAAATAAATAAAAGTTAACTAACAACAACTGCACTGGTCACTGTGGTAAACTCTGTCTGACTCTGCACAATCTCTCTCTCTCTTCTAATCTAATTTCTAATGGAGAGGACGCCAGCCACGTCCTCTCCCTATCAATCTCAATGCACGTGTGAAAATGGCGGCGACGCGCGGCTCCTTATATAGAATCCGAGTCTCGCGAGAATCCGACAGCGTCATGATGACGTTCGGGCGCGCTCGGGTTAACCGAGCAAGGCGGGAGGATCCGAGTCTGCTCGGACCCGTGAAAAAAACATGAAGTTCGTGCGGGTTCGGTTTCAGAGAAACCGAACCCGCTCATCTCTATTTTTAATAGAGATGTGCAGCGGGCATTTTTCGTGTTTTGGTTTTGGGTTTGGGTCCGCGGTCGTGTTTTGGATTCGGACGTATTTTGGCAAAACCACCCTTTCGGATTTTTGTCGAATTCGGATGCGTTTTGGATTCGGGTGTTTTGGATTCGGGTGTTTTTTTAAAAAAAATCCTCAAAAACAGCTTAAATCATAGAATTTGGGGGTAATTTTGATCCTATAGTATTATTAACCTCAATAACCATAATTTCCACTCATTTCCAGTCTATTCTGAACACCTCACACCTCACAATATTATTTTTAGTCCTAAAATTTGCACAGAGGTCGCTGGATGACTAAGCTAAGCGACCCAAGTGGGCGGCACAAACACCTGGCCCCTCTAGGAGTGGCACTGCAGTGTCAGACAGGATGGCACTTAAAAAAATAGTCCCCAAACAGCACATGATGCAAAGATAAATAAAAAAAGAGGTGCAAGATGGAATTGTCCTTGGGCCCTCCCACCCCTTATGTTGTATAAACAGGACATGCACACTTTAACAAACCAATCAATTCAGCGACAGGGTCTGCCACACAACTGTGGCTGAAATGACTGGCTGGTTTGGTCCCCCACCAAAAAAGAAGCAATCAATCTCTCCTTGCACAAACTGGCTCTACAGAGGCAAAATGTCCACCTCCTCCTCATCCTCCGATTCCTCACCCCTTTCACTGTGTACATCCTCCTCCTCACAGAGTATTAATTCGTCCGCACTGGAATCCACCATCACAGGTCCCTGTGTACTTTCTGGAGGCAATTGCTGGTAAACGTCTCCACGGAGGAATTTATAATTCATTTTTATGAACATCATCTTCTCCACATTTTCTGGAAATAACCTCCTACGCCGATCGCTGACAAGGTGACCGGCTGCACTAAACACTCTTTCGGAGTACACACTGGAGGTGGGGCAACTTATGTAAAATAAAGCCAGTTTGTGCAAGGGCCTCCAAATTGCCTCTTTTTCCTGCCAGTATACGTACGGACTGTCTGACATGCCTACTTGGATGCTGTCACTCATATAATCCTCCACCATTCTTTCAATGGTGACAGAATCGTATGCAGTGACAGTAGACATGGCAGGTCCTTCTGTCCGGACCAAATGTCAGCACTTGCTCCTGACTGCCTTGCATCACCGCCAGCGGGTGGTTTTGGAAATCTTATCCTTTTCCTGGCAGCTCCAGTGTCGGTAGAAAATGAAGGAGGAGCTGTTGGCGGGTCACGTACCGCTTGACTTGACAATTGTCTCAACAGCAGGTCTTTGAACATCTGCAGACTTGTGTCTGCTGGAAAGAGAGATACAACGTAGGCTTTAAACCTAGGATTGTGCATGTGGCCAAAATGTAGTGCTCTAATTTCAACAGATTGACCACCCGTGAATCCTGGTTAAGCGAATGAAGGGCTCCATCCACAAGTCCCACATGCCTAGCGGAATAGCTCAGTTTTAGCTCCTCCTTCAATCTCCCCAGCTGCTTCTGCAAAAGCCTGATGAGGGGAATGACCTGACTTAGGCTGGCAGTGTCTGAACTGACTTCACGTGTGGCAAGTTCAAAGGGTTGGAGAACCTTGCACAACACGGAAATCATTCTCCACTGCGCTTGAGTCAGGTGCATTCCCCCTCCTTTGCCTATATCGTAGGCAGATGTATAGGCTTGAATGGCCTTTTGCTGCTCCTCCGTCCTCTGAAGCATATAGAGGGTTGAATTCCACCTCGTTACCACCTCTTGCTTCAGCTGATGGCACGGCATGTTCAGGAGTGTTTGCTGGTGCTTCAGTCTTCGGCACGCGGTGGCTGAATGCTAAAATTGGCCCGTAATTTTTCGGCCCACCGACAGCATCTCCTGCATACCCCTGTCGTTTTTCAAAAAATTCTGCACCACCAAATTAATTGTATGTGCAAAACATGGGACGTGCTGGAATTTGCCCACATGCAATACACGCACAATATTGGTGGCGTTGTCCGATATCACAAATCCCCAGGAGAGTCCAATTGGGGTAAGCCAATCTGCGATGATGTTCCTCAGTTTCTGTAAGAGGTTGTCAGCTGTGTGCCTCTTATGGAAAGCAGTGATACAAAGCATAGCCTGCCTAGGAACGAGTTGGCGTTTACGAGATGCTGCTACAGGTGCCGTCGCTGTTGTTGCTGCGGGAGGCAATACATCTACCCAGCGGGCTATCACAGTCATATAGTCCTTAGTCTGCCCTGCTCCACTTGTCCACATGTCCGTGGTTAAGTGGACAGTGGGTACAACTGCATTTTTTAGGCCACTGAGGACACTTTTTCTGACGTCTGTGTACATTCTCGGTATGGCCTGCCTAGAGAAGTGGAACCTAGATGGTATTTGGTACCGGGGACACACTACCTCAAGCAATTCTCTAAGTCCCGGTGAACTAACGGTGGATACCGGACGCACGTTTAACACCAACATAGTTGTCAAGGCCTGAGTTATCCGCTTTGCAACAGGATGACTGCTGTGATATTTCATCTTCCTCGCAAGGGACTGTTGGACAGTCAATTACTTACTGGAAGTAGTACAAGTGGTCTTCCGACTTCCCCTCTGGGATGACGATCGACTCCCAGCAGTAACAACAGCAGCGCCAGCAGCAACAGCAACAGTAGGCGTTCCACTCAAGGATCCATCGGAGGAATCCCAGTTAGAAGAGGACTCGTCAGTCTTGCCAGTGACATGGCCTGCAGGACTATTGGCGTTCCTGTCTAAGGAGGAAATTGACATTGAGGGAGTTGGTGGTGTGGTTTGCAGGAGCGTGGGTACAAGAGGAAGAAGGGATTTAGTTGTCAGTGAACTGCTTCCGCTGTCACCCAAAGTTTTTGAACTTGTCAATGACTTCTGATGAATGCGCTCCAGGTGACGTATAAGGGAGGATGTTCCTAGGTGGTTAACGTCCTTACCCCTACTTATTACAGCTTGACAATGGCAGCACACGGCTTGACACCTGTTGTCCGCATTTCTGTTTAAATAATTCCACACCGAAGAGGTGATTTTTTTTTGTATTTTGACCAGGCATATCAATGGCCTTATTCATCCCACGGACAACAGGTGTCTCCCCGGGTGCCTGACTTAAACAAACCACCTCACCATCAGAATCCTCCTCGTCAATTTCCTCCTGAGCGCCAGCAACACCCATATCCTCATCCTGGTGTACTTCTACAGTGACATCTTCAATTTGAATATCAGGAACTGGACTGTGGGTGCTCCTTCCAGCACTTGCAGGGGGCGTGCAAATGGTGGAAGGAGCCACCTCTTCCCGTCCAGTGTTGGGAAGGTCAGGCATCGCAACCGACACAATTGGACTCTCCTTGGGGATTTGTGATTTAGAAGAATGCACAGTTCTTTGCTTTGCTTTTGCCAGCTTAACTCTTTTCATTTTTCTAGCGGGAGGATGAGTGCTTCCATCGTCATGTGAAGCTGAACCACTAGTCATGAGGAACATAGGAGAGGGCCCTAGCCGTTCCTTGCCACTCCGTTTCGTAAATGTAAGTTTACGCTTCTCCTCAGACGATTTTAATTTAGATTTTTGGGTCATTTTACTGAACTTTTGCTTTTTGGATTTTACATGCTCTCTACTATGACATTGGGCATCGGCCTTGGCAGACAACATTGATGGCATTTCATCGTCTCTGCCATGACTAGTGGCAGCAGCTTCAGCATTAGGTGGAAGTGGATCTTGATCTTTCCCTATTTTACCCTCCAAATTTTTGTTCTCCATTTTTTAATGTGTGGAATTATATGCCAGTAATATCTGGAATTAGACGGCAGTAATGTCTGGAATTAGATACCACTAGATAGATACCAGATACCACTGTGACTGGAATGATGATGACCTATGCACAGTGACAGGACACTACCACAGCACCCTACAGCAGCAAGATGCAGCACAAGACACTGTACTAGTATTACTAATGTAGTATTACTGAGCACCACAAGACAATGAGCAGTGATACTGAGCACTGCTGATACTGAGCACTGATGATACTGAGCACTGCTGATACTGAGCACTGCTGATACTGAGCACTGATGATACTACGGATAACTGACACTGAGCAGCACGATTAGCACAAGACTGTACTAGTATTACTAATGTAGCATTACTGAGCACCACAAGACAATGAGCAGTGATACTGAGCACTGATGATACTGAGCACTGATGATACTGAGCACTGATACTGAGCACTGATGATACTGAGCACTGATGATACTGAGCACTGATACTGAGCACTGATGATACTACGGAGAACTGACACTGAGCAGCACAAGAGAGACTGTACTAGTATTACTGAGCAGCAATAAGCACTGATACTGAGCACTGATATTGAGATTTGACACTGAGAGAACGTAGCCACATCCTCTCTGTACCCTCTACAATGCAAGGGTGAAAATGGTGGTGACGCGCAGCTCTTTATATGGAATCCGAATCTCGCAAGAATCCGACAGCGGGATGATGACGTTTTGCCTCGTTTGGGTTTTCCGAGTCAGGCGGGAACAACCTAGCCTGGCTCGGACCATGTAAAACACGTGGAGTTTGGGGGGGTTCGGTTCTCGGAGAACTGAACCCGCTCATCTCTAGCTTTTAACATGTACTATGTGACTCATCGCGCCCTACGGGTGCTCTTCACACCATCTCAAGGGCTACACCCCCTTATTCCCTGCACGCCTTTCTGGCATTCAATATTTGTAATATATGGAATATTACCTGCATTCCTAGTTTTGTTAGTGGTTAAATATTGCAGGACAAAAGGGCGTCCGATGGTGAAGGAGGCGTAGCCCCTTGCGATGGGGAGGGGGTGTGGGAGTGGGGGCCACGGATGGGGGAGGGGGTCCAGGTGGGCTGTGGGTGGGGTAGGGGCGGGGGTGCCATGGGTGGTGGATGGGCAGGTGCCGGGCTGTTGCGGATGGGGGAGGTGTTCCGGAGGTGCTGCGGTGGTGGGGTAGGGGCTCATGCGGGGGTGCCGTGGGTGGTGTAAGGGGTCCTGACACCATTTTATGCCCCCCACACAATAATGCCCCTTACAAATTATGCCACACAGTAAGGCTTCTAATTACTTTTAAATGACCTGCCTGTTTTCAGGGGTCTCATGCTCATTGCCAGGGGTCTCCAGCACGTTGCAAGGGGTTTAATGTCCGTTGCCAGGGGTTTAATGTGCATTGCCAGGGGTTTCATGTGCATTGCCAGGGGTTTAATGTCCATTGCCAGGGGTTTCATGCACATTGCCAGGGGTTTAAAGTCCATTGCCAGGGGTTTCATGTGCGCTGCCAGGGGTTTCATGTGCGTTGCCAGGGGTTTCATGTGCGTTGCCAGGTGTTTAATGTCCGTTGCCAGGGGTTTAATGTCCATTGCCAGGGGTTTAATGCGCATTGCCAGGGGTTTAATGTCCATTGCCAGGGGTTTAATTCGCGTTGCCAGGGGTTTAATGTGTGTTGCCAGGGGTTTCATTTGCGTTGCCAGGAGTTTAATGTCCATTATCAGTGGTTTCATGCACGTTGTCAGGGGTTTAATGCACATTGCCAGGGGTTTAATGTCCATTGCCAGGGGTTTAATTCGCGTTGCCAGGGGTTTAATGTCTGTTGCCAGGGGTTTCATGTGCGTTGCCAGGAGTTTAATGTCCATTATCAGTGGTTTCATGCACGTTGTCAGGGGTTAAATGTCCGTTTCCAGGGGTTTAATGCACGTTTCCAGGAGTCTCCTGGGCACAGCCCCAGTAAAGTATGGGAGAGTGGGTGCAGGCATAATTAATTTTGCTGCTAGCTTCCACAGCCCCTGCAGTGGATTGAGACACACTGGGGGCTGTGGAAGCACTTCCGTACATTGCAGTATAAAAACAAAAACCTTAAACTGGCTGCCGCTGAGGAGACAGGCGCTAGAGGTCAAATGTGACCTCTAGCGTCTGTCTCCTCATTGGCGGTGGCCATTTTTGGTGGTTCTTTAACACAGCTTCCGCAGCCCCCAGCACGTCTCAAACTACTGCGGGGGCTGCGTAGGCTAGCGTTACTGGGTGGCTGGTTCTGCGGGTGCTCCTTTTTGCCCGTGGGTGCTCAGACCCGGGAGCACCCACGGATATATTAGCCCAGATCTGTGACTCTGACTCCACCCAACATTGTGACTCCACCCAGGATTATACACTGAGTCACAGAGTCACAGATCTGGCTAATATATAGGAGATATTTCATAAATGCTTTGCTTATTAAAATGTATGTTAGGTATGCGAAATACTTTTTTTTACCTGTGTCTGTATGTTACAAAATGTTCTTAAGATGTACAATGTAGAAAGTAAATCACTTCCGAGACCTTGAGAATGCGTTACACTTGGGGTGGAACGCACAGTGGAATTCCAGCCGGCAATGGAAAGCAAGTTTACTATGCATTCCACTGTGCATACACGCGGTAACCAGAAGTTAGACACACTTCTGCCGTGACTGTGTGACACTGTTGGACAGCAATAGGAAAAGGAAATAGTGTGCGTTCCAGGGGATTTGAAACGCACTCTGAGTTTAAAGGTGTTTAAGACGTCTTTAAGAATATAAAAAGTGTTAAAACACAAGGGGAGAAAGCAGGGACTACACAATAAACCCCACAATGGATTTTAGACCCACAGGGAACATTTATAGGAGCATTAAAGGGCAAATTGGTCACACTAGAGGGTTTATATACCTAACAACTGTCCAACTTACACCTTGAAAAAGGCTCCAAGAAAGCAGAAACACATTGGTGATTAACCAGACAGACTGTAGCAGACCAGCACCTTTAGTGGGGAGAAACCAGAAGTCGCATACCCAGTGATGAGCCAGTACCCTAAACCCAGGAGGTATCTGATTGACATCACACGTGCTTTTTAGCGTGGGCACTTCTGGGCCACCACTTAGGCCCAGATTTATAAAGCCTTCAGATACTATGTTTCAACCTCAGATACTATGTTACTATGCGGGACCTGTTTTTGGTTAGATCAACACAGAGGACTCGTGGACACTCGCCCAGGTTAGAGGAGAGGAGATTCCGCACAATACGGCGTAACAGTGCCGTAACTAGCCATTTTAGCGCTGTGTGCAAGAAACGACAGTGGCGCCCCCCCCCCATGTAAGACAGGGGCCGTGCGCGCCGCAGGCGCGCAAAAAATTTATAGGGGCGTGGCTTCACGGGGAAGGGGCGTGGCCACAAAATAATAGCAATTCATACTACGGTGCACAGTAGTCTACATTATTCAAATTACGCTGCACAGTAGCGCCACTACACCAGGTAGAGCCCCTTTTTACACATTACGGCAGCCAGGGCGTCCCCCTTTTTTACACATTACGGCAGCCAGGGCGTCCCCCTTTTTTACACATTACGGCAGCCAGGGCGTCCCCCTTTTTTACACATTGTGGCAGCCAGGGCGTCCCCCTATTTTACACATTGCGGCAGCCAGGGCGTCCCCCTTTTTTACACATTGTGGCAGCCAGGGCGTTTTCCTATTTTACACATTGCGGCAGCCAGGGCGTCCCCCTATTTTACACATTGCGGCAGCCAGGGCGTCCCCCTATTTTACACATTGCGGCAGCCAGGGTGTCCCCCTATTTTACACATTGCGGCAGCCAGGACCCCCCCTATTTTACACATTGCGGCAGCCAGGGCGTCCCCCTATTTTACACATTGCGGCAGCCAGGACCCCCCCTATTTTACACATTGCGGCAGCCAGGACCCCCCTATTTTACACATTGCGGCAGCCAGGACCCCCCTATTTTACACATTGCGGCAGCCAGGACCCCCCTATTTTAGAGAGAGAGAGAGAGAGAGAGAGAGAGAGAGAGAGAGATACTTACCTTCTCCCGCTGACAGGCTCCTCGTGCTGGCAGGCATCTCCCTCTCTGTGCAGTGTGGCGTGTGCAGGCAGGTGAGAAGAAGGAGGAGGGAGGGGGATTGGAGCCGCAGCAGCGCTATTTGATTGGTAGTAAGCGCCGCTGCAGCATCCCCCTCTCCTTCTGTATTGGCTGCCTGGCGCTGCTTTGGATGCTGGGATGGAGGAACCGCATCCCAGCATCCATAGCAGCGCCGGGCAGCCAATACAGAAGGAGAGGGGGATGCTGCAGCGGCGCTTATTACCAATCAAATAGCGCTGCTGCGGCTCCAATCCCCCTCCCTCCTCCTCCTTCTCTCCGCTGCTCGGCGCTGGTCTCTTCTACACAGCGCGGCACACACAGAGGCGGCATGTAATGAGTCAATTTGACTTATTACATGCCGCTGGCCGTTGCGCCCCCAGGGCAACTGCGCTGTGTGCCAAGCCCCCTTGGCACACACGTAGTTACGGCCCTGCGGCGTAAAGGGTTTTTCACGGTAAGGACAATACATGTTTGGAATTCCCTGCCCGAGGGAGTTGTAATGGTGGAATCTGTCAACACCTTTAAGAATGGGTTAGATAAATTCCTAATGGATAAGGATATCCAGGGGTATGGTGCATAGTCATGCATTATAGTTACTATAAATAGGGATAAAATGTAACGGCTGACAGCAGCATCAGTCAGAAATTTTAGTCAAATTATCATGCATAGGACACCACAAATAGGTTGAACTCGATGGACAATTGTCTTTTTTCAACCTCAGATACTATGTTACTATGTTACTAGTTATAAATAGTACCAGCCAACCAGCTCCTTACTGTCATTTTGCAAACACAGCCTGTGACATGGAAGTTCAGAGCTGATTGGTTGTTACTTTATCACCGTGCTATTATCACTCTCCAAGGCTTGATAAATGGGGGCTTTAATCTGGTACACGTTTGCCTGATATTTTGTGGATTTTTTGGAAAACAAAATATTTTACATTTTATTGTTATTACAACGTCACAAATAAAACTGTACTTCACTATACCTATATTCACTATACCTCTCTTTTCTTATATACAGTATGTGGATGAGTGTGGATCCCAAGAATAATACAGATCACAGCACCAGAAGGGAGAGGACGTAGATGCAAGAAGGAATTATACCTGTATTTTGGAAAGTTGAAACATTTGAGAGTGAATTCATTGTATTTTATGGCATTGTTCTTTTGTGGTATACATATTTTGTGGTGTTTGTCTTTGTTTACATCAAAATTTAATTGATTGTTGATATGCTGAATATTTAATGACAATAAAACCAAATTCCAATTCAAGGGAGGACTAATAGGCCCTACACACTGGCCGACATCACTGCACGATATGAACGATCTCGTTCATTAATGAACGAGATAACGTTCATATCGTGCAGTGTGGAGGCACCAGCGATAAACAATGCGGGGCCCCGCGCTCATTCATCGCTGGTGCCCAGTCGGCTGTGCATGCAGGCCAATATGGACGATCTCGTCCATATTTGCCTGCAGTTCTATGGAGCCGTGTGACGGGGGGAGTGAAGTAACTTCACTCCCCCGTCCCTGCCCCCCCCCCCCCCTCCCCGCCGCCGGGTTGCCTGTTGGCCGTATCCGCCATCGGGCAGCTCGGCGGCGGATCGGCCAATGTTTAGGGCCCATAAGAGAGACATTTGGGACAATGGAGGTCATTCTGACCTGATCGCACGCTGCCGTTCATCACAGCGCAGCGATCAGGTCAGAAGTGCGCATGCTCCAGCACCGCAGTGTGCAGCTAGGCTGCGCTGGCAGGGAGCTACTCAGCGGGTGCAAAAGCATCGCCACTGTGCAATGTTTTGCACCCTTGCAAAGGGGGTAGGGCCAGACATGAGGGGCAGACTAGCCCTGTGCTGGTTACCAAAAAATAGAAAGAGAAGAAAGAAGCATTTTTTTGGACGCACTCAACCACTGTTCATTTTCTTAAAATATCTAATCTTTATTGGATATGCATTAAAATAATTTCAGGGAATTGGTGAAATATTAAAATAAAGGGGGTAATTCCAAGTTGATCGCAGCAGGAAATTTGTTAGCAGTTGGGCAAAACCATGTGCACTGCAGGGGGGGCAGATATAACATGTGCAGAGAGAGTTAGATTTGGGTGTGGTGAGTTCAATCTGCAATCTAAATTGCAGTGTAAAAATAAAGCAGCCAGTATTTACCCTGCACAGAAACAAAATAACCCACCCAAATCTAACTCTCTCTGCAAATGTTATATCTGCCCCCCCTGCAGTGCACATGGGCCCTCATTCCGAGTTGATCGGTCGCAAGGCGAATTTAGCAGAGTTACACACGCTAAGCCTACGCCTACTGGGAGTGTATCTTACCTTCTTAAAATTGCGACCGATGTAATCGCAATATTGCGATTACAAACTACTTAGCAGTTTCTGAGTAACTTCAACCTTACTCTGCCTGTGCGATCAGTTCAGTGCTTGTCGTTCCTGGTTTGACGTCACAAACACACCCAGCGTTCGCCCAGACACTCCCCCGTTTCTCCAGCCACTCCTGCGTTTTTTCCGGAAACGGTAGCGTTTTCAACCACACGCCCATAAAACGCCGTGTTTCCGCCCAGTAACACCCATTTCCTGTCAATCACATTACGATCGCCGGAGCGATGAAAAAGCCGTGAGTAAAAATACTATCTTCATTGTTAAATTACTTGGCGCAGTCGCAGTGCGAATATTGCGCATGCGTACTAAGCGGATTTTCATTGCGATGCGATGAAAAATACCGAGCGAACGACTCGGAATGAGGGCCATGGTTTTGCCCAACTGCTAAAAAATTTCCTGCTGCGATCAACTTGGAATTACCCCCATAGTGTGAATAAGAAAAACAGAATGTGATAATAAAAACTACTAGTTTCCGATTGGTGATCCCTCAAAGTGTAAAACTAAATAAAGGCTATATTGCCTATAACAAAAATATAGTATCCATGTCTTTCTTGATGTTATCCTATAAATTGCTCTTTTGATAGGTATAATAGGCTAACAGTGTTATTGCTTATTCTTTTGCAACACTTGCAAAAATGCTCTTATGAACTGTAGCTACTTATAATGTTGCCAAATTTATTTCAATGGGGGTCATTCCGAGTTGTTCGCTCGCAAGCTGCTTTTAGCAGCTTTGCAGACGCTAAGCCGCCGCCTACTGGGAGTGAATCTTAGCTTATCAAAATTGCGAACGAAAGATTAGCAGAATTGCGAATAGACACTTCTTAGCAGTTTCTGAGTAGCTCCAAACTTACTCGGCATCTGCGATCAGTTCAGTGCTTGTCGTTCCTGGTTTGACGTCACAAACACACCCAGCGTTCACCCAGACACTCCTCCGTTTCTCCAGCCACTCCCGCGTTTTTCCCAGAAACGGTAGCGTTTTTTCACACACACCCATAAAACGGCCAGTTTCCGCACAGAAACACCCACTTCCTGTCAATCACATTACGATCACCAGAACGAAGAAAAAACCTCGTAATGCCGTGAGTAAAATACCTAACTGCATAGCAAATTTACTTGGCGCAGTCGCACTGCGGACATTGCGCATGCGCATTAGTGACTAATCGCTCCGTTGCGAGAAAAACATAACGAGCGAGCAACTCGGAATGACCCCCAATGAAGTATCACTACTGATCCTCCATACAAGGGAGATGATTCTTCCACTGACTGTCTGTAATTGACACACCACTCCTTATATACTTAGGGATACGTTTCTCACTGAATCTAGTGTGTTTCCTTTATATTATTGGCAATCTGCTAATTCATAGGTAATAATCAAAATTTCATCCCACCAAGGTAGCTATATGCATTAGGCAATTGTACATAACACTGCTATTTAATTACATTCATTCAGCACTAATGGAACTCCCTTTAATTCCTTTATTTCTCTATCTGTTGGGAAATGCAGGCTGATCATAAATAATATTTATAGTTGTTGCATAGCTTGTGTATTTTCTATGGTCACAGCACTATAGATGCTTAAGATACTGTGATCCTTGCTGATGTTACTATGTGTTGCGAGTGAACACAGGAGAACGGCCGCCCGTCTTGTTACCGCTGGCCGCACTGAGCTCAGCGTGTGTGCGGACTGGCGCCGGGATTCCCCGCTCTCTCCCTCCTCTGTCTGACGGCTTCACATGCGAAGCCGCTGCCGGCAGCGGAGATCGTGGGGGAGAGCGCTCCTTCAATCAATGCTGCTTAGCTCAATGGGAGGACAATATAATTAAGACACATTTATCACATTAGTTTCACTTTGAGTTTTGACACCGCTCGGAAGCAGCCCACGGCCGTTCCACCTTAGGCTTCCTCAGGGCACTCCTTGGTGGGATGAAATTTTGATTATTACCTATGAATTAGCAGATTGACAATAATATAAAGGAAACACACTAGATGCAGTGGGAAACGTATCCCTAAGTATATAAGGATGGAGAGGGTGACCTTCTGGTGCCCCGCCGGCTTGCTCTAATCAAATAACTGGAGACGAGACTTGTAATTTTGTGCAAAGAATAAATGGTCACAGCTTTATTTCCACCTAATACCAAAAACACACCATTGCAGGGTAAAAAGGAGAGGAAGCGGTGCACGGCTCTCCCGCTGTTTAGAGAAACGCCTGGGGCGTGCCTTACCGGCAACGGCCACGCCCCCTCCCCGCCTGAGGCATACCCGGCCCGCCCTTGCGGGCCGACGGACCACGCCCCCTGCGCTGGGGGACCAGCTACCATGCGCATAACACCCTACCACGGCGCGCAACCCGTATGGCCCCTGCCGCATTTAGCTGGAACCAGGCGTACGGCCTACTAATTGGTGACTTATGCGAGGCATTCTGACAATCCCCCCTTACCATGCCTTGTGCACCGCTCCTTCCCCGCAACCCGCTGTGACAAGAAAATACAAACGATTTACACCAAACCATGTTTATTGCGATAAAACAAAACACCGTAATAACTTTTCACAACGTGTCATTTGTAAGCAAGTGATGAAAAAAAAAAAAAAAAAACTGCCTAAGTCCTGCGCTCCCTTGGCCCATACCCCTGTCCTAGCTACTACCAACCCTGTTCCTTGCCAACTCAGGGCGGGTGGGTGGGCTTCCTTTCCTGTGTGGGGAAAATGGAGCTATTAACTCCCTCCCCCCCGGCTGCTGCTTTATCTGCCTCTCCCTCCTCCCCCCCCCCGTCTCTGGGCCGCACCTTTTACTGGCCCAGGGCTCCCTGCAGGTGATGCAAAGGGGAGGGGGTCCTGCCTCCCTGCAGCCAACCCCCCCTCCCCCGGCGTTCACGCCTTCGGGCCGCCCGGCACCCCTCCTCCTTATCCTGCTGCGGCGCCATTGCTGCCCCCTTCGCCCCTGTAAGGATGGAGAGGGTGACCTTCTGGTGCCCCGCCGGCTTGCTCTAATCAAATAACTGGAGACGAGACTTGTAATTTTGTGCAAAGAATAAATGGTCACAGCTTTATTTCCACCTAATACCAAAAACACACCATTGCAGGGTAAAAAGGAGAGGAAGCGGTGCACGGCTCTCCCGCTGTTTAGAGAAACGCCTGGGGCGTGCCTTACCGGCAACGGCCACGCCCCCTCCCCGCCTGAGGCGTACCCGGCCCGCCCTTGCGGGCCGACGGACCACGCCCCCTGCGCTGGGGGACCAGCTACCATGCGCATAACACCCTACCACGGCGCGCAACCCGTATGGCCCCTGCCGCATTTAGCTGGAACCAGGCGTACGGCCTACTAATTGGTGACTTATGCGAGGCATTCTGACAATCCCCCCTTACCATGCCTTGTGCACCGCTCCTTCCCCACCACACGAGGTCCCAGCGACCTGCGGACCGAAGCCCCACCCTGCGCTACCACCGCAAACCCTCCAACGCATCCTGCAACGCATTGTTGAAGATATCAAGGCCTATGTCCGACAGGTGCACCCCATCGTGCCTGTAAAAACCCTCACATCTCCCTGCAAGGTCATTGTGGTGTATAACGCTTCCCCCGTTGGCTGTGACCACTTTACCGATGGCCGCATTGACTTTCTTCCTAGCTCTGTCTATTCCGTGCCCTGACCTAGCCCCCCTCCAGGCTAGTCGCGGGATAATTTTTGACCAGACTATGCGCACGTTGCTCCACCGCCCTTTTATCCAGGCAATGTCCTCCCTGGCCTGCCTGATCAGGTCTAGCGACTTTGTTTTCCCGATATCGTTTCCCCCAAGGTGCAACACCAACACGTCGGGCTTTCCCAATGCCCGCTCGGCTTTGAGCAAGGCCTCCCTGGCCTGCTCCCATACCATGCCCCTGTTGCCCAGCCAAAAAACTGCTGCCTCTTCTCGCCTCATCCCCAGCTGGCGCCCGTATGGTCTTTTTGCGGCCCGTGCCGCTGCCCAGAATATGTATGAATGGCCGAAGATCCAACACCGCTTCCCGATGATCCCTGCGAAGATTAGAGGAAGCGGGGGGGGGGGGGGGGAGGAGGGGGTGTTAGGACAGTTGTCAATTCCTTCTATTGCGGCGGCGCCCTGGCCACCGGCCTGACGTAAGATTTGTAACTGTTTGACTTCCACCCCCCTTTCCCCTTTATCTCTTCGGCTGAGCATCCCTGGCTTGCGGCGGATGTTGCCGCGCCGATCCTAAATGAGTGGGTTCCGAACTTCTTCGGGTTCCAGCCTAACTCCCTGATGCATTTTTTAAATATGGCTGTGAACTGGAACCTGGTAAGTGCTGTCTGATCCACATGAATAAGGAAATTCTCGCCCCCTTTTGGCCTGACCTCCAAAAATTTTTGTACCGCCTCGATTGGACAGACTGTTGTGTCCTGGTGCCTGCCCAACTGGACCCATCTTCCCTTCCCTATCTGGTCCGTTTTTGACTTGTGAATTTTGCACAAGACCGCGCCCTGCGAGGCCGCTACGTTTTTTACCAACAGGCCTGTTCCTGTGGCCGTTTTTGACTGCGCTACCAGCTCCCCGACCCTAAATGCTCCGCTGAACGCCATGATAAATGCTGCTTTAAACAGTGTTTCCTCGTACTCTCCGCTACATACTTTCGCCACTATGTGAATAATGCTCTTAAGCCTCTCTATGGTTACTGGCTCCCGGGAGTCCGGTCTCCGTATCTCCGCTCTGGCCCATCCCTTCATCACTGTGCGCACTACGAATGCCTTAGTTAGGTCCTCTTTCCCTAGCAACTTTGAAAAGAAAGATACCCCTGCCAGCCTGGTGTTTGCCACTGCCCTTGATGCTCCCTCCTCCCTACTCTTGCCTAAGAATTCCAACAATTGCTGCAGGGGCGCCTGGCCCTCTGAGCTTACGTTCCCCTGGAACTGCTGCCATTTCTCCCATGCTGCCACGTACGCTTTCCAGGTCTTGGGCGCCAGGGACCTTTCCACCAGCTCGTTCAAACAGGCTCGGCTATCTGCCAAAGATGAGAAGGGCATGTTAAACCTTGGCCCCGCGCGAACGGCGCTGCCGCCCTAAACACCTCCCATTTCTGACGTGACAGCGCGTCCGCGATAACGTTCTCGACTCCTGGCACATGCTTTGCCCTGAATGTGATGTTGTGCCTCAAGCATGCCACTACCAACCACCTCAGCAACCTAATCACCGGTGCGGACGAGGCAGATTGGCTGTTTATGGCCTGTACCACACCCATATTGTTGCACCAAAACTGTATGAACTTATTCTCTAGCCTGCGGCCCCAAACCTCTACGGCTACCACTATAGGAAACAACTCCAAAGCTGCCAAGTTCTTAGTCAAACCGCTGTCCTTCCACCTTTGCGGCCATTCTTCTGCGCACCACTCTCCCTGCAAGTACGCTCCGAAGCCTATGGCTCCTGCTGCGTCTGTGAACAGCTGCAGTGCATGGTTTGGCGATATCTTGCTCGGCCACATGCGTACCCCGTTAAACTGTTTCAAGAAATCCTGCCATACTAACAAATCTTCCTTCAATTCCCCGCTGATGCGGATGAAGTGATGTTTCTTCCTCACTCCCGCTGTTGCCCTTTCCATACGTCGCTTGAAAATCCGCCCCATAGGGATTACGCGACAAGCAAAATTCAGCGACCCTAGCAATGACTGCAACTGGCCCAAGGTAACTGACTTCGCTTGGGCGCATGCACTGATTTCTCGCTCCAACTTTTCGATTTTTTCTGTTGGCAACCGGCACTCCATCTTCTCTGTGTCGATCTCTATACCTAGGTAAGAGATAACCTGTTTTGGGCCCTCAGTTTTCTCCCCCGCAATGGGGACTCCGAACTCGTTCAGCATCTTTGTGAGCTCTTGCAGCAACTGCGCGCACTGCCCAGACTGAGCTGGGCCTGCCAGCAAGAAATCGGCCAGGTAGTGCGCTACTGCCCTACAGCCTGTCCGTGCTTCCAAGCACCAGTTCAAGAAGGAGCTGAAAATTTCGAATAACGCGCAAGATATTGCGCATCCCATAGGCAAACATTTGTCCACGAAATATTGGCCCTCAAACTGGAAACCCATAAGGTAAAAACTGTCCGGATGCAGGGGGAGTAGCCTGAACGCTGACTCGATGTCCAGCTTCGCCAACAAGGCCCCTTTCCCTTGCCTCCTAACCATTTTTATCGCATGGTCAAACGACTGATATTGCACCGAGCACTGTTCCACGTCCAGGGCATCATTAACCGATGCCCCCTCCGGGAAAGATAGGTGTTGAATAAGTCTGAACTTTCCCGGTGCTTTCTTGGGAACTAACCCCAGCGGTGACACTACCAAATTTTCAATTGGGGGGGGCCGCGAATGGCCCGGCCATCCTGCCCAACTCCAATTCTTTTCCAATTTTCTGTCGCGCCACCTGCGGCTGCTCCCTGATGGAATGAAGGTTCCTATTGCGGTCGCCCGGAAGGACTTCCCGTCTTACTGGGATCTTGAACCCTACTCTAAAACCCTCCTGCAACCGCTGGGCTTCTAAACGCTTGGGGTACCTGGCTAGCCATGCCTGCATACCCTCCAGCCTCACTGGGCTACTTGCCTTTGACAGGCACAAGCGCTCCGGATACCTTCTCCCCTCTCTCTCCCTGGCGGCCTTTTTTCCTAAAGCAGTCTTTTGCCGGATGACTTCCGCTGCAGTGCGTGCATGCGTGCTTGAATTTGCAGAACGCCTGTGTGCACCGGGTGTCATTGAAGGCGTAGCATTTGAGCATATCTTGTCTATGCGTGCCAGGCCTCCCTGTCCCCTGCCTTTGCGCTGTCGCTTCTTTATCGCTAGCCCCTCTTGCCTGCGCCTTGAGCCACAGCTCGATATCCTTTGTCCCAAACTTGATGGGTTGCTGCCCTTGCGCTCTTAACCTAAAGGACTCGTCGTATCTGCGCCACGCAGTTCCCCCATAATCCTTGTACACTGAATAAACAAGATTGATGTATTTCATCATGTTCATTTCCATATTTGGGTAAGCTTCTATGTAGCAACCAGAGTATGCGAACATCCCGGTCATCCAATTGTCAATTGTCTTGTAGGATTCCCCTCGCCCTACTCCCTTCTCGCTGCCCCTCTCCTTGTCCCTGAGACCCTCCTCTGTAAGGGAGCATATGTCGATGAAATCCCCCTTCACAATTTCCTTCCTAATTTCTTTAGGCAAATGCCCTGCCAATGCGCCTAGCTCGTGATCCAATGCGCCTCCCTGCTGTAAGAAAACTGGCTTAGCTGCTCCGGTCTGACCTAGCTTACTCCACGCTGTATCTGCCCCTGGGGCTGACAACTTCTTCTTCTTGTGATTGGCCCTGGCCAACCGCAGTTGCTCTTTCAATACCTTGCATGACTCGTCGTCGTCTGACTCGGACGCGCTGCTATTGCCCCGCTTGCCCGCCTGATTATCTGCGGCGCTGTTACCCTCCCATTGTGTGTTCGCTACATCGTTTAAGGTGGCCCCCCTGCCATTTGCGCTGTTTTGGTGCAACCCCTGCCTCTGCCCCTTTTCAGTACCACCCCTCACACTTTGTGTATTGCTATTAAACAACGGCATAACATTCACATTCTGCATATTAAACACATGGTTCATCTCACCGTTCCTGAGTGATGCTGTGGAGACGTCTTTTCTGGCCGGGCTGGTCACGGCACCGGCCTCCGCTGTATTCTTCTCCGCCGCTCTTGCAGCGGCAAGATGCTGCCCTGACGGGCCGCTGGGCATGGCGAGGACCGCACTGTCTCTGTAACTGCTGTAATTGTCTTGGATTCTCGCTTGTGGTTGTGATGTGAAATCTTGCGATTGTGATGCGAAATCTTGTGCTTGTGATGTAAAATTTTGCGCTTGTGATGTGAAATTTTGCGATTGTGATGTGAAATCTTGCGATGTGGCTCCTTGCTCCCGATTGCTTGCTTGCGGCGTTTCGTGGCCCCTGCTCTGTCCTGTGACTGGCGTTGGTGTCTGCTGGTACATTCTCCTGGGCGGGGATATAAACGCAGGGGAGCGGGCAAGCTGGTTTCGCAACCCTAGCGTAATGTCCCTGTCCTGTGCGCTCCCTGCGCCCTGTCCCCAGTTACCCCCTTGCCTAGGAGTGCCCTCTGGCTGCCTAGCCGGGCTATTATATTGCTGTGTCTCTGCCAGGAATACCCATCTCCCCCTCACTTCGGGTGACCCTGCCCCGCTAGCTGTGTCGGTGAGAATAACTCCCCCTTCCTGGCATGCTGCTCCTACGTTCCTAGCCTGTGTTGGGGTATTCTGCAACCGTTGTGCTGCAACGTTAATAGGGGTTCCCCTGGACTGTAGTAGGCCATAGCCGCACTGCCCCTCCCCCCTTGGGCCTAAAATGGCCATTCCCCCTTTCTCCTATGCCTTCTTGCCCCGCCTGGTACTCACCCCCCTCTTGCCCTTGCTCCTTTTGCAGGGCTGCTGGTCGCTGCTGCCTTCCGGATCTAGCAGTTGCTTTTCCTGCTTTCTTTCTTTTTTCCCCTGGTTGTTTCTTCTTATGTGTCCTCCGGCCACCAGATGGCGCCACAGCACCATTTTCACTGCTCCTGTGCTGCCTTTCTGAAGAGGAACGAACGGATGGGCCCTGCAGCTGCTGGCCAGAAATGCTGACCTCCCGGCCTCTGTATCGTGCTGGAAGCTCCCTTCTCCTCTCTGGCCGCTCTGCCAAGCGCTGCCCGACCCTTGCTCCCTGCTGTGATGGTGACCTGCCTCCGGTCACTGTGGAAGCCATGCCTTGATCCCTGGAATTGCAGCAGCCACCGGACAGACACAGGTACTTCCTTTCCTGTGTGGGGAAAATGGAGCTATTAACTCCCTCCCCCCCGGCTGCTGCTTTATCTGCCTCCCCCCCCTCCCCCCCCCGCCTCTGGGCCGCACCTTTTACTGGCCCAGGGCTCCCTGCAGGTGATGCAAAGGGGAGGGGGTCCTGCCTCCCTGCAGCCAACCCCCCCTCCCCCGGCGTTCACGCCTTCGGGCCGCCCGGCACCCCTCCTCCTTATCCTGCTGCGGCGCCATTGCTGCCCCCTTCGCCCCTGTAAGGAGTGGTGTGTCAATTACAGACAGTCAGTGGAAGAATCATCTCCCTTGTATGGAGGATCAGTAGTGATACATCATTGAAATAAATTTGGCAACATTATAAGTAGCTACAGGTCATAAGAGCATTTTTGCAAGTGTTGCAAAAGAATAAGCAATAACACTGTTAGCCTATTATACCTTTCAAAAGAGCAATTTATAGGATAACATCAAGAAAGACACGGATACTATGGCCCTCATTCCGAGTTGTTCGCTCGGTATTTTTCATCGCATCGCAGTGAAAATCCGCTTAGTACGCATGCGCAATGTTCGCACTGCGACTGCGCCAAGTAACTTTACTATGAAGAAAGTATTTTTACTCACGGCTTTTTCTTCGCTCCGGCGATCGTAATGTGATTGACAGGAAATGGGTGTTACTGGGCGGAAACACGGCGTTTCAGGGGCGTGTGGCTGAAAACGCTACCGTTTCCGGAAAAAACGCAGGAGTGGCCGGGGAAACGGTGGGAGTGCCTGGGCGAACGCTGGGTGTGTTTGTGACGTCAACCAGGAACGACAAGCACTGAACTGATCGCACAGGCAGAGTAAGTCTGGAGCTACTCTGAAACTGCTAAGTAGTTAGTAATCGCAATATTGCGAATACATCGGACGCAATTTTAAGAAGCTAAGATTCACTCCCAGTAGGCGGCGGCTTAGCGTGTGTAACTCTGCTAAATTCGCCTTGCGACCGATCAACTCGGAATGAGGGCCTATATTTTTATTATAGGCAATATAGCCTTTATTTCGTTTTACACTTTGAGGGATCACCAATCGGAAACTAGCAGTTTTTATTATCACATTCTGTTTTTCTTATTCACACTAAGGCCCTCATTCCGAGTTGTTCGCTCGCAAGCTGCTTTTAGCAGCTTTGCACACGCTAAGCCGCTGCCTACTGGGAGTGAATCTTAGCATAGTAAAATTGCGAACGAAAGATTAGCAGAATTGCGAATAGACAGTTCTTAGCAGTTTCTGAGTAGCTCCACACTTGGCACCTGCGATCAGTTCAGTCAGTTTCGTTCCTGGTTTGACGTCACAAACACACCCAGCGTTCGGCCAGACACTCCTCCGTTTCTCCAGCCACTCCCGCGTTTCTCCCAGAAACGGTAGCGTTTTTTCACACACACCCATAAAACGGCCAGTTTCCGCCCAGAAACACCCACTTCCTGTCAATCACATTACGATCACCAGAACGAAGAATAAACCTCGTAATGCCATGAGTAAAATACCTAACTGCATAGCAAATTTACTTGGCGCAGTCGCACTGCGGACATTGCGCATGCGCATTAGCGACTAATCGCTCCGTTGCGAGAAAAATATAACGAACGAACAACTCGGTATGACCCCCTATATTTTAATATTTCACCAATTCCCTGAAATTATTTTAATGCATATCCAATAAAGATTAGATATTTTAAAAAAAATTAACAGTGGTTGAATGCGTCCAAAAGAATGCTTCTTTCTTCTCTTTCTATTTTTTGGTAACTTCATATGGGTCCAAGACTCACAAGCATTTGGAGAGCACCTGCGTATAAATATACATATGCTTAAAAACCAAAAATATTTTCAGTAGCGCAGAGTATACCATGATATATTCAATCTGTATATACAAAAAAATATATTAAGAAAACTGGTGCGGGATTATTCAAACTTTGTGTGTAGCCCTGTGCTGGGCTTCCCCCCACATGTCTGAGAATCTGATCGTAGATGTGGTAAATTTAGCACATCTACGATCAGCTCTGATTCACCCCCACAGTGCGGTTACAGTGCAGGTTGGATACAAAGTGGGTTGGATACAATGCAGGTTACAGTGTGGGTCAGATACAATGCAGGTTGCAGTGTGGGTCAGATACAGTGCAGGTGGATACAGGGCAGGTCGGATACAGTGTGGAATTCATTGCGGGTTGTATATAGTGCAGATCGCATGCAGTGTGGATCGGATACAGTGTGGGTCGGATACAGTGCAGGTTACAGTTCGGGTTGGATACAGTGCAGGTCATATTGCGTATTGGATATAGTGTGCATTGGCTACAGTGCAAGGTCGAATACAGTGCGAGATACAGTGCAGGTCAGATACAGTGTGTGTCGCATACAGTAAGGGTTGGCTACAATGCAAGGTCAGAAACTGTGCGTCGGACACAGTGCGAGATACAGTGAAGCTCAGATACAGTACGGGTCGCATACACTGTGAGTTGTATATATTGTGGGTCAGATACAGCATGGGCCGGATAAAGTGCAGGTTACAGTGCGGGTTAAATACAGTGCGGTTTGGATACAGCGCAGGCTGGATACAGTGTGAGTTGGATACAGCGCAGGTCAAATCAGTGGCGTACGGTGAGGTCAGAGGCTGGTGAGGCACTACAGCCATAATGTCCGCCGAATCCTGCCGATGACCACTACTGCCGCCAAGCCAATGCCCGCTACTGCCACTGAGCCGATGCCTGCTGCCACCGCCAATGGCTTACAAACTCGCCCACCATCAACTGACCCAGCCCTCCGCCACTAATTTGCACCTCAATCCGATGCCGCCAATGCCCGCTGCCTGCCTGCTCATCATACTTGTGATATATTGTACATTTTTATAGAAAAAAAATAAAAATTAGTGTCTGGGAAGGGAGTGGGAGGAGGACATGAATGCAATTTTGTTGTCCAGGGCTTCCATTAACTTAATGGAGAAGGGTCTGAATGGGTTAAAAAAAAAAAATGCGTGAGGTCCCCCCTCCTAAGTGTAACCAGCCTCGGGCTCTTTGAGCTGGTCCTGGTTGTTTAAAAACTGGGAAAAAATTGGACAGGGGTTCCCCGTATTTAGACAACCAGCACCGGGCTCTTAGACCAGGCCTGGTTCCAAAAATACGGGGGATAAAAGATGTAGGGGTCCCCCGTATTTTTAAAACCAGCACCGGGCTCCACTAGCCAGGGACATAATGCCACAGCCGGGGGACACATTTATGTAGGTCCCTGCGGCCGTGGCATTACCCCCCCAACTAGTCACCTCTGGCCGGGGTTCCCTGGAGGAGTGGGGACCCCTTAAATCAAGAGGTCCCCACCCCTCCAGGCACCCAAGGGCCAGGGGTGAAGCCCGAGGCTGTCCCCAGCACCCCTGGGCGGTGGGTGCCGGGCTGATAGCCATAAGTGTGTATGAAAAAGAATATTGTTTTTTGTTGTGGAACTACAAGGCCCAGCAAGCCTCCCCCGCTTGCTGGTACTTGGAGAACCTCAAGTGCCAGCATTCGGGGAAATAACGGGCCCGCTGGTACCTGTAGTTCTACAACAACAAAAAATACCCAAATAAAAACAAAACACACACACCGTGAAAGTAAAAATTTATTAAAACACACTTACACACTCACACATACTTACCTACATCCCACGCCGGTCACGTCCACTTGTCCATGTAGAATCCAATAGGTGGTTCCTGTAAAAATGAGAGAGAGATTACTTACCTACATCCCACGCCGGTCACGTCCACTTGTCCAGTAGAATCCAATAGGGTCGGTACCTGTAAAAATGAAAATTATACTTACAAAGTAATCCACAGGAGGAGAGAGAGAAATTAATGAATATTATGTACTCGCTGACGCGGGAGGACATTAGCACAGACAGGGGAGAGTGCTGCTGCTAACTGGGAGGATGGAGCAGGCTCCCCCAATAGTTGTGAGCCTAGTAGCTGTACCCCTAGTAGCTTTGCCCCCTGTAGCAGTGCCCCCAGTAGCAGTGCCCCGAGTAGTTGTGACCCCTGTAATTATGCCCCCAGTTGCTGTGCCCCTTGTAGCTGTGCCCCCTGTAGCTTTGCCCCTTGTGGCTGTGCCCCCAGTAGTTGTGACCCCTGTAGCAGTGCCTGTTGTAGCTGTGCCCCTTGTAGCAGTGCCCCTTGTAGCTTTGCCCCCAGTCGCTGTGGCCCCTGTAGCTGTGCCCCCAGTAGTTGTGACCCCAGTTGCTGTGCCCCTTGTAGCTTTGCCCCCAATAGCTGTGCCCCCAGTCGCTGTGCCCCTAGTAGTTGTGACCCCTGTAATTGTGCCCCTTGTAGTTGTGCCCCCCCAGTTGCTGTGCCCCTTGTAGTTGAGCCCCCCAGTTGCTGTGCCCCTGTTGCTGTGCCCCCCAGTTGCGGTGCCCCTGTTGCTGTGCCCCCCAGTTGCGGTTTTGCTGTGCCCCCCAGTTGCGGTGCCCCTGTTGCTGTGCCCCCCAGTTGTGGTGCCCCTGTTGCTGTGCCCCCCAGTTGCGGCTTTGCTGTGCCCCCCAGTTGTGGTGCCCCTGTTGCTGTGCCCGTTGCTGTGCCCCTGTTGCTGTGCCCCTTGTTGTTGTGCCCCCCAGTTGCTGTGCCCCTGTTGCTGTGCCCCCCAGTTGCGGTGCCCCTGTTGCTGTGCCCCCCAGTTGCGGTTTTGCTGTGCCCCCCAGTTGCGGTGCCCCTGTTGCTGTGCCCCCCAGTTGTGGTGCCCCTGTTGCTGTGCCCCCCAGTTGCGGTTTTGCTGTGCCCCCCAGTTGCGGTGCCCCTGTTGCTGTGCCCCCCCAGTTGTGGTGTCCCTGTTGCTGTGCCCCCCAGTTGCGGTTTTGCTGTGCCCCCCAGTTGTGGTGCCCCTGTTGCTGTGCCCATTGCTGTGCCCCTGTTGCTGTGCCCCTTGTTGTTGTGCCCCCCAGTTGCTGTGCCCCTGTTGCTGTGCCCCCCAGTTGCGGTGCCCCTGTTGCTGTGCCCCCCAGTTGCGGTTTTGCTGTGCCCCCCAGTTGCGGTGCCCCTGTTGCTGTGCCCCCCAGTTGTGGTGCCCCTGTTGCTGTGCCCCCCAGTTGCGGTTTTGCTGTGCCCCCCAGTTGCGGTGCCCCTGTTGCTGTGCCCCCCAGTTGTGGTGCCCCTGTTGCTGTGCCCCCCAGTTGCGGTTTTGCTGTGCCCCCCAGTTGTGGTGCCCCAGTTGCTGTGCCCCCCAGTTGCGGTGCCCCTGTTGCTGTGCCCCCCAGTTGCAGTGCCTCTGTTGCTGTTCCCCCCAATTGCGGTGCCCCTGTTGCTGCCCCCAAACACAAACACATTTAAAAAAAAAAAAAAAAAACACACACATACATACTTACCGCTCCTGCAGCGCCGTCCTCTGTCTCCGTCCGCCGGCTCGTCTCTGCTGTACTATGGGAGAGACGTCATGACTCATGACGTCTCTCCCATAGTAGCGGCGCTGGCTGCAGCGGGCGCCCACACAGGCCACGGCGCCTGCTGCAGCCGGGAAGGGGGTGATTGGACAGCGGATCCAGCACTGGATCCGCTGGGCCAATCACATCTGGGGCACTGACAGGGGCGTGCATTCATCGCACGTCCCTGTCATTGCGGCACCAGTATAGGTGCCGCTTCCCCATTAATTTTCAATGGGCTTTCACAGCCCATTGCTGCGCCCCGCCCCCTGCCCGCCCCCCGCTGCCCGGAGTTTTAATGTTAGCAGCGGGAGGCACCTCTCCCGCTGCCTCCCACCCTCACAAGCAGCCACAGGGGGGATTATTAAAATAAGGAAAAAAGATATTTATAACAGACTCTGTTATAAATATCTTCTTTTTATTATTTTAATCATTATGACAGGGGAGGCACTGCCTCCCCTGCCTCCCCTGACTGCACGTCCCTGGGTCAAATACAGTGTGTGTCAGATACAGTGTGGATCAGATACAGCATGTGTTACAGTGCAGGTCAGATACAGTGCAGGCTACATAGTAACATAGTAACATGGTAATTGAGGTTGAATAGAGGCAAATTGCCCATCATGTTCAACCTGTTTTAAGTTGTGATGATTCTACATACTTGCTGAATAATGTTTTATGACTAGTTAGCTACTATAACTCATGTTACCCCCGGATTAACCACGTTGATATTTTAAGTATTATAACCTTGGATATCTTTTTCATTCAGAAATGTATCCATTCTTTTTTTAAATCCAATTACAGAGTCCGCCATTACCACCTTCCCTGGCAGGGAATTCCACATCCTGATTGCCCTAACAGTGAAGAACCCTTTCCTCCGTTGCGTTTGGAACTTTCTCTCCTCCAGCCGCAGCGAGTGCCCACGTGTCCTAAACTGTGTTCTTTTAATAAATAATTCCTCTGATAACTCTTTGTGATGTCCCTTTACATATTTGAAGATATTAATAATAACTCCTCTTAGGCGCCTCTTTTCTAGTGTTTACATATTCAACCTAGTAAGTCTTTCCTTATAGTCCAGTCCTTCTAGGCCTTTAATCAATTTAGTAGCTCGCCTTTGAACCCTTTCGAGTTCACTGATGTCTTTTTTATACAATGGTGCCCAAAACTGAACACAATATTCCAGGTGCGGACGTACCAATGCTTTATACAGCGGCATGATTACATCCGAGTCCCTTGTCTCAATTCCCCTTTTTATGCACGCTATCACCTTACTTGCCTTCTTTACTGCATTTTGACATTGTGTATGGTTATTAAGCCTATTATCAATGAATACCCCCAAATATTTTTTCAACTCTGTTTCCCCTAGGTGTTCCCCTTTTAATATGTAGGTTGCGAGTTTGTTTTTAGTCCCAAAATGTATAACCTTGCATTTGTCTGTATTGAACCTCATTTTCCATTTAGACGCCCAGAATTCATGTTTAGATAGATCAATCTGCAAAGACTCCACATACAATTCTGAATGAATTACCTTACACAGTTTAGTATCATCTGTAAAGATTGACACTGTGCTTTCCAGGCCTATTTCTAGTTGATTGATAGATATGTTGAACAGTAGTGGTCTGAGTACGGACCCTTGTGTTCCGCTGACTACTGGGGACCAGGTTGAGGACTTCCCGTTGACCACTACTCGCTGTACCCTGCTATCCAACCAGTTGCTTATCCATGTGCAAATAGTTTTTCCTAGGTGAAGCTCCTTTAATTTGATCATCAGTCTCCTGTGAGGAACTGTATCGAAGGCTTTTGCAAAATCTAGGAAGACCACATCCACTCCTTTTACTTGATCAAGATTATTGCTCACTTCCTCGTAGAAGCTAATTAAGTTAGATACACCAATAGTGCACTTACTGTGACAGTGGGTCCTCAGTGCTGGGTTGTCAGCGGTGTCTTCAGTGTGGTGGTACCAGCAGTGTCGGCAGTGCAGGGGTGCCAGCTGTGTCCTCAGTGCGGTAGCGTAGGCAGTATAAGGGTGCAGGGGCAGGGGCGTAGGGAGGGCAGTTCTGGTGGAGCTCGAGCTCCAGGCGCCCAAGACAGCCTCAGCTCGACTCCGCCGGAACCTCCGCCTGGCCGCAAGCAGCTAGCAGCCGCAGCTGTCAGTCACTGACAGCTGGAAGCCCGAGCTGCATTAAGTCTCTCCCTACCCTCCGCTCCCCTCCATCCTCCACTCTGCTCCCCGCCGGTCCGTGACTTGCGTGTGATGTCACGCGTCACACGCACGGATGGGCGGAGACGTGGCCAGCAGGAGCGGGCAGGTGAGTATTTTTTGTTTTGTTTTCTTTTGTGTTTGCGGCGCTACCAGGGGGCACATCTACAGGGGCATAATTACTCTGGGCACACCTACTGGGGGCACAACTACTCCAGGCACAACTACAGGGGGCACATCAACTACGGGCACAGCTACAGGGGGCACAACTACTCTGGGCACATCTACAGGGGGCACATCTACTCCGGGCACAGCTACAGGGGGCATATCTACAGGGGGCACAACTACTCTGGGCACAGCTACAGGGGAACACCTACTGGGGCAAATCTACAGGGGGCACAACTACTGGGGGCAAATCTACAGGGGGCACAACTACTGGGGGCAAATCTACAGGGGGCACAACAACGCTGGGCACATCTACTGGGGGCAAATCTACAGGGGACACAACTGCTGGGGGCAAATCTACAGGGGGCACAGCTACAGGGGCCACAAACCAGGTTGCACAATTACTCTCGGCACAGCTACAGGAAGCACACCTACTGGGGACACACCTACTAGGGGCACAGCTACAGGGGGCCCATCTACTGGGGGCAAATCTACAGGGGGCACAACTACTGGGGGCAAATCTACAGGGGGCACAGCTACAGGGGGCACAACTACTAGGTCCATAACTACAGGGGGCATAACTGTGGCCAGGCCTCTTCCCTATAAAGCCACACTCCTATATTCTGCCGCGCGCCTTTGGCGCGCACTATGTTTAGCCTATGGGCAGGGGGCGCCAAAGGAAACTTTCATCCTCGATTTGCCACAAGGTCTGGAACTGGCCCTGGTGGCCATGCCCCCAATTCAGTACAGGGGAGGGGAGCGCCAAAACATACCTTTGCTTCAGGCACCATGACACCTTGCTACACCTCTGGACAGCGGTGTCCTCAGTGCGGTGGTGCCGGCAGTGTTGGCAGTGCAGGGGTGACAGCAGTGTCCTCAGTGCGGTGTGCCGGCAGTGTCGGGGTGTCAGCGGTGTCCTCAATGCAGTGGTGCCGGCAGTGTTGGCAGTGCAAGGGTGCAGGCGGTGTCCTCAGTGCCGTGGTGCCGGCAGTGCATGGGTGCCAGCAGTGTCCTCAATGTGGTGGTGCCGGCAGTGTCAGCAGTGCAGGGATGTCAGCGGTGTCCTCACTGCAGTGGTGTCGGCAGTGCAGGGGCGCCAGTGGTGTCCTCAGTGTGGAGATGCTGGCAGTGTTGGCAGTGCAGGGGTGTCAGCGATGCCCTCAATGCGGTGGTGCTGATAGTGTCAGCAGTGCAAGGGTGCCAGTGGTGTCCTCAGTGCGGTGGTGCCGGCATTGCAGGGGTGCCAGCGGTGTCCTCAATGCAGTGGTGCCGACAGTGTTGGCAGTGCAGGGGTGCCAGAGGTTTCCTCAGTGCAGTGGTGTTGGCAGTGCAGGGTTGCCAGCGGTGTCCTCAATGCGGTAGTGTTGCAGTGCAGGGGTGTCAGCAGTGTCCTCAATGCGGTGGTCACGGCAGTGCAGGGGCGCCAGCGGTGTAATCATTGCGGTGGTGCCGCCAGTGTCAGCAGTGCAGGGTTTTTCAGATGTGTCCTCAATGTGATGCTGCTAGCAGTGTCGGCGGTGCAGGGGTGCCAGCGGTGTCCTCAGTGCCATCCACGGAGCATGCGGCGGGGGCATCCATCTTGCCCCACTATAATCAATTATGACAAGCTGATTGGCTGAGAGCCGTGACAGATGGCTCTCTCAGCCAATCAGCAGTCTCCATTTAATATAATGGAGACTTTGCTTTCCGAGCCAAAACCTCAGGATCCAACAGCGGGATCCTGAGGTTTTGCCTCGATTGGGGATCTGGGGCAGGCAGGGAGATCCGAGCTGTGGTTCAGATTGCCTCACATCCCCTATGTTCAGGGAGGAGGGGTACGGTTCTCTGAGAACTGAACCCGCTCATCTCTAGTAATTATTAGAGATGAGCGGGTTCGGTTTCTCTGAATCCGAACCCGCCAGAACTTCATGTTTTTTTTCACGGGTCCGAGCGACTCGGATCTTCCCGCCTTGCTCGGTTAACCCGAGCGCGCCCGAACGTCATCATGACGCTGTCGGATTCTCGCGAGGCTCGGATTCTATCGCGAGACTCGGATTCTATATAAGGAGCCGCGCGTCGCCGCCATTTTCACACGTGCATTGAGATTGATAGGGAGAGGACGTGGCTGGCGTCCTCTCCGTTTAGAATTAGAATAGATTAGAGAGACACTTGATTTACTAATTTTGGGGAGCATTAGGAGTACTCAGTAGTGTACAGTGCAGAGTTTTGCTGATAGTGACCAGTGACCACCACTTTTATTTATAATCCGTTCTCTGCCTGAAAAAAGCGATACACAGCACACAGTGACTCAGTCACATACCATATCTGTGTGCACTGCTCAGGCTCAGGCCAGTGTGCTGCATCATCTATTATCTATATATAATATTATATATATCTGTCTGACTGCTCAGCTCACACAGCTTATAATTGTGGGGGAGACTGGGGAGCACTACTGCAGTGCCAGTTATAGGTTATAGCAGGAGCCAGGAGTACATAATATAATCCGTTCTCTGCCTGAAAAAAGCGATACACAGCACACAGTGACTCAGTCACATACCATATCTGTGTGCACTGCTCAGGCTCAGGCCAGTGTGCTGCATCATCTATTATCTATATATAATATTATATATATCTGTCTGACTGCTCAGCTCACACAGCTTATAATTGTGGGGGAGACTGGGGAGCACTACTGCAGTGCCAGTTATAGGTTATAGCAGGAGCCAGGAGTACATAATATATTATATAGTGAGTGACCACCAGACACACAGTGCAGTTTATTTAATATATCCGTTCTCTGCCTGAAAAAAGCGATACACACAGTGACTCAGTCAGTCACATACCATATCTGTGTGCACTGCTCAGGCTCAGGCCAGTGTGCTGCATCATCTATATATATTATATATCTGTCTGACTGCTCAGCTCACACAGCTTATAATTGTGGGGGAGACTGGGGAGCACTACTGCAGTGCCAGTTATAGGTTATAGCAGGAGCCAGGAGTACATAATATTATATTAAAATTAAACAGTGCACACTTTTGCTGCAGGGGTGCCACTGCCAGTGTGACTAGTGACCAGTGACCTGACCACCAGTATATAATATTAGTAGTATACTATCTCTTTATCAACCAGTCTATATTAGCAGCAGACACAGTACAGTGCGGTAGTTCACGGCTGTGGCTACCTCTGTGTCGGCACTCGGCAGCCCGTCCATAATTGTATATACCACCTAACCGTGGTTTTTTTTTCTTTCTTTATACATACATACTAGTTACGAGTATACTATCTCTTTATCAACCAGTCTATATATTAGCAGCAGACACAGTACAGTGCGGTAGTTCACGGCTGTGGCTACCTCTGTGTCGGCACTCGGCAGCCCGTCCATAATTGTATATACCACCTAACCGTGGTTTTTTTTTCTTTCTTTATACATACATACTAGTTACGAGTATACTATCTCTTTATCAACCAGTCTATATATTAGCAGCAGACACAGTACAGTGCGGTAGTTCACGGCTGTGGCTACCTCTGTGTCGGCACTCGGCAGCCCGTCCATAATTGTATATACCACCTAACCGTGGTTTTTTTTTCTTTCTTTATACATACATACTAGTTACGAGTATACTATCTCTTTATCAACCAGTCTATATTAGCAGCAGACACAGTACAGTGCGGTAGTTCACGGCTGTGGCTACCTCTGTGTCGGCACTCGGCAGCCCGTCCATAATTGTATACTAGTATCCAATCCATCCATCTCCATTGTTTACCTGAGGTGCCTTTTAGTTGTGCCTATTAAAATATGGAGAACAAAAATGTTGAGGTTCCAAAATTAGGGAAAGATCAAGATCCACTTCCACCTCGTGCTGAAGCTGCTGCCACTAGTCATGGCCGAGACGATGAAATGCCAGCAACGTCGTCTGCCAAGGCCGATGCCCAATGGCATAGTACAGAGCATGTCAAAACCAAAACACCAAATATCAGTAAAAAAAGGACTCCAAAACCTAAAATAAAATTGTCGGAGGAGAAGCGTAAACTTGCCAATATGCCATTTACCACACGGAGTGGCAAGGAACGGCTGAGGCCCTGGCCTATGTTCATGGCTAGTGGTTCAGCTTCACATGAGGATGGAAGCACTCAGCCTCTCGCTAGAAAACTGAAAAGACTCAAGCTGGCAAAAGGCAAAGCACCGCAAAGAACTGTGCGTTCTTTGAAATCCCAAATCCACAAGGAGAGTCCAATTGTGTCGGTTGCGATGCCTGACCTTCCCAACACTGGACGTGAAGAGCATGCGCCTTCCACCATTTGCACGCCCCCTGCAAGTGCTGGAAGGAGCACCCGCAGTCCAGTTCCTGATAGTCAGATTGAAGATGTCAGTGTTGAAGTACACCAGGATGAGGAGGATATGGGTGTTGCTGGCGCTGGGGAGGAAATTGACCAGGAGGATTCTGATGGTGAGGTGGTTTGTTTAAGTCAGGCACCCGGGGAGACACCTGTTGTCCGTGGGAGGAATATGGCCGTTGACATGCCAGGTGAAAATACCAAAAAAATCAGCTCTTCGGTGTGGAGGTATTTCACCAGAAATGCGGACAACAGGTGTCAAGCCGTGTGTTCCCTTTGTCAAGCTGTAATAAGTAGGGGTAAGGACGTTAACCACCTCGGAACATCCTCCCTTATACGTCACCTGCAGCGCATTCATAATAAGTCAGTGACAAGTTCAAAAACTTTGGGTGACAGCGGAAGCAGTCCACTGACCAGTAAATCCCTTCCTCTTGTAACCAAGCTCACGCAAACCACCCCACCAACTCCCTCAGTGTCAATTTCCTCCTTCCCCAGGAATGCCAATAGTCCTGCAGGCCATGTCACTGGCAATTCTGACGAGTCCTCTCCTGCCTGGGATTCCTCCGATGCATCCTTGCGTGTAACGCCTACTGCTGCTGGCGCTGCTGTTGTTGCCGCTGGGAGTCGATGGTCATCCCAGAGGGGAAGTCGTAAGCCCACTTGTACTACTTCCAGTAAGCAATTGACTGTTCAACAGTCCTTTGCGAGGAAGATGAAATATCACAGCAGTCATCCTACTGCAAAGCGGATAACTGAGGCCTTGGCATCCTGGGTGGTGAGAAACGTGGTTCCGGTATCCATCATTACTGCAGAGCCAACTAGAGACTTGTTGGAGGTACTGTGTCCCCGGTACCAAATACCATCTAGGTTCCATTTCTCTAGGCAGGCGATACCGAAAATGTACACAGACCTCAGAAAAAGAGTCACCAGTGTCCTAAAAAATGCAGCTGTACCCAATGTCCACTTAACCACGGACATGTGGACAAGTGGAGCAGGGCAGGGTCAGGACTATATGACTGTGACAGCCCACTGGGTAGATGTATGGACTCCCGCCGCAAGAACAGCAGCGGCGGCACCAGTAGCAGCATCTCGCAAACGCCAACTCTTTCCTAGGCAGGCTACGCTTTGTATCACCGCTTTCCAGAATACGCACACAGCTGAAAACCTCTTACGGCAACTGAGGAAGATCATCGCGGAATGGCTTACCCCAATTGGACTCTCCTGTGGATTTGTGGCATCGGACAACGCCAGCAATATTGTGTGTGCATTAAATCTGGGCCAATTCCAGCACGTCCCATGTTTTGCACATACCTTGAATTTGGTGGTGCAGAATTTTTTAAAAAACGACAGGGGCGTGCAAGAGATGCTGTCGGTGGCCAGAAGAATTGCGGGACACTTTCGGCGTACAGGCACCACGTACAGAAAACTGGAGCACCACCAAAAACTACTGAACCTGCCCTGCCATCATCTGAAGCAAGAAGTGGTAACGAGGTGGAATTCAACCCTCTATATGCTTCAGAGGTTGGAGGAGCAGCAAAAGGCCATTCAAGCCTATACAATTGAGCACGATATAGTAGGTGGAATGCACCTGTCTCAAGTGCAGTGGAGAATGATTTCAACGTTGTGCAAGGTTCTGATGCCCTTTGAACTTGCCACACGTGAAGTCAGTTCAGACACTGCCAGCCTGAGTCAGGTCATTCCCCTCATCAGGCTTTTGCAGAAGAAGCTGGAGGCATTGAAGGAGGAGCTAACACGGAGCGATTCCGCTAGGCATGTGGGACTTGTGGATGCAGCCCTTAATTCGCTTAACAAGGATTCACGGGTGGTCAATCTGTTGAAATCAGAGCACTACATTTTGGCCACCGTGCTCGATCCTAGATTTAAAGCCTACCTTGGATCTCTCTTTCCGGCAGACACAGGTCTGCTGGGGTTGAAAGACCTGCTGGTGACAAAATTGTCAAGTCAAGCGGAACGCGACCTGTCAACATCTCCTCCTTCACATTCTCCCGCAACTGGGGGTGCGAGGAAAAGGCTCAGAATTCCGAGCCCACCCGCTGGCGGTGATGCAGGGCAGTCTGGAGCGACTGCTGATGCTGACATCTGGTCCGGACTGAAGGACCTGACAACGATTACGGACATGTCGTCTACTGTCACTGCATATGATTCTCTCAACATTGATAGAATGGTGGAGGATTATATGAGTGACCGCATCCAAGTAGGCACGTCACACAGTCCGTACTTATACTGGCAGGAAAAAGAGGCAATTTGGAGGCCCTTGCACAAACTGGCTTTATTCTACCTAAGTTGCCCTCCCACAAGTGTGTACTCCGAAAGAGTGTTTAGTGCCGCCGCTCACCTTGTCAGCAATCGGCGTACGAGGTTACATCCAGAAAATGTGGAGAAGATGATGTTCATTAAAATGAATTATAATCAATTCCTCCGCGGAGACATTGACCAGCAGCAATTGCCTCCACAAAGTACACAGGGAGCTGAGATGGTGGATTCCAGTGGGGACGAATTGATAATCTGTGAGGAGGGGGATGTACACGGTGATATATCGGAGGGTGAAGATGAGGTGGACATCTTGCCTCTGTAGAGCCAGTTTGTGCAAGGAGAGATTAATTGCTTCTTTTTTGGGGGGGGTCCAAACCAACCCGTCATATCAGTCACAGTCGTGTGGCAGACCCTGTCACTGAAATGATGGGTTGGTTAAAGTGTGCATGTCCTGTTTTGTTTATACAACATAAGGGTGGGTGGGAGGGCCGAAGGACAATTCCATCTTGCACCTCTTTTTTCTTTTCTTTTTCTTTGCATCATGTGCTGATTGGGGAGGGTTTTTTGGAAGGGACATCCTGCGTGACACTGCAGTGCCACTCCTAGATGGGCCCGGTGTTTGTGTCGGCCACTAGGGTCGCTAATCTTACTCACACAGTCAGCTACCTCATTGCGCCTCTTTTTTTCTTTGCGTCATGTGCTGTTTGGGGAGGGTTTTTTGGAAGGGACATCCTGCGTGACACTGCAGTGCCACTCCTAGATGGGCCCGGTGTTTGTGTCGGCCACTAGGGTCGCTAATCTTACTCACACAGTCAGCTACCTCATTGCGCCTCTTTTTTTCTTTGCGTCATGTGCTGTTTGGGGAGGGTTTTTTGGAAGGGACATCCTGCGTGACACTGCAGTGCCACTCCTAGATGGGCCCGGTGTTTGTGTCGGCCACTAGGGTCGCTAATCTTACTCACACAGCTACCTCATTGCGCCTCTTTTTTTCTTTGCGTCATGTGCTGTTTGGGGAGGGTTTTTTGGAAGGGACATCCTGCGTGACACTGCAGTGCCACTCCTAGATGGGCCCGGTGTTTGTGTCGGCCACTAGGGTCGCTAATCTTACTCACACAGTCAGCTACCTCATTGCGCCTCTTTTTTTCTTTGCGTCATGTGCTGTTTGGGGAGGGTTTTTTGGAAGGGACATCCTGCGTGACACTGCAGTGCCACTCCTAGATGGGCCCGGTGTTTGTGTCGGCCACTAGGGTCGCTAATCTTACTCACACAGCTACCTCATTGCGCCTCTTTTTTTCTTTGCGTCATGTGCTGTTTGGGGAGGGTTTTTTGGAAGGGACATCCTGCGTGACACTGCAGTGCCACTCCTAGATGGGCCCGGTGTTTGTGTCGGCCACTAGGGTCGCTAATCTTACTCACACAGTCAGCTACCTCATTGCGCCTCTTTTTTTCTTTGCGTCATGTGCTGTTTGGGGAGGGTTTTTTGGAAGGGCCATCCTGCGTGACACTGCAGTGCCACTCCTAGATGGGCCCGGTGTTTGTGTCGGCCACTAGGGTCGCTAATCTTACTCACACAGCTACCTCATTGCGCCTCTTTTTTTCTTTGCGTCATGTGCTGTTTGGGGAGGGTTTTTTGGAAGGGCCATCCTGCGTGACACTGCAGTGCCACTCCTAGATGGGCCCGGTGTTTGTGTCGGCCACTAGGGTCGCTAATCTTACTCACACAGCTACCTCATTGCGCCTCTTTTTTTCTTTGCGTCATGTGCTGTTTGGGGAGGGTTTTTTGGAAGGGACATCCTGCGTGACACTGCAGTGCCACTCCTAGATGGGCCCGGTGTTTGTGTCGGCCACTAGGGTCGCTTATCTTACTCACACAGCGACCTCGGTGCAAATTTTAGGACTAAAAATAATATGGTGAGGTGTGAGGTATTCAGAATAGACTGAAAATGAGTGTAAATTATGGTTTTTGAGGTTAATAATACTTTGGGATCAAAATGACCCCCAAATTCTATGATTTAAGCTGTTTTTTAGTGTTTTTGGAAAAAAACACCCGAATCCAAAACACACCCGAATCCGACAAAAAAAATTCGGTGAGGTTTTGCCAAAACGCGTTCGAACCCAAAACACGGCCGCGGAACCGAACCCAAAACCAAAACACAAAACCCGAAAAATTTCAGGCGCTCATCTCTAGTAATTATATCTCAAAGAAGCCATCTACTGTATTATGAGCTGCATGTTATCTTAAGTTGGTGTTGCTGATAAAAACTAGAGATGTGCGGCAGACACTTTTCGAGTTTTGTGTTTTGGTTTTGGATCTGGATCTCCTTTCGTGTTTTGGATCTGGATTGGTTTTGCCAAAACCATCCTTTTGGGTTTTGGATCTGGATTTTTTGAACCCCCCCCCCCCCCATAAATAACAGCTAAAATCATAGAATTTGGGGGTATTTTTGATCCTGCAGTATTATTAGCCTCAATAACATTAATTTCCACTCCTTTCCAGTCTATTATGAACACCTCACACCTCACAATATTGTTTTTAGGCCAAAAGGTTGCACTGAGGTAGCTGGATGACTAAGCTAAGTGACACAATTGGGCGGCACAAACACGTGGCCCATCTAGGAGTGGCATTGCAGTGGCAGACAGGATGGCAGTTTTAAAAACTAGGCCCCAAAGAGCACATAATGCAAATAAAAAAAAGAGGTGCAAGATGAAATTGTCCTTGGGTCCTCCCACCCACCCTTATGTTGTATAAACAGGACATGCACACTTTAACAAACCAATCATTTCAGCGACAGGGTCTGCCACACGAATGTGGCTGAAATGATTGGTTTGTTTGGGCCCCCAACAAAAAAGAAGCAATTAATCTCTCCTTGCACAAATCTCTCCTTGCACAAACTGGCTCTACAGAGGCAAAATGTCGTCCTCATCCTCCGATTCCTCCCCCCTTCAGTGTTTACATCCTCATCCTCACAGAGAAATAATTCCACACTGAAGAGGTGAATTTTTTGGTATTTTGCCCAAGCATGACTATGGGCTTTTTCATCCCATGGCCAACAACTGTCTCCACTGGTGCCTTATTCAAACAAACCACATCACCATCAGAATTCTCATCGTCAACTTCCTCCTCAGCGCCAGTTACACCAATATCTTCCTCAGCCTGGTGTACTTCTACAGTGACATCCTCAATCTCAACATCAGCAACTGGACTGGCGGTGCTCCTCCCAGCATTTGCAGGGGGCGTGCAAATGGTGGTAGGAGCCTCTTCTTCTTATACAGTCTTGTGAAGGTCTGGCCTAGACATAGCAACCACATACACACTTGGACTGTCCTTGGGGATTTGTGATATCTCTGAACACACAGTTGTTTCTTCCTGTGCTTTAACAAGCTTTATTTTTTATTTTTTTCAAGAGGGAGGAAGGCTTCCATTGTCATGAGAAGCTGAACCACCAGTCATGAACATAGGCCAAGGCCTTAGCCTTTCGTTGCCACTTTGTGACGTGAATGGCATATTGTTAATTTTATGTTTCTTATCAGATAATTTTTTTGTTCTTAATTTTTGCTTCTTGGATTATACATGGCTTCAATGACATCGGACATGTAATTGCATGTCATGACTGGTGGCAGCAGCAGCTTTAGCACTAGTACTAGGAACTGGAAGTGGCTCCTGATCTTTCACTATTTTTTCCTCCAAATTTTTGTTCTCCATTTCACAGGACAGCACCACTTTATTACAGCACACAGAACAGTGCCCCTTTATTTTCACGGCATCCCTGTATTTTTACAACATACAAGACAGGGCCAGTGTACATTTATTTTCACAGCACCCCTGTATTTTTACAGCATACAGGACAGGGCCAGTGTACATTTATTTTCACAGCACCCCTGTATTTTTTTTTTACAGCATACAGGACAGAACCAGCACACCTGTATTTGTCACAACTGAGGGCTGAGGCTGACCTGGGGAGGCCTCAGTTGTAGGGGCTGGAGTGTAAGTGAACTGGGATGGTTGGATAGGGTTCTTAGACATGCAGAGGATTGGGCACCAAAGCCCGAAGGCGTGACGAAGACAACGTGGTAAAATAAAGTCTGTTTATTAAACACACAGTTCTGATACACCTAGGCAGTTCAGGTAATTCAACGGTAGATTGTGCAATGCAAACGACAGTACATTTCCTTTAGCACAGTGGTAGAAACATGCTGTGGCAATATAGAATGAGTTGGAAATAAAGTCACTGCAAGACCCGGAGACAGAGCCGGCCCTAGGTATAGGCAAACTAGGCAATTGCCTAGGGCATCTGGTATGCCTAGGGGCATCAGCAGCTTCTGCTGATTAAAATGATATGCGGCATGTCTATATTCTGTGTGTAGCATTTCGTACGCAGATACAGCCACAGTCGCACACATGCCACATATAATTTTAATCAGCAGAAGCTGCTTGTGCATCCTAGCCACATAGCAATGCAAATAAGATGCATTTTCATAAAAAATAGGCACCCGACGTTAGCAGAGCTGCCAGTTGACTCACGCTGGGAACTACATGTGTCATTATGTGTATAAGGGCATTAATAATGTGTAACATATGTGTAAGGGGCAGCACTATGTGTGTCATTATGTGTATAAGGGCACTAATAATGTGCGGCATATGTGTAAGGCCAAATGTGCACACTGTTCTTATTTAAATTACAGGGGGTAGGAAAACAAAAAAAAGGACTGCTATGGGTGGGGGGTGATGGTGCTGGGAAAGGGGTGCAGGGTCAGAGGCGGAACTAGCGGTGGTGCTAGGGGGCACCAGACAAAATCTTGCCTAGGGCATCATATTGGTTAGGCCGGCTCTGCCCGGAGATGTAATGTCCGTTGGCCACAACTAACCACTGTAGAGGGAAACAAACAGGTACTGACCAGCAGGTTATACTCTGAGAGCTGAGTTGAGATAGATGCACAGAGGTTGAGAAGAACACAGGAGAACTGCCGGATGGAACGGGACCAGACGGGAAGGTGTAGCAGAACTCACCAATGATGTTAGAGTCCGATGGTGAGTACCGATGGTGATGAGTATCGATAGTGATGAGTATTGATGGTGATAAGCATCGATGGTGAAACACTGATGAAGCTGGAGATCGATGGCAGAACACCGATGGAGCTAGGGATCGATGGCGGAACACCGATGGAGCTGGAGATCGATGGCGGAACACCGATGGAGCTAGAGAGCTGCAAACAATGGGAGTGGAGAGATACCAAACACTGCTGGAAGCAGGAAGCAGAACAGATCCAACGCTGGAAGCTGAAAGCTGATGTAGGTATCACAGCAGATAACCAGGAAGCAGAGCTGGAACACTGCTGAAGTCAGGCTGCACCGCAAGCTGGTAACCGGTGCAGGTCTCTAAGTGGAGCTGAATCACAGGAGTTGAACACAGGAGCTGGAATACCTGGAGACTCGAACTGTAGATTCCACAAGCAGGAGAGACATGTGTACAAGGATTGACAAACAAAGCACTGACGATTAGGCAGCCTTGATGCAGGATATTTATACCAGCGATGCAGGATATTTATACCAGCTGGGAAGCAGGTATTGGCTGGGTAGAGTGCAGCTGGGTAGAGTGCAGCTGGGTAGAGTGTAGAGAGCTGGCTGGGTAGAGTGCAGCTGCTGGGTAATCAGGCAGAGTCCAGAGTGCAGCTGATAGGCTGTAAAGCAACATGTGATGAATCCAAACATGGCTGCGCCCATGTTTGAATCTGGAGGGAAAGTCTGTTTGAACTTTAGTACTTTGGGGACTGAGGCCATGTTACACAGCGTGCTGCACGCAGACAGCGCAGGTGGAATCCAGGCTTGGAGCGCTGGGCCAGTCTTAGGAGACACTTGGAAGGTAAGAAATGGTGATGAATTACCTGGATCGTGACAGCACCCACTCTCTAGGGGTGGCCCCAGGACACCTCTTAGGCTTGCAAGGAAATCTGTCGTGGAAAGCCTGGTTCAACTTGGGAGCATGAACATCTGATGCATCTGTTCAGTTGCGTTCCTCAGGGCCATAGCCCTTTCAATCAATCAAGTATTGGAGGTGACCATACCGGAAACGTGAGTCCAGAATCTTAGCGACCTCATACTCAATGCCTCATTGAGTCTGGACTTTGGGTGCAGTAGGGAGCGCTGAGTGGAAACGATTCAAAATCACTGGCTTGAGGAGAGAAATATGAAAAGTTTTCAGAATTTTCAGAAACGGACGCAGTTTGAACTTATAAGCGACATGATTAACAACTTGTTCAATCTGAAAGGGCCCGATATACTGAGGAGCAAACTTTATACTAGGAACCTTCAATCTCAGATTTTTGGTGGACAGCCAAACATGATCTCCTGGTTTGAGGGCAGGGATAGCCCTATGCTTCTTGTCCGCGAACCTCTTGTACCTTGATGAAGCTTTTAGCAGAGCTGCTCGAACATTCTTCCAGTTTTGGGAAAACTGATGAAGGGTGATATCAGCTGCAGGTACTGATGTTGCTGGAAGCGGTTGAAACTCAGGGACCTTGGTATGGAACTCGTAGTTGGTAAAGAATGGCGTGGAAGAAGATGAAGAATGGTATTGATTGTTATGGCAAAATTCGGCCCACTGAAGAAGATGAACCCAGTTGTCTTGAGAAGAAGAGATGTAAATGCGGAGGAAGGACTCCAAGTGCTGAATCACCCTCTCGGTTTGCCTGTTGGTTTGGGGGTGATAAGCAGTAGAAAACTTTAACTTGACTTGGAGTGCCAAATACAAACTTCGCCAGAATTTGGCTACAAACTGGATACCTCTTCAGGAAGACCGTGTAATCTGAAAATCTCTTGCATAAAAACTTGAGCCAGCTTGGAAGCTGACGGAAGAGGGACGAAGTGATCTTGGTGAACAAGTCAACTACCACCCAGATGGTATTAAATTTGTTACACTCAGGAAGATCTGTAATAAAGTCCATTGATAAATGGGTCCATGGACGATGAGGAATAGACAAGGATACCAGTTGTCCAGTGGGTGACTGGCATGGTACCTTGTGCTGGGCACACTTGGGGCAGGATGCAATAAATTCTGTAATGTCCTTCTTTAGGGTCGGCCACCAGTATGATCTGGAAACAAATTTGAAGGTCTTCTGAATACCTGCGTGTCCGGCGAAGCGAGAGGAATGTGCCCATTGTAGGAGCTTCCTTCTGAGAGCCGGTTTAACGAGGCTTTTCCCTAGTGGAGGCATAGAGTTCACGCCCACAGCAGAGAATGCCACTGGATCGATAATAGGATGATTACCAGTGGTTTCAGACTCATTTTCTTGATCCCAGGAGCGGGAAAGAGCATCAGCCTTGCGATTCTGTGACCCTGGACAAAATGAGAGTTTAAAGTCAAACCTGGAAAAGAAGAGTGCCCATCTGGCTTGACAAGGATTGAGGCATTGAGCAGCTTTCAAATACAGGAGGTTCCTGTGATCTGTCAGAATAGTGATGGTATGAGAAGCTCCCTCCAGTAAATATCTCCATTCTTCAAGAGCGAGTTTGATGGCTAGAAGTTCTTGGTCACCAATGGCGTAGTTGCGCTCAGCCGGAAAGAACTTCCGTGAGAAGAAGCCACAGGGATGTACGTGGCCATCATCGGCTCTTTGAGACAGAACTGCGCCGACTCCAACTGAAGAGGCATCCACCTCCAGGATGAAAGGTGAGCTGGTATCAGGCTGTTTCAGAACTGGAGCAGAGACAAACTTCTGTTTAAGAAGATAGAAGGCTTGGGTAGCTTCTTTGGGCCACTTGGAGGGATGGCACCTTTTTTGGTTAGAGCGGTGATTGGTGCTACCACAGTAGAAAAGCCCCAAATTAACCTTCTGTAATTATAGGTGAATCCCAGGAACCGCTGAACACCTTTAAGTGATGTGGGTATTGGCCAATCACGGATAGCTTGGAATCTCTCAGGATCCATCTTTAATCCAGAACCGGACACAATGTAACCTAGAAACGGAATTGATTTGACCTCGAAGACACACTTTTCCAACTTACAGTAGAGATGGTTGGCATGGAGACGGGACAGGACTTCCTTGACCCAGTAGCGATGTACCTTCAGATCATTGGCGAAGATGAGAATATCATCGAGGTAGACCACGACATGACGGTAAAGGATATCTCGGAAAATTTCATTCACGAAATGCTGAAATACCGCTGGAGCGTTGCTGAGTCCAAAAGGCATGACGAGGTACTCATAATGTCCATCACGAGTGTTAAACGCGGTCTTCCACTCGTCACCCTTCTGGATACGGATGAGGTTGTATGCACCCCTCAGGTCTAATTTTGAGAAGATGGTGGCTCCACTGACACGGTCAAATAGCTCAGTGATGAGAGGCAAAGGATACCGATTTTTCACTGTGATGTCGTTAAGCCCACGGTAGTCAATACATGGTCGCAGACCGCCATCTTTCTTTTTCACAAAGAAGAATCCTGTGCCAGCTGGAGAAGAAGGTCAGATGAACCCTTTTGGCAAGGTTCTCTTTAATATGCTCCTCCATGGAGTGGGTCTCTGGAAGCGACAGTGGATAAGTGCATCCCAGAGGTGGCGTCTTCCCTGGAATGAGATCAATAGGACAATCCCACTCCCTATAAGGAGGAAGAATATCAGTGGAGGACTTGATGAAGACATCAGTGAAATCTTGGTACGGTGGAGGAGGAACATCTGAAGACTTAGAAGAATAAGTGTGGGCTGGAAGTACCTTTTGAAGAAAGGTCCCGGAACAAGAAGGACTCCATGCTAGAATGTGCGTAGTCGTCCAATCAATCTGTGGATTATGGAGACAAAGCCATGGAAGGCCCAAAACCACAGGATGCGTAGCCTTTGGAATGACTAGGAATGATATCAGTTCAGAATGAAGAGCTCCTACCTTCAGACGGATAGGCAGAGTCTTGAAGTTAACGACTGCATCAGAGATCCTGCTGCCATCCACAGCAGTCAGGCACATGGAAGATGAAAGTCTCTCAGTGGGTAGGGACCACCGTTTAACAAATTCTGCAGCCACGAAATTCCCAGCCGCTCCAGAATCCAGAACAGCGATGAGATTCCTGAAGCGCTGAGATACTTGAAGAGACACAGGGAGATTGCAATCACATGAAGATGGAGAGGAATTCATTACTCCTAGCCGACTCTCTCCTTGATTGGCTAGGATTTGGAGTTTCCCTGACGCTTCGGTCAAGCGTTGATGACATGAGATGGGGCAGCACAATAGAGACACAGGTGCTTGGACAGATGTCTTCTACACTCTGCAGGTGACAGACGAGAGCGGTTGATCTGCATGGTGTCACGAACCGGTCTCTCACCTTTGCGGGTTCTGGGGTTCATCCGTTGCCAGTGTGGTTGCTCGCAGTGCTGTGCGCCCGTGTGGGGACGCGGCGTGATCAGTGGCACAGGTAATGCAGAGGCTGGGAACTGTGAGTGCGGGGACCAAATGGCCTAAGGCACTGCGGTGTGTCTGCTGTATAGGAGGTGGCCATGTTGGAGACCAAATAGGTAATACAGAGCACTTGTGAAAACACCTGTGGGCAGGTGTAAGCCAATCCCGTGCTTGTGCTGCCTTTAAGTAGGCTGGGATTATGTTACTCTGGGCCAGTGCTTTGTTGTATCAACGCTGTGCTCTAGCTCTGAGCTCTCTCCGTGCATTCCTGTGTGATTCCCGTGGTCCAGATATCGCCTCCGTTCCCAGAGGTTCGTCTGCAGCCTTCACTGCTAAAGATCCACCGGCTCTCCGCTGTGCTATCAGTTAATTGCACACCTACTGGAAATAGTTGGATTCCCAGAGTCCTGCATGAGGTTACCTTGTCTGCCTGTCTTCAACCATACAAAGTTTGGAGGATTCCACTACCCTCAGCTGTTCGTTTGTTCTACTCTGCATTTAACCCGTTCATCACCTTGTCATCTGCTACAGTTTTCACAGTGATCTCCGGAACCCGCAAGTAACCCAATTAAGTACTTTTATTTTCTATGTTACCATAACAAGAATAATTCTTCACAGCCTCTCAGTTAACTCTCAAAACTTCATTGCAAATCCTTACAGTTATTTCTTCATGTCTGCATTACCCAGTTAAACACATTCTGCCGTTCAGCATCAAAGCTTGTTTATATTTGGACAATTCAACATTTATTCATCAGCTTGTTTCATATACAGTTCCATGAACATTTCTTTTATTTGTCTTTGAGATTCATTCTGCATATTATTTCTGCCATTCCTGCAATACTTCAGTATAATATGATGATTAACAACTTGTCATTTAACTCTTTACTGAATTGTTATTTTTAATAAATATATGAAACGGAACTTTCTTCGTCCTCCCTGCTTTCTTCATACCCCAGCACCTACACCTGTGGTTGGTCCCGGGTTAACGGATTCACAAAAACACCCGGACCTGACAGTAAGCACTGGCCACATGGATCCGTCAAGTGACCAATTCGCAGGAGGCGGTGCTACGTCAGATATCCTTTCCCGTCTGGAAAACCAGGAGTCTATACAGACACAAATAGTACAGTTTATGCAAACTATGGCAGACCGTTTAGAGACTCTTCATACGGCTATTAAAACATCTCAAGTCCTGATTCCAACTCCGGTTGTCCGAGTTACCACTACAGCTTCTCCTGTGACGCTGCCTACGTCCCGCTTGCAGTTACCTTCTCCGAGTAAGTTTGACGGAACTCCAAAACTTTGCAGAGGATTCCTGAATCAATGCGAGATCCAGTTCGAACTGTTGTCCGCCAGTTTCCCATCAGCTCGTTCTAAGGTTGCATATATTATTGCCCTCCTTTCCGGTCAGGCTCTGGAGTGGGCATCACCATTATGGGAAAGAGGTGATTCTATCCTCTCTAATTACAAGGAGTTCGTATCATCCTTCCGGAGAATCTTTGACGAACCATGCAGGACCACCTTAGCATCTTTGGAGATTCTCCGTCTACGTCAAGGTTTACGTCCTGTCAGTCAATATATTATTCAGTTTCGCACGTTGTCTTCAGAGTTAAACTGGAATGAGGAGGCCCTGATCGCCGCGTTTTGGAATGGACTTTCAGAGAAAATCAAGGATGATTTAACTATCCGGGATGTGCCAACTAAACTGGATGAATTGATTTCTCTCTGTAACAAACTTGACCTACGCTACAGGGAGCGATGTTTAGAGAAATCCAGGGCAGAGCGATCCAGTCCACGTTATCATCCTAGGCCTCGACAAGATTCTTCATCACAGTCTCCGGTAACGACAGAAGAACCTATGCAGATTGGGCGCTCTCGCCTCACAGAGGAGGAACGACTTCGTCGTCGACAGGGTAACCTCTGCATGTACTGTGGGTCCTCCGAACACTTAGTTAAATTCTGCAAACTCCGACCGGGAAACTCTCGCTCCTAGTTTATTCAAGAGAGGTTAAGCTAGGAGTTACTTTAGAATCACGTTCTGGGAAAGAGCCGACCTTGTCTATTCAATTAGAAGTTCCAAGTTCTACAGTGAAAGTTTCAGCTCTCCTAGATTCCGGGGCAGCCGAGAACTTCATCTCCTCAGCCTTTGTCTTATGGTCTAAAGTTCAAACCATGCCTCTGGAAGCAGCAGTTGCTGTTACAGCAGTGGATGGAAGTCGAATTCCAGATGGTATAATTACTCATCGAACCGTATGTCTCAAGATGAAAGTTGGTGTGCTCCATTCCGAATACGTCTCCTTCTACGTGATTCCCAAAGCCTCTCAAGATGTGATACTTGGTTTACCTTGGCTGCAGAAGCATAATCCTCAACTTAATTGGCAAACCATGGAAGTCCTTTCGTGGGGTAAATCTTGTACCAAAGACTGTTTAGCCTCAATTGTACCTCTCCGGTCAATTAGCCTTCCCGACCTACCTCCGGTGTATCAATCTTTTGCGGATGTTTTCAGTAAACAAGCAGCAGACTCTCTACCTCCTCATCGCGAATGGGACTGCCCAATCGTCCTGGTTCCGGGTGAAACACCTCCTAGGGGACGAATTTATCCGCTATCCATCCCAGAGACGCAAGCTATGTCTGATTATATACAGGAAAATCTAACCAAAGGATTTATCAGACCATCTTCTTCACCTGCAGGAGCCGGATTCTTCTTCGTTAAGAAGAAGGACGGTGGGTTACGACCATGCATAGATTACCGTGGACTCAATGAGATCACTGTGAAAAACAAGTACCCATTACCCTTAATTCCAGAATTATTTGACCGGGTAAAGGGAGCTACTGTGTTTACAAAATTGGATCTCCGAGGGGCCTACAATTTAATCCGCATCCGGGCAGGGGACGAGTGGAAGACTGCTTTTAATACCCGGGATGGGCATTACGAATACCTTGTAATGCCTTTTGGTCTTTGTAATGCACCTGCAGTTTTTCAAAGCTATGTGAATGAACTTTTTCGTGATCTTCTCTACAAGTGTCTAGTAGTGTACTTGGATGATATCCTAATATTCTCTAAGGATCTAAATGCTCACCGTCACCAAGTTAAAGAGGTACTGACATGACTGAGGAAAAATCAACTTTATTGTAAGCTAGAGAAGTGCACTTTTGAAGTATCTTCCATACCGTTCCTTGGTTACATCATTTCTGGATCAGAGCTATGTATGGATCCCGGTAAGGTACAAGCTATCCGAGATTGGTCCACTCCTACAACTCTCAAGGGGATTCAGCGATTTCTTGGCTTTGCTAATTTCTATAGGAGATTCATTAAGAATTATTCTTCGTTAGCTGCTCCCATCACAGCCCTAACTCGCAAGGGAGCAAATCCTACGAACTGGTCTTCTGAAGCAATCAAAGCCTTCTCTGATTTAAAGCAAGCCTTTGGGTCAGCTCCCATTCTTCGACAGCCTGATTTGAATTGTCCCTTTCTACTAGAGGTGGATGCATCTACAGAAGCAGTAGGAGCTGTGTTATCACAAGTCTTTGAAAATAAAAAGGTCCATCCCTGCGGATATTTCTCCCGTAAGTTCCTCCCGGCAGAACGTAATTATGCAATCGGTGAGCAAGAATTACTTGCCATCAAGTTGGCATTTGAGGAGTGGAGATACCTTCTAGAAGGAGCACAACATCGCATTACAGTTTATACTGATCATAAGAATCTTCTGTATCTGCAGTCAGCTCAGTGTTTGAATCCACGACAAGCTCGATGGGCGCTTTTCTTCACACGATTTGATTTCAAGCTCACCTATCGTCCAGGGTCTCAGAACAAAAAGGCAGATGCCCTTTCCCGGTCCTTTGCTTCTTCTGAATTAAATGATGCTACCACGAATCAAGCCATTGTGAATACTACGTCCTTTTTAATGACTCGAACCTCTCCAGTTCCTCCGCCTGGCAAGACCTTTGTCGCCACAAGTCTTCGAAAACGGCTGCTTACCTGGGCTCACTCCTCTTCCTTCATGGGTCATCCTGGGGTTCTAAAGACTCTCAAATTTATTCAACAGTCTTATTGGTGGCCACGTCTCAAAGCCAATGTCCAAGAGTTTATAGCAGCATGTCCTAAATGTGCCCAACATAAGAGTCCAAGAAGTTCTCCACCAGGTTTATTACATCCATTATCCATACCCAAACAACCATGGACTCATATCTCAATGGATTTCGTGACCGATCTACCTCCATCAAAAGGGCAAAATACCATTTGGGTGATAGTGGATCGATTTTCAAAAATGGCACATTTCATTCCATTAACTGGGTTACCATCAGCCCCTTTACTAGCCAGATTGTTCATCTCTGAAATCTTCAAGTTGCATGGCCTTCCTCGAGAGATTATCTCTGATCGGAGAACACAGTTTGTGGCCAAGTTTTGGAGGTCGCTTTGTTCATCTTTAAATGTCAAGTTGAATTTTTCTTCTGCATATCATCCTCAGACAGATGGACAAACTGAGAGAGTCATCCAAGACCTTGAAACATTTCTCCGGCTATATATATCGTCCTCACAGGATGACTGGGTTGACTACCTTTTATTGGCAGAATTTGCTCATAATAATCTCTTCCATTCATCTTCAGAATCTACGCCCTTTTATATTAACTTCGGCTTTCATCCTCGTGTGCCAGAGTTCCATCCATTGCCAGCCCTAGAGGTTCCAGCGGCAGATCAAGAGCTTCAACGTCTATCTAGAATCTGGAGTTGTGTACGTAAGTCCTTGGTCAAAACTTCCGCTCGTTATAAATCTTTTGCAGATAGAAAACGTAAAGCTGTACCGAATTACAAAGTGGGAGACCAAGTTTGGATTTCTACGCGCAATCTCAGGTTCAAAGTTCCTTCTAAGAAATTTGCTCCCAAGTTTATTGGTCCATTTCCCATTGTAAAGGTACTCAACCCTGTGTCATACAAAGTCAAGTTGCCACCGTCTTTGAGAATTCCTAACGCCTTTCATACATCTTTACTGAAGCCTTTGATTCTCAATAAGTTCCGTACTACCCAGTCCAAATCTCCTAAAGTTCACTCTTTGCAGAATGAGGAATTTGAAGTTAAAGAGATTGTGGACTCACGTTCCCGATATGGACGTTTACAGTTTTTGGTCGACTGGAAGGGTTACGGTCCGGAGGAGAGATCCTGGGTTTTCTCTGAAGATGTTCATGCTCCAAGACTGGTACAGAAATACTTCTCCAAAAATCCTGACAAGGTTCAAAGGTGTTCGGAGACCACCCGTAGAAGAGGGGGTACTGTCACGAACCGGTCTCTCACCTTTGCGGGTTCTGGGGTTCATCCGTTGCCAGTGCGGTTGCTCGCGGTGCTGTGCGCCCGTGTGGGGACGCGGCGTGATCAGTGGCACAGGTAATGCAGAGGCCGGGAACTGTAAGTGCGGGGACCAAATGGCCTAAGGCACTGCGGTGTGTCTGCTGTATAGGAGGTGGCCATGTTGGAGACCAAATAGGTAATACAGAGCACTTGTGAAAACACCTGTGGGCAGGTGTAAGCCAATCCCGTGCTTGTGCTGCCTTTAAGTAGGCTGGGATTATGTTACTCTGGGCCAGTGCTTTGTTGTATCAACGCTGTGCTCTAGCTCTGAGCTCTCTCCGTGCATTCCTGTGTGATTCCCGTGGTCCAGATATCGCCTCTGTTCCCAGAGGTTCGTCTGCAGCCTTCACTGCTAAAGATCCACCGGCTCTCCGCTGTGCTATCAGTTAATTGCACACCTACTGGAAATAGTTGGATTCCCAGAGTCCTGCATGAGGTTACCTTGTCTGCCTGTCTTCAACCATACAAAGTTTGGAGGATTCCACTACCCTCAGCTGTTCGTTTGTTCTACTCTGCATTTAACCCGTTCATCACCTTGTCATCTGCTACAGTTTTCACAGTGCTCTCCGGAACCCGCAAGTAACCCAATTAAGTACTTTTATTTTCTATGTTACCATAACAAGGATAATTCTTCACAGCCTCTCAGTTAACTCTCAAAACTTCATTGCAAATCCTTACAGTTATTTCTTCATGTCTGCATTACCCAGTTAAACACATTCTGCCGTTCAGCATCAAAGCTTGTTTATATTTGGACAATTCAACATTTATTCATCAGCTAGTTTCATATACAGTTCCATGAACATTTCTTTTATTTGTCTTTGAGATTCATTCTGCATATTATTTCTGCCATTCCTGCAATACTTCAGTATAATATGATGATTAACAACTTGTCATTTAACTCTTTACTGAATTGTTATTTTTAATAAATATATGAAACGGAACTTTCTTCGTCCTCCCTACTTTCTTCATACCCCAGCACCTACACCTGTGGTTGGTCCCGGGTTAACGGATTCACAAAAACACCCGGACCTGACACATGGGCTCATATTTTGGCGGAGATGGTTGATGAAGAGGATTAAAAGCAGAGGTCTTAGGAAGCTTAGACCTTCCTCGCTCAACCGCCCTTTTGCGGAATCGGAGATCAACTTTGGTGCAGAGGGATATGAGCTCATCTAACTTTGGAGGTAAGTCTCTGGTAGCTAGCTCATCCATAATCCATTCGGATAACCCATGCCAGAAGGCTGCATAGAGAGTGTCGTCGTTCCAAGAAAGTTCAGACGCTAGGATCTGGAATTGAACCAGATAGTGACCGACTGTCCGTGTCCCCTGATGAAGCCGGAGAAGATCTTGGAGGCAGATGTCACACGTCCCAGTTCATCGAAGATGCACCTGAAAGTTGCCACGAAGTCTGCATAGGAAAAGAGCAGGGCATCAGACTTCTCCCATAGAGGTGATGCCCAATCTAGGGCGGAGCCACTGAGGAGGGAGATGATGTAAGCAACCTTGGTGCGGTCGGTTGGGAAATTGCCAGGCTGTAACTCAAAGTGTATCTCACACTGATTTAGGAAACCCCGACAGGCTTTTGGGAACCATCGAACTTGGCAGGTGTCGGCAAATGGAGACGAGGAGCATAAACGGGAATGGTGGGTGGGGTTACCACCTGAGGTACTGTAGGCAGAACACTGGATGCACCTGATTTATGGAGGGCTGCTTGAATACCATCCAGCCTGGAGACAGCGAATCACTTGTCCCTGTGCAAACCTCTTGGTGTTCTAGGCGGGCTGCCAGCTGTTGCACTGGACTGGTCGCTTGGGCCTGGTCTCCGGCCGAATCCATATGGTCAGTGCTTACTGTCACAACTGAGGGCTGAGGCTGACCTGGGGAGGCCTCAGTTGTAGGGGCTGGAGTGTAAGTGAACCGGGATGATTGGATAGGGTTCTTAGACATGGAGAGGATTAGGCACCAAAGCCCGAAGGCGTGACAAAGACAATGTGGTGAAATAAAGCCTGTTTATTAAACACACAGTTCTGATACACCTAGGCAGATCAGGTAATTCAACAGTAGATTGTGCAATGCAAATGACAGTACATTTCCTTTAGCACAGTGGTAGAAACATGCTGTGGCAATATAGAATGTCAAAGTCAGAAAAATATCACGATGCACACTGCCATATTTGCACCTCATACAGGTCCGCGCTGCGCATGCGTGCGCTCTCCCGTGCGTGCGCATACTCGCTGTTGCGGGCACCCGCGGGCGCGCAGTATGTGCATTTACGGTAGAGTTCATGTGTTCGTAGCGTGCGACTCAATCGTTACATATTTTCACTATATAATGTATTTTGTAGATTATGATCCCTTTGATAGAATCTGAAAGTTTAGTTAATGTAGCATGTTCGTGGACAGAGAAATCCCTCTTTGTTTGATACAAAGGGTCAGACAGGAGTAATACAGTGGTGTTTAGTATCCATCGGAAGAGTATTTAATTAGCAATATTCCGGTGTTGGTTTGAAGCGGATTAATCGCTCGTGCGAATAGTTATGGACATAAGAAGTTTATGTCCATTTACTATTATTTGCACTTACTTATCCATGCGGCGGGAAACCCAGTTCCCCACCCACCTGAGCAGTTGGAAATCGTCACAGCCCACCTGTATGAATCAACCTATGACCTTTTGTTATAATGCGAGGAGGAATTCCTGTGTCCAATGAACAATGAGATTGTAGGGACCATTGAATTGTATTGTGTGTGGGGCATAAATAGACAAGCTGATCACATCCAGCTCACTCTTCAACGGTTCTCATTGCTGAAAATCGGGAGCTGGATGTCCAGAGGCGCATGCGATCGTTCCCCTTGTGCGTAAGTTTTCTCCGCAATCATATTGTCTTTCTAGTTGTTATGGGCCATATCTCTCTCTCTCTCTCTCTCTCTCTCTTCTCCTCTTTCTCTCGTATTCTCTTAAGCGTAATAGTATTGTATTGTATTTCCTGTGTAGTTATCTGGTTAGGTAGTCTATGTTATATTGTAGTGTATGACTTGTATTGTATTAATTCTTTTGCAAGTATAACATTCATAATATATATATTAGGCGTTGGACCCTAAGCACGGTATCTGTGTATTTCTTATAGTGTTAAGCATTCTCAGAGCGTCGGTGACGCTCAAACAGCTTTTAAGTTAATAAGGTTACACTGTGTTGCATCTACACCCTATCTCTACACTAAAGTTTTACAGCATATTACATTGTTTATGGTTTAGATATAAAGGTTTAACATTGTGAGCGTCAGCGCCGCTGGTGATCTCCTCGTGGTCCCGAGCGTCCGCTACGCTATAGCGAATCATTACGTTAGTCGGCAGCCAATAGCGTGCCTGCCTGTGATCTCTTGGCCGTGAGCGAATGTGACGCTTGAGCTTCTCGACCACGGCTAAGCGATCGTTACGCAACGAGCGTACCCTTACGGTACTCCATACGTAAATAGCGTACAGTGTTCTTAGACCTCATAAAGGGTTTTATATAAGATAAATATTTAGCTTTATCAATTGGCGGCTCGTCCTGTCCTTCACATATCTCTGCTAGGTAATTTCAGCAGACATTATCCATCAGCAAAGGGCGGGAGATCATATTCTTCGCAGTGCTGACGGGATAAGCGTCTGCTTCGCTTAGTAAAGGGTGCTGAAGGAATCCGGGAACCGGAGGTAAGAACAACACGCTAGTATCTTTTAAAACTGTTTTATTTCTGTTTTGCGTACACACGCATATAGCTGCATTTCTTTTTCGTATATTTTCATGTCACTCTCCTGTTTGCCATTTCACAATTGATAACGTGCTGAGAAAGATTTGTGCTATTGGTAGTAAAAGAGTAAAAACGATACATTAAGGGGTAATTTGTAAAACACACGCACAGCTTCGCCTGAGATACAAGGAAAGACCTGTGTGGTGCTTGGTAGATGATTACAGTTAAAGATCATCTACATTGATAAACGTGCTAATTGTATTTTTGTATGGCCAGCGTACACGTGTCTCTAACAAAAGGCTGAGACTCGCGAACGCAACACAAAGGCCGACGCATGCAGCGTATATTACGCAACGGAGCGTCTGGGTACGCCCACCGAAACTCAAATCGCACAATAGCATTGTTTTAGTGGGGGCGGTATAGCATAGCCACGTGATAATAGCACAAATTGATTTCAGTTTTTCCAAAACTTAGTTTAAATACCTTACTTTACTGTAATGCCTCTGGGGACAGCTATCAGACTATGGGAAATGATTTTTCTGATCAGAAAACTATAAGAATGATAGTGGGTTGAAAACGGTATGAGTGTATTGAACTCCTCTTGGTGAAGTCTTTGTGAAATCTTGGTGAAGTAAGTCTTGGTGAATCACGGTCAAGGTGAATACGTGATGAGCACGGTCTGAGTGAAAACGTGCAACAGAGTGTGATAAAGTTTTCGTTGTATTACGCTCTGGCTGTTTTGAAGCACAGTAGGGAGACTCCAATGATCCTACCATTTATGGGCAACAAGTGTCTATAAGTGGTACGATTGGACCGCACGGTTGTATGTGTGACCAATAACGCAACGTGATATGAGGTAGTATATCCATACGTAAATCTTGCCCTCATACGTGTTGTAGGGAGCACATGCAAGCGTGATTTGTGTAAAGAAAAAGGAAGGGAATTTTCTCAGGAAAATCTCTAGAGATAGGGCCTGTAACGGTTACACGTGTCTGCTAAAAGGGGCGGATTCGTTGTACTCGGAGCAGAAGAAGTTCAGTGGAAGAGCTTTAAGGATTTCCAACGTAGACTGTGTTTGGTGCATTTTAGGAAGTTTTTCTGTGTAAGGTCCACAATGGAAGCCAAGTGCACAACACAGGGACGTTCAGCAGTCAGGGTTCAGACTGCAGAGGCTTGCAGACCCCGAGGGTCTGCTCGGTTAGTAATGTGGGGGAGATATGGTCCCCACACTGAGACCTTTTGTGATGAATGGACACGAATGACTGCGGGGGATAAAGCACCATTTCCGGGGATAGGTAGTTTTGACTTAGAGGTATTGCATAATTTAAGGCGGAGGATCTGTCTCATAAAATCCTGGAAGCAACGGATCAGACATTATGATTGTTTACAGTTATGGCAACAGGAAAGTGAAATGCAAAGAAATGTAACTTACATACCTAACTTTCATCTTGAGAGGAGAGACATGGCAATGGAGAGGATTATGGTTGCGGAGAAAGGCACAATGTTGTACGATAAAAGGCACTTAGTAACTGTATTAAAAATGAAAGTGTAAAATGTAATAAGGTTTATAAAAATAAAAGTGTTAAATGTACAACTATTAACCCATGCAAGTCGCACCCCATGTTAAACTTTCCTCAGGAACACCAACAAGAAAGTGAGCCCAGCACAATATCGGAGCCTTTTCCAGCAGCCATCACACAAAACATCCAGGTGGACGCGACCAAATCGGTAAAGACTGTAATCAAACCCCCTAACGGAGGGTCAGGTGAGGTCGTGTCCACAGGTACGTATGGTATTATACATCACGCACAAACAAATGTACCTCATATCGTGGAATCAATTCAGAATGACGTTACTGGACTTAATCCTGTCAGGGTAATTGCAGTACCAAATGGGAAAACTGACTCTTCAGGAGTCACTCCTGTCAGGAACATCGCCATGTACTGCCCCTTTTCCCGAACAGAATTAAGAACAATTCTGTCTGAATTTCCTGATCCCAGGAAAGACTTAGTTGCTTGTCAAAAATACATAAGAGTGCTAGGAAACACTGCAGAGCCAAATAACAAAGATTGGAGGACAGTTTTGAGGGCATGCTTACCCCCCGATGTTGATTCATTGAAATTTATCGCTGACTGTAAGCTAGATGAGGAAGTACCACTAACAGACAAGTATAACCAAGATAATGTAAAAAGAATCAATCTACAGTTAGGAGTATATTTTCCTACAGTAGTAAAGTGGAATAAAATCTTTACAATAAAACAAAAAGAAGGTGAATCCGCATCAGAGTATTTTCACCGGGCTCTGCAAGATATGGCTAGGTACACTGGTATAGATGACATTGAAACTAACGTACACCACAGAGAGGTAGCTGTGTCTGTATTAATGGACAGCTTAAAAGACACACTAAAAATCAGGGTACAAACCTCCATACCTCACTGGAGAGGCATCTCGGTGGCTGCATTAAGAGAGTCCGCTATCGAGCATGACCGCAATATCCAAAGAACCAGGGAAGCGCAGGAAGAACGGTTGATGGCAATGAGCATCCAAGCACTAGAGGAGACATCAAGTCGACCAAAACCCCAGGCCCCTAGCACATGGAGGAAGCCAAGGATTTGTTATCATTGTAGAAGAGAAGGGCATTATGCCAGCAACTGTAATGACCCACATAAAGTCAGACCCCCTAGACCAAGAAATTAGCAAAATTATAACACACACAATTATAAACAGGGATCATATAGGAAGAATTTTGAGCCACACCCATAATGTGCAATCAGGAAAGGTGATCATTAGGACTGATGGTAAGCCTGAGGTTATAGTTAATAAATTGGGAGGTCATTCCCTGAAGACACAGGAATGACCGGGTGAAACGTTGTAAATGTATCTGTGAAATGTTTCTTTTTCTCTCTCCCCATCTCTGACGATTATTGGTAGGATTCAAACATTGCATATATACTTGGTCTTTGCAGAAGTCTGCCAAACCCCAGCATGACCTATCCGCATCAATGTATTCTGGCCAGATACAGACAGTGGAATATGGAAGTGCTGGGGGGAGGCACTGCGCAAGGAAACCATTGGACATGTAGATATGACAGCCTGATGATCTGACAATGTTTTAGAAAACGTTTATGTTTGAAAAAAATGTTTTTTTTCCCTGTTGTTGTTCTCTGTTGATTTATGTGATATATACATATATGAATTGTTCTCTCTCTCTTTTGTTTTTTTTTTGTTTTCTCTCTTCTTTCTCATGTTTTCATGTTTTAAAGATGGTATGTCACACCTCAGTTAGGCAAATGGTAATGCAAGATTTTTTGCTCCTTACAGAAAGTTCGCTGGTTTGGAAGGAATATTGCATCACCGGAATGTTCGTTTGGAAGACTGAGAGACAGCACCTTTGAGATGACAGCAGAACAAGAAGAACAACAAGACTAGAGAACTTAATTATCGTAACAAGTTTCTCTCCCCCTCAAACTGTTTTCCTGTACCCCCATTACAAATTTCTTCTTTTCTCCTCCTGTAAGATGGACTTGCCCCAAGAGACTGTGATCTGGATTTTCCTGTTGACCATGATGTTGACCAGAGCAGTCTGTTCCGGCGAGAGTACCAGAGAGGTCGAGAAAGGATCCAGAAAGGTTCCGATGACTGAGACGGAGGTGTAAATTTCCAATAGCAACACAACCACCAAGCAAAAGGCGAGTACCGGAAACGATCTAGCAGCCATGTTATTTGTAAACATTTGTTAGCTGAAAAGAAAACTGTATCTGTAGGCTCTGTGACAATGTAGTTGAGGATGGGTGCATCAAGAAATGCCAATCCAGTTTTAATATCCACATGGACCGGCATCCCTTGAGTGACTATCACTCCTTAGTGGGTAGTGTGCTAAATCAAACAGATTGTTGGGTATGCTCTCAAGTACCTCAAGGTCATAGCAAATCAGGACTAGTACCATTTCCTTTAACGATAGGGGAGGTACTTGAGCTAAAGGGTGGGAGACCGGTGGACAGGAGGTTTAATATCTCCAGTCCTCCTAGTTTGAAGCTCCACCAATATCATGTGGATAGATCCCTCATATGTTTTAACATTTCCAATCCCCGAAAGCCGGGAAATTGGGAAGTGTCATGGAGTAACCAAACCATGACCTTTTCATATAGAGCAGATAGAATGCCGACAGATACAGAGCTTATACGCCACATAGCCAGTAGAGGAAAATCTTTCCGATATAGGTATACCCTAGGAAATAGGATTACGAGAGTTGGAGAGGTATCACCAGGATACTGTGCACATATCGTACAAGCTGATACGTGTACTAGACAGATGGGAGAATTAGGGTTAGGAGATTTCACATGGAAGATGTGTAATATGGTTATGTCCTACTCCGTCCCATATGTTCTCCCCGATGATGCATATTTCATATGCGGGAGGAAGGCGTATAAGTGGCTTGCCCCAAACTCTGAAGGATTGTGTTATATTGGAAAAGTACTGCCTGAAGTAATGACTGTATCACATGCCAAAATGAAAGATATACACCGTGTTGCCCAAGCTCCTTATACTCACACCCATTACGAGCACGTAGTTAAACGGCACCTGATAGAAAGAACAGAGCATCCGGCCTCTGACATGATCCATGAATCCACCGGGATTCAGTTTCTAATCGCGTTAGACATCACTCGCACCGCCAGAGGAGTGTTGAATTATAAATACATATCTGCGCTCGCAAATTTGTTAGACAATATCACAGAAATGTATGATGACACGTTTAGGTATACTGGAAGAGAACTTCAAGCTTATAAAACAGAACTGGTTCAGCATAGAATGATTCTCAATTATCTCACGGCAGTGACAGGTGGATATTGTGTCACACTGGCAACGCAGTACGGCGTGAAATGTTGCACATATATTACAAATAGTACCGAGGACCCGGTCGAGGTCATAGACCAAAAGATGGACGATATTCTCCAACTGAAGTGGGAATTTCGCAGGAGACACAATCTCACTCTTGCTGCTGTAGGTAATGAGCTGACTGGTTGGGTGTCATGGTTGAACCCGCGAAATTGGTTCACTGGTTTAGGAGAATGGGCTCAAGGAGTCATAATGGATGTTGGGAAGTTTCTCCTATGTATCTTAGGTATTATCATAACGATTGGCTTGATATTTAGATGCGGTCAGGCTTTAATGAAGTGCAAACGAGGTACTAGGGTGATGAGTTTAAGAAGTGAGGAAATTGTAATTCCAATGGATTTGATTTATGACCCAAATGTAGAAACAATGATGTGATGAAAATGCGATTTCTACGGTCCGTTTCTTTCACCTGTTTTTTCGTTTTCTCCAAGGTAAAAAGACCCACTTGGACGAGGAATTTGATGATCCTGTATACAGACAACTGATGGATTAAAGAAGAAGTTTTGACAACCTTATACACAGATATTTGATGAACTTTGCCATAGATCCCCAGTTTCCCTGGAAATTTTAAAATTACGCTAGCCCAACACTTTTGTAAATCTATGGACATTGACAAAGCTTTTTGCCCACACGCCGTTTGGCAAAAGCACAAAGAAGACTGCATTCAACAGACACCGAACAAGACTTCAACCGACAAATGTTCATTTACCTGACATAGAATACCACTGCATTTACCGTAATTATGTCTTTTCTTCATCTCTACAACCTTCAGGTAATTACACACATAGTCGATAGGGAATACAGGCACAGATATCAGCAATCACATATTCCCCCATTCATGTATCATCAACTAAAATGTGCTCCCCATTTGTTACAACCACAGCCGAAAAGAGCTCGGTAAAGTTTGACAGCCCATCCACAGACCCGTACCACGGGATAAGAAGGAATTCAAATGTATACTTCGCAATGCCTCGAAGCTTGATTTAAAACACGTACGACACGATGATACATGACCCCCAAACACGGATTCATACACACATGCCTCTGCTATCTCACTAGGTCATACCCTTTTCCTACCTTCTCCTCTCCTCCCCTACCCAACCATGTAAATGTATTAACCACTGACATATATTTTTCTCTTTTTGAAATGTTTTAGGAAGTGGCAGTTATTGTTGACTGCCAAAGGGTGGACTGTCAAAGTCAGAAAAATATCACGATGCACACTGCCATATTTGCACCTCATACAGGTCCGCGCTGCGCATGCGTGCGCTCTCCCGTGCGTGCGCATACTCGCTGTTGCGGGCACCCGCGGGCGCGCAGTATGTGCATTTACGGTAGAGTTCATGTGTTCGTAGCGTGCGACTCAATCGTTACATATTTTCACTATATAATGTATTTTGTAGATTATGATCCCTTTGATAGAATCTGAAAGTTTAGTTAATGTAGCATGTTCGTGGACAGAGAAATCCCTCTTTGTTTGATACAAAGGGTCAGACAGGAGTAATACAGTGGTGTTTAGTATCCATCGGAAGAGTATTTAATTAGCAATATTCCGGTGTTGGTTTGAAGCGGATTAATCACTCGTGCGAATAGTTATGGACATAAGAAGTTTATGTCCATTTACTATTATTTGCACTTACTTATCCATGCGGCGGGAAACCCAGTTCCCCACCCACCTGAGCAGTTGGAAATCGTCACAGCCCACCTGTATGAATCAACCTATGACCTTTTGTTATAATGCGAGGAGGAATTCCTGTGTCCAATGAACAATGAGATTGTAGGGACCATTGAATTGTATTGTGTGTGGGGCATAAATAGACAAGCTGATCACATCCAGCTCACTCTTCAACGGTTCTCATTGCTGAAAATCGGGAGCTGGATGTCCAGAGGCGCATGCGATCGTTCCCCTTGTGCGTAAGTTTTCTCCGCAATCATATTGTCTTTCTTGTTGTTATGGGCCATATCTCTCTCTCTCTCTCTCTCTTCTCCTCTTTCTCTCGTATTCTCTTAAACGTAATAGTATTGTATTGTATTTCCTGTGTAGTTATCTGGTTAGGTAGTCTATGTTATATTGTAGTGTATGACTTGTATTGTATTAATTCTTTGGCAAGTATAACATTCATAATATATATATTAGGCGTTGGACCCTAAGCACGGTATCTGTGTATTTCTTATAGTGTTAAGTATTCTCAGAGCGTCGGTGACGCTCAAACAGCTTTTAAGTTAATAAGGTTACACTGTGTTGCATCTACACCCTATCTCTACACTAAGGTTTTACAGCATATTACATTGTTTATGGTTTAGATATAAAGGTTTAACATTGTGAGCGTCAGCGCCGCTGGTGATCTCCTCGTGGTCCCGAGCGTCCGCTACGCTATAGCGAATCATTACGTTAGTCGGCAGCCAATAGCGTGCCTGCCTGTGATCTCTTGGCCGTGAGCGAATGTGACGCTTGAGCGTCTCGACCACGGCTAAGCGATCGTTACGCAACGAGCGTACCCTTACGGTACTCCATACGTAAATAGCGTACAGTGTTCTTAGACCTCATAAAGGGTTTTATATAAGATAAATATTTAGCTTTATCAAGAATGAGTTGGAAATAAAGTCACTGCAAGACCCGGAGATGTAATGTCCGTTGGCCACAACTAACCACTGTAGAGGGAAACAAATAGGTACTGACCAGCAGGTTATATTCTGAGAGCTGGAGTTGAGATAGATGCACAGAGGTTGAGAAGAACACAGGAGAACTGCTGGGGATACCGGATGGAACCGGACCAGACGGAAAGCTGTAGCAGAACTCACCAATGATGTTAGAGTCCGATGGTGATGAGTATCGATAGTGATGAGTATCGATGGTGATGAGTATCGATGTGAAACACTGATGAAGCTGGAGATCGATGGCAGAACACCGATGGAGCTAGGGATCGATGGCGGAACATCAATGGAGCTGGAGATCGATGGCAGAACACAGATGGAGCTAGAGAGCTGCAAACAATGGGAGTGGAGAGATACCAAACACTGCTGGAAGCAGGAAGTGGAACAGAGTCCAACGCTGGAAGCTGAAAGTTGATGTAGGTATCACAGCAGATAACCAGGAAGCAGAGCTGGAACACTGCTGAAGTCAGGCTGCACCACAAGCTGGTAACCGGTGCGGGTCTCTTAGTGGAGCTGAATCACAGGAGTTGAACACAGGAGCTGGAATACCTGGAGACTCGAACTGTAGATTCCACAAGCAGGAGAGACATGTGTACAAGGATTGACAAAGCACTGACTATTAGGCAGCCTTGATGCAGGATATTTATACCAGCTGGGAAGCAGGTATTGGCTGGGTAATCAAGCAGAGTCCAGGGTGCAGCTGCTGGGTAATCAGGCAGAGTCCAGAGTGCAGCTGCGCCCATGTTTGAATCTGTAGGGAAAGTCTGTTTGAACTTTAGCATGTGAGAGACCGAGGCCATGTTACACAGCGTGCTGCACGCAAACAGCGCAGGTGGAATCCAGGCTTGGAGTGCTGGGCCAGTCTCAGGAGACACTTGGAAGGTAAGAAATGGTGATGAATTACCTGGATCATGACAGTATTTTAACAACACCTGTGTAATTTTACAGCATACAAGACAGGGCCAGTGTACATTTATTTTCAGAGCACCCCTAAATGTTTAGAGCATACAAGACAGGTCCAGTGTACATTTATTTACACAACATCCCTGTATTTTTACAGCATACAGGATAGGGCCAGTGTACAATTATTTTCACAGCACCCCTGTATTTTTACAGCATACAGGACTGAACAAGCACCCCTGTATTTTCACAGCACTCCTGTATTTTTACAGCATACAGGACAGGGCCAGCACCCCTGTATTTTTACAACCCCCCGGTAATTTTACAGCATACAAGACAGGGCCAGTGTACATATATTTTCACAGCACCCCTGAATTTTAACAGCATACAAGACAGGGCCAGTTTGCATTTATTTTCACCCCCCCTGGATTTTTACAGCATACAAGACAGGGCCAGTGTACATTTATTTTCACAGCACCCCTGAATTTTAACAGCATACAAGATAGGGCCAGTGTGCATTTATTTTCACCCCCCCTCCCCCCTGGATTTTTACAGCATACAAGACAGGGCCAGTGTACATTTATTTTCACAGCACCCCTGAATTTTTACAGCATACAAGACAGGGCCATTGTACCTTTACAACACCCCTGTTTTTACAGCATGCAGGACAAAGCCAACACCCCTGTACCTTCACAACATCCCTGTATTTTCACAGCATACAGGACAGAACCAGCACCCCTGTATTTTCACAGTATCCCTGTATTTTCACAGCATACAGGACAGTGCCCCTGTACAGTACAGTGACAGCCAGGACAGCAACACCCATGCACAGCTGCAGCTCCCGTAACAGCACATGACACCACAGTGACAGGACAGCACCCCTAACAGCACAGGTACACCAAAGTGACAGAACAGCATACCTAGAGAGCACACATTGACCCCACCAGATGCCACCACCCACAGAGAGAGAGACAGTGGTCTGTCTCTATTACACTCCAAGTCCAGAGTAAAAATGGCGGCGACGCACAGCTCTTTATATGAAATCCAAAACCTGCGAGAATCCAACAGCAGGATGATGACGTTTTGCCTCGTTCTGGGATCTGGCGGGAGGTCCCCAGCCGTACTCGGTTACCGGCTTGGATCGTGAAGTTCAGGGGGTTCATTTCTCTGAGAACCGAACCCGCTCATCTCTAATAAAACACAAATTAGGGCTCAACTTTACACCTTTTCTTTACATATGCTTTCTAAAAATTGGCATCCTAAAAATACAGTTCCTCAAGCTCTCTCTAAAATGATGTCCGAGATCCAGAGCAGTTATGATTTGGAAACTGTTTGGTGGAACAAGCGGTATGGTCATTGTTCTTTCCTCACCACCATCTCTCCATGACTGCACCAAGGTCCTCATTCTGCGTTGAACGCTTGCTAGCTACTTTTAGCAGCCGTGCAAATGCATAGTCGCCGTCCACGGGGGAGTGTGTTTTCGCTTTGCAAGAGTGCGAATGCCTGTGCAGCCGAGCGGTACAAAAACATTTTGAGCAAAACAAGACCAACCCTGTAGTTACTTATTCTGTGCGATGATTGCTGCGACAAAGGTCCCGGAATTGACATCAGATACCTGCCCTGCAAACGCTTGGACACGCCTGCATTTTTCCAAACACTCCCAGAAAACGGTCAGTTGACACCCATAAACTCCCACTTCCTTTCAATCTCCTCGGCTGTGCAAATGGAATCTTCGCTAGAAGCAGTGGTAAACAACGATGCTCTTCGTACCCGTACGCCGCGAGTGCGCATTGCGGCCCATAAGCATGTGTAGTTTTGCCATTTTTTTAAATGATCGCTACACAGCGAACAAAGGCAGCTAGCAATCAACTCGGAATGTTGGCTAAAGTCTCAGTGTTTGTATTTCTCTACTTTGACTTAAACACATTTATCTCATCCATAGAATGATTGTAATTCTTACTTCTGTAATTCAGCTCTCCCCAATCTCCCCTTGTTGTTCTCCTTCCTGCACTCTTTTTCCCTTTTTTTATTCCCCTAACCATTTTTATGTTTCCAATTGTGCACATGGACAGCAAATTGTGGAGCAGCTGTTTACAAACTGTTTTGTCAAATACATTTTAATTTAGTAGGCCATGGGGTTTATTTGCTAATAATCTTGTTTGCGCCGAGAGTTTTTTTTTTAATGTTATCGGACGTCTGTTTCTGAGACTTTTTGAAATCATCTACGCTAAAGTTTTAATAATACAGAGGAAAATATGCGTAGGGTCCCCCCATATTTATACAACCAGCACCGGGTTCAGCGTCTGGTCCTGGTTCAAAAAATACGGGGGACAAAAGTTGTAGGGGTCCCCCGTATTTATTAAACCAGCACCGGGCTCCACTATCCAGAGAGATAATGCCACAGCCGAGGGACACTTTTATATAGGTCCCTGCGGCCGTGGCATTACCCCCCCCAACTAGTCACCCCTGGCTGGGGTACCCAGGAGGAGTGGGGACCCCTTAAATCAAGGGTTCCCCCCCTCCAGCCACCCAAGGACCAGGGGTGAAGCCTGAGGCTGTCCCCCCCATCCGTGGGCGGTGGATGGGAGGCTGATAGCCTTTGCGTAAAAAGAAGAATATTGGTTTTTGTGGTAGAACTACAAGTCCCAGCAAGCCTCCCCGCAAGCTGGTACCTGGAGAACCACAAGTACCAGCATGCGGGGAAATAACGGGCCCGTTGGTACTTGTAGTTCTACCACAAAAAAATACCCACAAAAAAACACAACACACACACCGTGAAAGTAAAGCTTTATTTTACATACATGCACACTTACACACTCACATACTTACCTATTGTCCCACGGAGCCCCTCGGTCCCCTTGGCAAGTAGAATCCATGGGGTATCTGTAAAATAAAAATTATACTTACAACCAATCCTTTGTAGATCTGTCCTCTTCTTATCCGACGTAATCCATGGACTTGAATAAAAAAACAATCCAGAAACCCGATCCACGCAACTAAAGGGGTTCCATATTTACACATGGAACCCCTTAACCCGAATGCTGGGACCCCCGTGACTTCTGTCACTGAAGGTCCTGCCAGCCAATCAGGGAGTGCCACGTCATGGTGCTCTCCTGATTGGCTGTGCGCTCCTAGACTGTCAATCAGGAGGAGTGCACTGGCTAGAATGCATTTATCACCACTTTATCACTTCTCCAGGGTTAATACATCGGCCCTTGAATCTCCCCCATAGTGTATCAATTTTCAGCAGCAATTAAATGCTTGTAAAATGTGAAACAAGTATTTCCATAGCTTACAAAATTCGAAGCATTCCCAGGTGACATTGGGCCTGTGTCAGTTGCGGTGGGTGCAGCTGTGAAATGCAACCTCAAACTTCTGTATACTGCTCATGTGCAGTACCAGACATCTTTATGGTATAGAGTGAAACAGTGCTGTGCAGATTGTGGAGATGTGCCCTGTGTCCCAGGGCACATCAGCACTGCAGGGTGCAGGGGATCTGTGTCCCCTGCAGAGCGCAAGGGTGGACAGCGCTGGGGCAGCTTGTCTGTCCCCGAGCGCCGGAATAGGGGTTTGCTCACGGACGTGAGAACCCCTTCATCACACTACGCACGAGAGTGCGAGTGTGTGACTTCTTGGTGGCTGAGGCTTTGTGCCAGTGATGACCTTTCACCCAACCGGTGAAGGTCGCCGTCACCCCTGGGGTATCCCCTTTTCCGGTGGAAGAAGGGTTGATACCCCCCCTTAAGGTAGACTATTTTCTCCTCAGCTCGTTCGTCTGTCAGCTCCGAGAGGGAATCGCTGTGTCCGGATCCGACTGAAGATTGCCAGGTCCGTTGAAGGTTCCGGTACCTGAAGGTGAGAGAGAGCGGCGCCTGGTGAGTACCGAAACTACACCTGCACGGCAGCAGGCACCACCACACGCACCGCCACCCTCTTACATTTTGGCGTAGTCGGCAGGATCAAGGACCGCGGACACAATGTGGAACGTCCCCAAGAAGACCTCCCTGCGGACGGCTCCGGAACTGACCCACCCCCAGATGTGTGCGGACCAAAGCGACTGGGTGACGGTGGCTGGGGCAGACCTCCTGAAGATGGTGCAGCGGTCGGTCCAGCGTGAAAAGGAAGAGCGCCGGGAGAATGGGCGCAAGAAAGCCGCCGGAAGCCCTGCAAGAAATGTTGGCAAACGGGACACTTTGCCGACGAATGTACTTGGCGAGAGACATCCCCAAAGAAGGTGGTCCAGGAAGCGGACCGGAGACGTCAGAAGGGCCAAACAAAGAAAGAGTCCTGGTGTTTGCTCTGCGGAAATTACGGGCATGAGCATAACAGTTGTCCCTGGGATGAAGAGTTGAGCCAAGACAAGGTTGATTCCTGGTGTGAAAACTGTGAAGATCCCCGACATCGGCTCCTGGAGTGTCCATGGACGGAAGGCAGGACAGACTACGAAGCCACGGTGAAGCAGCTGACGGAGTCTCATCAGCAACTTTGGGACCGGGTGGCTGCAGAGCCCGTGTGCGCGCTCTGCGAGGCTAGGGGACATGAGCTTCCCGATTGTCCATGAAGTGAAGACCGGATGATTGCGGATGGTCGTGCCCAGAGATGGGAGGGGGAAACCAGAGAAATGGAACGGAAGGGCCTGCTTGAAGTTAGTTTGCAGGTGCCCATTTCCTCTGAGCCGGAACCAACGGGCGAAGATCCCTCAGTGAAGGAGGTGGCCAAGGAACCCATCTTGGAGAAGGTGGCAGCAACCCTCCCTTGTTTGAAGTGTCGGCGACCAGGACATGCGGCCAGTGAGTGCCCCTGGGAAGATGCCGCGGACCTACTGTGTCCCAAGAAAGCGACCCCAGTAACGAAGGATCCTTTCCCGCATCAGGCGGAGGTGTACGACTGGGAGGAGAAGAAACCCCGCTGTGAAGAAAGGCGTGAAGACCCAGCGACGAGGATGTCCGGAATCTCCCCGCGTTGGAACCGTCCACGACCAGGACGTGCGGAACAGGTGTGTCCTGGGTACCTAGAGATGCCAGCGGAAGCGAAGGAGTACGCTGAGGAATTAGAGATGCCAGCGAAAGAGAAGTACGCTGAGGAATTAGAGGCGCCAGCGGAAGGGACTAAGTACGCTGAGGAGAAAAATAATCCCCTAGTCCAGGTATCGGAGGAGGACTCAGACTACAGTGAAATGTCCGCCGATGAATCCCTCCAAGAACAGATGGAGGACGACTCTGGCAACGGGAGTGCCGACGAGGGTGACTGGCAGGATCGGGTGGAGTCGTGCTCCCAGTTGATTGCCTTCCGTGAAGGGGAGGAGATAGTCCTGGAGCAAGGATACCTGCCGGAAGTGATGAGTTGGATGGACGTACGGGGAGAGTATCGTGATGCCGTGGGAGGACCCCTTCCAGAGGAAGACATAGGACCTTTGGAGATGCCCCACAAGGAAATGCGACAGATGGTGGTTGTTGCCCGGGAGGAAATGGATGCCCCGGAGGATTCCGCTGTTGGTTGGTGGTCGGTACCACACCCTGAAGACAGGGACGATGCCCCAGACGATATGGGAGGTCAAGAGTGGGTGACTGTTGTCCCAGTGGAGGAAGATTCCCCTTGGTGGCCAACGTCGAGCGATCGTGAGGAGGTGCCACTCCCCCAGAGGATCCGCCGATGGAGGTCAGGACGTAAGAAGAGGAACCCGGAGCTGGAGGAGGAAGGGTGTGGGGTCACAGTCTGTTCGGGCTGGGCCCTCGAATACAACCTCACCGGAGGGACCTCGGAATTCCCTGACCCGCGGACAATGGACGTCGTGGAGACCTTTCTAGGGACTACAAAGGAAAAAGGGGGGGGGGAATGTGGAGATGTGCCCTGTGTCCCAGGGCACATCAGCACTGCAGGGTGCAGTGGATCTGTGTCCCCTGCAGAGCGCAAGGGTGGACAGAGCTGGGGCAGCTTGTCTGTCCCCAAGCGCCGGAATAGGGGTTTGCTCACGGACGTGAGAACCCCTTCATCACACTACGCGCAAGAGTGCGAGTGTGTGACTTCTGGGTGGCTGAGGCTTTGTGCCAGTGATGACCTTTCACCCAACCGGTGAAGGTCGCCGTCACCCGTGGGGTATCCCCTTTTCCGGTGGAAGAAGGGTTGATACGCCCCCTTAAGGTAGACTATTTTCTCCTCAGCTCGTTCGTCTGTCAGCTCCGAGAGGGAATCGCTGTGTCCGGATCCGACTGAAGATTGCCAGGTCCGTTGAAGGTTCCGGTACCTGAAGGTGAGAGAGAGCGGCGCCTGGTGAGTACCAAAACTACACCTGCACGGCAGCAGGCACCACCACACGCACCGCCACCCTCTTACATTTTGGCGTAGTCGGCAGGATCAAGGACCGCGGACACGATGTGGAACGTCCCCAAGAGGACCTCCCTGCGGACGGCTCCGGAACTGACCCACCCCCGGATGTGTGCGGACCAAAGCGACTGGGTGACGGTGGCTGGGGCAGACCTCCTGAAGATGGTGCAGCGGTCAGTTCAGCGTGAAAAGGAAGAGCGCCGGGAGAATGGGCGCAAGAAAGCCGCCGTGACGCCCTGCAAGAAATGTCGGCAAACGGGACACTTTGCCGATGAATGTACTTGGCGAGAGACATCCCCAAAGAAGGTGGTCCAGGAAGCGGACCGGAGACGTCAGAAGGGCCAAGCAAAGAAAGAGTACTGGTGTTTGCTCTGCGGAAATTACGGGCATGAGCATAACAGTTGTCCCTGGGATGAAGAGTTGAGACAAGACAAGGTTGATTCCTGGTGTGAAAACTGTGGAGATCCCCGACATCGGCTCCTGGAGTGTCCATGGACGGAAGGCAGGACAGACTACGAAGCCACGGTGAAGCAGCTGACGGAGTCTCGTCAGCAACTTTGGGACCGGGTGGCTGCAGAGCCCGTGTGCGCGCTCTGCAAGGCTAGGGGACATGAGCTTCCCGATTGTCCATGGAGTGAAGACCGGATGATTGCGGATGGTCGTGCCCAGAGATGGGAGGGGGAAACCAGAGAAATGGAACGGAAGGGCCTGCTTGAAGTTAGTTTGCAGGTGCCCATTTCCTCTGAGCCGGAACCAACGGGCGAAGATCCCTCAGTGAAGGAGGTGGCCAAGGAACCCGTCTTGGAGAAGGTGGCAGCAACCCTCCCTTGTTTGAAGTGTCGGCGACCAGGACATGCGGCCAGAGAGTGCCCCTGGGAAGATGCTGCGGACCTACTGTGTCCCAAGAAAGCGACCCCAGTAATGAAGGATCCTTTCCCGCATCAGGCGGAGGTGTACGACTGGGAGGAGAAGAAACCCCGCTGTGAAGAAAGGCGTGAAGACCCAGCGACGAGGATGTCCGGAATCTCCCCGCGTTGGAACCGTCCACGACCAGGACGTGCAGAACAGGTGTGTCCTGGGTACCTAGAGAATTCAGCGGAAGCGAAGGAGTACGCTGAGGAATTAGAGATGCCAGCGAAAGAGAAGTACGCTGAGGAATTAGAGGTGCCAGCGGAAGGGACTAAGTACGCTGAGGAGGAAAATAATCCCCTAGTCCAGGTATCGGAGGAGGACTCAGACTACAGTGAAATGTCCGCCGATGAATCCCTCCAAGAACAGATGGAGGACGACTCTGGCAACGGGAGTGCCGACGAGGGTGACTGGCAGGATCGGGTGGAGTCGTGCTCCCAGTTGATTGCCTTCCGTGAAGGGGAGGAGATAGTCCTGGAGCAAGGATACCTGCCGGAAGTGATGAGTTGGATGGACGTACGGGGAGAGGATCGTGATGCCGTGGGAGGACCCCTTCCAGAGGAAGACATAGGACCTTTGGAGATGCCCCACGAGGAAATGCGACAGATGGTGGTTGTTGCCCGGGAGGAAACGGATGCCCCGGAGGATTCCGCTGTTGGGTGGTGGTCGGTACCACACCCTGAAGACAGGGACAATGCCCCAGACGATATGGGAGGTCAAGAGTGGGTGACTGTTGTCCCAGTGGAGGAAGATTCCCCTTGGTGGCCAACGTCGAGCGACCGTGAGGAGGTGCCACTCCTCCAGAGGATCCGCCGATGGAGGTCAGGACGTAAGAAGAGGAACCCGGAGCTGGAGGAGGAAGGGTGTGGGGTCACAGTCTGTTCGGGCTGGGCCCTCGAATACAACCTCGCCGGAGGGACCTCGGAATTCCCTGACCCGCGGACAATGGACGTCGTGGAGACCTTTCTAGGGACTACAAAGGAAAAAGGGGGGGGGGAAATGTGGAGATGTGCCCTGTGTCCCAGGGCACATCAGCACTGCAGGGTGCAGGGGATCTGTGTCCCCTGCAGAGCGCAAGGGTGGACAGCGCTGGGGCAGCTTGTCTGTCCCCAAGCGCCGGAATAGGGGTTTGCTCACGGACGTGAGAACCCCTTCATCACACTACGAGCAAGAGTGCGAGTGTGTGACTTCTGGGTGGCTGAGGCTTTGTGCCAGTGATGACCTTTCACCCAACCGGTGAAGGTCGCCGTCACCCCTGGGGTATCCCCTTTTCCGGTGGAAGAAGGGTTGATACCCCCCCTTAAGGTAGACTATATTCTCCTCAGCTCGTTCGTCTGTCAGCTCCGAGAGGGAATCGCCGTGTCCGGATCAGACTGAAGATTGCCAGGTCCGTTGAAGGTTCCGGTACCTGAAGGTGAGAGAGAGCGGCGCCTGGTGAGTACCGAAACTACACCTGCACGGCAGCAGGCACCACCACACGCACCGCCGCCCTCTTACAAGATGACAGTACTTAACGCCTAAAGTGAGACACCTAAATACTGTTGTTATCCCCTGCAATACCACTAGTGTGCATTACCACTGTGTTCCTGTATTAGCCCTGTACCTGCTGTTTACCAATTAACCCAGAACCAAGCTAAGTACTCTCTGAGGTATATTTAATAAAATAAAGTAAATAAAAAAAGAAAATAATAAAAATAAATAAAAAGGTCGATTTTCAGCTATTTAAAATCGATGGAAATCATCTAAATTGATTTTGTGCTTTGGGGGCTGAAATACACATGTACTAACATTTAAAAGTTAATATATAAATTCCTCTATTAAAAATAGATGAAAATCAACCTTTAGTAATTATACCCCTCTGTGTGGTCTAATGCGCCCTACACACTGGGCGATAACACTGCAAGATATGAACGATCTCGTTCATTAATGAATGAGATACCGTTCATATCTGTCAGTGTGGAGGCACCAGCGATGGACGATGCGCGGCCCCACGCTCGTTCATCGTTGGTGCCCCGTCGCCTGTGCATGCAGGCCAATATGGACGATCTCGTCCATATTTGCCTGCATTGCTATGGAGCCGAGTGATGGGAGGAGTGAAGAAACTTCACTCCCCCGTCACTGCCCCCCCCCCTCCCGCCGCCGGGTCACCCATCTGCCATATCGGCGGTCGAGCAGCTCGGCGGCGTATCGCCATGTCTGTAGGGCCAGTAACAGTGTAACAGTTACCAACAAATCTGCTGTGCCCCTATTGTGAACACCATCCCAATAGGCTATATCAATAGGGAGTTCATGACTCTATTTGTGTTGCAAAAGAATGCAATAAATTGCCATGTACGCCACATCAAATCATTCTCTCCAGTAAGTATGTATATATGGGTTTTTTTTTTAAATAACTGAAAATAGTTTACATTAAAAAAAAAAATGCTGTATTCTAGCTTTACCTTTAACTTTACTTTTAACTATGTTAATTTATTAATGTTTTTCAAAGCAGCAATCATTTACAAGGCAAAACCAACCTGATTTTGCCTTGAAAATGATTGCGGCTTTAAAAAGACCGAAGAGTTCGTCCGGAATCTCGGAGCTCTGGTCGTCTCCCACTGCATTACATCCGGCCCAAAGTACTAACCAATCAGCTCTTGTCATTTTTTAGACACAGCCTGTAACATGGTAGCTAGGAGCTGATTGGTAAGTATATTAACTCTTTCCAAGCTTTGATAAATCTCACTCATTGTAAGTATTTAGAAAGTTTTCTTAATATACACTACTATTTTTTTCTGAAATGTCTGACCCAGGACCAGATTAAATAACATTTGAAAGAAAACCATTAGAAAAGTAAAAAAGAAGCACTTACCGTTTCTCTAGTAGGTATAAACAAGAAAAAAAATGTACACCTACTCAGAACTCCATGGCAGGAAATCCATTTTGGTATAATGTTGAGAGCACTTAAAACAAACATTGCACATGTCTAAGCAGTAATGATCAATACAAAACTGAAGCAGATGATATAAAAACAAAACAAAAATAAAATAGGCTTGGCCTGCTATCTTTAATGCTGTATTTTAAGCATCTCATCTAAGGCATGGAGTTGAAACCAGAGTTTCCATTTGATTTGTACTTGGCCTACTTATATTATCTTGAACATGTTTTAACCTCCTACTAACCACTTTTCCCCTACCATCCAATTATATCTTCTTATCATCATATCTGTTCCCACTGTTATAATTTGAACTCTACTTATATGAACTTTCATATTACTCGTTTTTAAATGTTAAGGAAATTAAGCAATTTCTAACATTCTGCCCTGTCTTTTAATATCATTAAATACTTAAAGCAATATTAGTAAAGACATGTTTGTGACAAGGAATGTATGTTTGTGACAAGAAATTGGCTACTTCGCTAAGTCATCCTAGCCTTGCTGAATTTTGTACATCATGTACCCAAGCCAGGACCAGATGGTGTTCCATAAGGAGGAATGTGGCCTCAAGGCCTGCTCGGATTGATCCAAACCTTGGGTGGAGGAATTTCTGAAATATGCAATATTAAGAGCTTTTGTCTGCCATGTTCTGGGCAGACTGAGCGCTCTTGTAAAATTACTTGTAAGTGCATGCTGTCACATCATTGTAATCTTGCTCTGCCATTATCAATATAAAATACGAATTTGATAACAGCTGTTCACATTATTTTTTTATCCACAACAATTTGGTGCTGAAACCCGGGACCTGAAAGTAACTGGAATGGAATCAGGACAGGAACGGAGGACTGGAGACCAGACCGGCGCCATTTAAAAAAGATAAGAACTTTTGTGTCTCTTTCTGCTCTCCCCTCCTCCAATCCTAAGACCCTCCGTCCCACTGTCAAGAGTACAGGTCCCAAGAACCTGAACAGCTGTGTTTGTGTTCTAACATTTTTTGGATATGCATGTGTGAGTGTATGTGGATGCTGGCACATTGCCACATCAGCATGAAAGAGGCCCTTTGCAGCTGAGTGATTGTGCTGCCCCAAGAAGCACCTCTATGGAGAGAGCATGGTGGGGGCAGCAAAGTAAAAAGTAAGAAGACCCTATCGTCCTCGGACATGAATGTTTCCTACAGTATCTTCTGAGTCTGTTAAGTAAACTGTCATTAACACTGTCTGCATAGCAGAGGGACAAAGTAAGTCATAGAAGGATAAGAGTTGGTGAGAGTAGGATCTCTGCCGTTCTGCCTTCCCTTGTCAATACAGGTCCCTGGGCAACCCCTCAGGACTCTCCCCTCAGAATAGGAGTGATCTAATCTCTGATTACCTCCTGGCCTGCTGTCTGACAGCCCTGTGTACACTGGTTTGAGTCTGCTTCTTGCTACACTGAAGGGCATGTCCCGAAGCTGCAGACTTGTATCTCTGTGTCTCATGAAAAATCATTCTTCTGGCTTAGATAATCCCTTACTTGCATGATTTGACATAGGTGACATTAGAGGGCAAGTATTGTGTGGCATCTGCACCTTGCTGATTTTCATTTGGCTCTGTTGGAAAATTTGGAGGGACCAAAAGCGGCAATTCGCTGTGTGGGACTTCCCCTAATAGCCAATAGCCATAGAATATAGTGCTGTGAAAAACTGAGAGAGGAGTGTAAGAGTCCCCTCCACCATAGCCGGGCTATGGGAAACAGTCACAGCAAATGCGGATTTGGCCAAGCACCAAATCAGAGTAATGGATGTCCTAAGACTCCTCGTACCCCACAGGAGGAGATGAATAAGAAATGGCAAATGGGTCAGCCAGCATTTACATAAGTGTGGCAGGCTGACTAGGGGGATGGATTGCGGGCAGGGCCGGTGCAAGGTTTCCCAGAACCCTAGGCAAATCTCCAGCACCCCCCCCCCCCCTCAAAAAATAATAATTAAAAAAACAATTTATATATATATATATATATATATATATACACACACACACACACACACACGCACACACACACACACACACACACACACAAAATTGTGCTAATTGATCATTTATGTGGCAATGTACATGGTCTTGTTCTTCAACACTTCTGATGGCAGCTGCCAGATATAGGGAGTGAGGAGGAGGTGGCAGACACACACATGAGGAGGTAGGAAAGGGACAGAGGCACACAAGGAGGCAAGTGGAGATAGTTTCAGAGGTACAGATGGAAAAGGGGACATAGACACAGAGGGAATACAGTTATGTGACCGGCAGTCTCCCACAATACAGACACCGGCATCCCGCACCCTGAATATCCTGCCGGTTGGCATGCCGACCAACAGGGACTATTCTCACTTGTGGTTATCCATGACACCCATAGAGTGGGAATAGAACCTGTGGCTTCGTTGCGCTGCCCCCCCCCCCCCCCCCCCCCCCGCCGACCATCTAAAAGCCGGGATTCCGGCGTTGGTATGGTGAACGGCGGTCCAACCTACACAGAGGGGTGAAGTATCAGAAGATGTAGAGGAGAGTGGGAAGAGGCACAGATGGGAAAAGATACTGAGGCATAGAAGAGGGAGGAACAAATGCACACAAGGGGGGGGGGGCAGAGGCACAGCTGATATAGATGGCAGGGGCACATATGGGGTGGAGGGTAGAAGCACGCAGAGGCACAGCTGAGGAATTTAATTATTTTGTCTAGCACAAGCAGGGAGAGGAGAAGGGAGGAGTCAGGAGTGAAGGAGAGGAAGCTGTGAACTAGTCCAGACCCCAAAATGAAGGTCCCTGTGTCCTGCGAGCATGGTAGAAGGGGCACACAACCCCCATCCCCCATCTTACAGCTGGATGTAATGAGCACAAGGCTGACAGAGGGAGCCACTGGTGCTGATGATCTCACACCCTTGTTGCTTCGTTCTCACATCTGCCTGTCAGTGAACAGCAGTCTGCAGCCACGATCACCAGCGGGCCCCTCTGTCAGCGATAATGCCCACCCTCAGGGGCAAACGCAGGATTTGGTCAGGGGGGTTTCCATGGGTGTGTGTGTATATATATATATATACATACAGTGTGGGTGTTTGCAGTGTAAAAGCCAAAACAGTCCATAGGCCTTATATCCACAGAAACAGGCGGCACTCCACGGATTTGATGTGAAAACAAATTCTTTTATAAAGTGAGCAGCATGACGAGTCCAACGTTTCAACACCGCGGCGGGTGTTTTTATCAAGGACACATGGTGAAAACAAACATAATATGTGTAGTTCTTACCTTAAATACCCTTTCCTCCTCAGTTCAGTCAGACGGCTGCGGCGGGCGGGAGAAACGCCGGCGTCCACAGCATCGGGCGGCTGTGAATGACGTCACCGTTGCTAGGTTACCGGAGACACACAACACCCGGCGCCTCCCGTTACTGAGCTGTAGAGGAAAATACAAAAAATGCAGAGCAAGTGAAACAACAGTGCAAGTAAATGATAAGAGGAAACAAACTAGAGTTTCCAACAGTGTAAGTGAGCAGCATATATTAAAAACAGCTGAACGGTCATATGTAGAGATCATGTCTAAAAACTATATATAAATACATCAATGTATATCTGTAGCTACACGCTATATAATGCATACAAAGCAATGACGATATCAGGAAACAAAGGAGCAGTATACAGCTGTCAAAAAAATCACCAAAGCATATACTGGTGTCTACAGCATGCATATACTGTGCTTGGCTCATATAGTAGCGCTTAAAGAAACACACTCCAGGTCAATTTTTCATTCAATCCCTGGGGAGCTATAGAGTTCAATAAGGCAATCCATCGCATTTCACGTTGTGACAGGCGTTTCTGTCTGTCACCGCCACGGTTGGAAATAGGCACATGGTCCACAATCTGGTACCTTAGACTTGAGAGAGGATGTCCAAAAGCCTTGAAATGCCGGGCTACAGGCTGATCACGCAGCACGCAGTACGTCATCTATGTCATTATCTGTCCGTGCGGGTTACTGTACGTGGGACAGACTATTAGAACATTTAAAGAACGTATGGCGCTTCATCGATCAGCCATCAAAGCTGCCATCGAAGGAAAAGACAATGATCAGCCTGTAGCCCGGCATTTCAAGGCTTTTGGACATCCTCTCTCAAGTCTAAGGTACCAGATTGTGGACCATGTGCCTATTTCCAACCGTGGCGGTGACAGACAGAAACGCCTGTCACAACGTGAAATGCGATGTATCAGTGAGGCAATTACAGGCTTTTTTCACTAATATATTCTTCCCCCCAACACTACAAGTTTTATAAACCTAAAACCATTGATTAATATCAATGGTTGGCTGGCTGCGGACTATCACTCCCTGAACCCAGTGACCAGTCTGATGGGCTGTCAATTGGGGGAAGCACTGGAGTAGTGGGCTATATACCTGGCCTCGATCTGCTTTGCTAATTGGCTGTGTTGGTGCAGTGCTCAGTTAAATTGCACCGGCTGGCAACTTTCTCTGCCTAAGGGCTGAAACACACTACACGGTTTTTGCAGGCCGGGAAAAAGCCAGACAGCTTTTTCCCGTGCCGGCATTGTAGTTAACAGTGTGAGGGCTACGGTCCCTTCACACTGCACGGCCCCGGCCCGGCTGCCGGGTCTCACCACTGGAAGGTCCGGCGGCCGGGCCGTCTTTGGAGCCAGTAAACCATGTGTGTGAAGGGGAGCTTTCACACACACAACGGTTTCTTCTGCAGCCGTGTCTGATGCTGCGCATGCGCACAGCATCACACACGGCTCAAAGCCGTCCAGTGTGACAGACACTGCCGGTTTCTCCCGGATGGCAAAAAGCCGGACAAAGTTTGTCCGGCTTTTTGCCATCCGGGAAAAACCGGAGTGTGTGTTTCAGCCCTAAGGGGCTGGAGCTGCAGCAGTGCCGGTAGTAATTGATGGCTCCTATCTCAGCTGCTTTCTGGTCAGGCAGTGTGTGGTGGAGGAACATGGGGGAGGATGTGAGCTTGTGGCTGGTGTCATGAGTAGGGGCTTACAGCTGGTGTTTAGGCTCAGGGAATGGACTTACGGGTGATGTTATGGTTCAGTGTAGCTTCCTTCCAACATGTTTCAGCTTCTCCTAGCTACAATCTTGAAACAATATGCCCAGTCCAGATTCCTGACGGGGCAGAGAGGAATCCTGGGGTCTAAACTTTCTGTGGCAGCGGGAGACTCCCGATTCACTTTAGAGTGCAGATGTGGGAGGGCAAGCACCTATACTAAAATCGTTTGACTTATATGACAGGCAATAAACCAAATACTTTTAATTAAAAAAAAAAAAAGCCAAGCACTTATGTGAAAACACTTTGTAACATTCATGATATATAATATACATATTTACACACACATAAATACACTTAGGTTATTGGCTGGGATGTACTAAAAATGCGGTAAAACCTCCATTTTCGGAGGGTTTTACCGCATTTTCATATGTACTAAGCCCCGACAGCCGCACATGGTATCGCCATCTTTTGATGGCGATACCCTATAGAAGCCTATGGGTTTCTTAACACCAGCTACCCCAACCCGCCACCTTGCACCGCTGACACCGGCCCCCCTCCCCCCGGCATACCTCTGTTAAGGCATCCTGGCACTGGAAGTCAAGCTCCTCCTCCCCCTAGCAACCCAGCCGTTGGTCCTTCTGGCTGCAGGGAGGAGGAGGCGCCGGGGAAAGCCTGCTGCTGCTTTTCGGCAGTTGAGGAGTGTGAGAGTCCAGGGAGGTGACGGAGACCCCCCGCACATCACCTCACTGGTATCGTGGGGGTCCTCCGTCACCGCATTGTGATGCTAATCGCATATGTTAGTACATATACGATCAACATCACTGTGAGGGGCATCATTGTATGGTAATACATCCTGCCCAGAAGGTAAACCGTGAAATATAACAGAAGTATGAGGCAGACAACAAGCGTTGGTAATGTTCTATTGGTAAAGATAGCTACTCACTTGTACTGTTTCTTCCCAACCACCTCAGGAAACAACACAGTGCTTCAGGGGCTTTGCTCTGGTGCTCCATGCTGGTTGTTCACGTGGTGTGAATGGCCGTAGCAATATCTGCCACATATGATGAGCGGTCAGCAGCTACCCCTGAACATTATGTAGACAGCTATGCTGTCAGTCTCTGCTGCTGTGGCGAGCTCCGCGGTCGCGATCGCGGTCGCGTCTTTTCTGCTGTCTCTCATCTCAAAATTAAAAAGTCTGTCTCCCCTCTCAGCTTACTTAGCTCCACCTGCTGCCCACCCTCACCAGTCAGCCCGGCCTCTCAGTACAGCCGGCTGACTTTGAGCACTCTCCTGTGCAGCCCCGACCAGCAGCAGCTCAGCCTGACCCCTAATCCCAGCCGCCTGCCTGCTGCACATATGTGCTGGCCCTCTGACACCCTCCTGCTGTTCCACCTTCTGCTCTTCTGCCGGTCAGGTGGGTCACGCTGCGAGGGGGGACAGATCTGCTCGCTGTTTGTTGAAGAAGTCCTTCCCTTTCCTCCCTTTGTGAAGGTGCCACCCCCGATCATCAGGGCGGGTGGGAGCGAGCGACGCAGCAGGGGAGGAGGGAACATCCCCAGAGTGAATAGAGAGCAGGTGCCATGCATTATTTAATTTTTTTGTTACTCCGTACCGCCCTTCAAGTGCTGGCGCCCATAGGCAGCTGCCTAAAGCTGCCTAATGGTAGCGCCGGCCCTGATTGTGGGATCCTAAAAGACGGAACCTTTGAATTATCCTGCTGGGCAACCCTCTACAAAAATTATAAAACAAAGTTGAGCCAAATGAACAGGCAGCTTGGAGTAGGTATACGGTAGAATCTTATAAAAGACAGCAAAAAGCCCAAGGTTTTTTATATTAGAAACAAGAACAGGAAGGGCAAATCAGCAAGGAGGGGAGATACAGTCAGATGAGGAAGAGGGAGAGGAGATAGAACAACTTGCAATATCTTTAAAAGAACTCACTGCAGTCAGCCTGGAGACCTCTCACTTAAGTACCCAGGGGACTCCAATATATGATGAGACAAAATCAGAGCAGAACCCTAGCTTCAAGGCAATGTACCCCACTACAGACCTGACATCCATAATAAACCCTGGCATCTCCAAAAGTGCTCCCCCACATCCACAAGTGCTCCCCCTGGCGTCTCCCCAAGTGGAGCCCCAGGTCCGGGCTAATGCCCTGGAGTACACACCTCCTCATTCTAGCCACACCTCTTGGCAAAATATATCTGATCTAAGGGAAAGAAGGGTTTTGTGTCGAGTGGAGGGTGAGCTTCTCATCACTCCCAAAATAACCCAAGGTGAGATAGATGGAATGGCTGAGGAATATCGCTTGCCTCAAGCCTCAGCCTACCCGGTTAGAGAGCAATTTATTCCCTGTACAAATGGACAGGTGGATCGGAGTGTTACACAACATGTCCTGTGGACACGATGAGAAATGAGAGGATTCTTTTCATATAACCCTAAGCCACGAAACAATCCATATGGCTTTGCAAATGAACTGCATAATATTGCGGTCAGTTACAGTCCCACATGGAGAGACCTGCTACAGATAATAAAATCAGTAGCTGGTCAGATCGATACTGCCACTATTTGTACTAAGCTCACCCTACCATCGGACCCAGTAGAACAGCAGAACACCCCCCCAGAGGGCATTAAGATATGTTACACACATAAGGAAAAAATTGGGGAAGTCTTTCCCCCACAGTCCTGTGCTTGAGTAACAAATATTCAGCAAAAGGTTAAAGAACCAGTGGAGGATTATTTTGTGAGATTTAGACTGGTGGCAGAAGAAGCAGGAGGAGATTTAGAAGACCAAGGTATGGGAAAGATGCTGACTGCCACATTAATTTTGGGACATAATAAGGAGATTCATGATAAGCTGGTTTGGCAAGACAAATCAGTCCCACCACTAATGAGTCTAGCCAGCTCAATCCAGAGAAATATACAAGAGGTGCATGAGAAAAAGGTCCAGAGGGTGATGGTAGTTGACACACCCGGCAACCCCCAGAGGGGTAAGTTCAGGGGGAGGAACAATTGGGAGCCCAGAAATTTGAAGTGCTACAATTGTGGGAAATGGCCACATTGCAAGAAATTGTCCAGCTCCAAAAAAAGGGGGGCATGATAGCACCTGATGTGGAGGGCTTCCAGTGTTACCAGTCATCTCAGAGTAGGGGGGGGGAATGATGCCTTTGACCACTTGACCCTCTCTGAAATGCCTTTTTTTACTCAGTGGAGTGCCTGGTGGACAGTGGAGCAGCCCGTAGTGTGCTGAAAAGATCTGAAGCCCCAAATTTAAAACTTTCTGGACTAATAGATGCTGTAGGACTGGAGGATAAACCCATCACACTGAGGGAGACTGTGGAGACTCCTGTAAATATAGGTCCAGTCAGCACCTCCCTCTCCTTTGTTCTCAGTGACACTGTCCCTTGCAATTTGCTGAGAAGAGATACACTGATGAAGTTAAAGGCAAATATTCGGTATACGGAGGATGGACCAATTGTGACTACATCTGAGGGATCTGAGGACCATAATACCCTAGAGAGTCTGGTCCCTCTGATGGCAGTTCAGCATCCTCTAGGCCAGGAAATCCCTCCTGACCTGAGGGATGTACCCCAAGAGGTATGGCCTGTTAAAGGTGGACCGGTGGGCCTGATCAAACAGGCAGACCTAGTGGTCATCAAGCTCAGACCTGGAGCTAACTTGCATGGGGTTCCTCAGTGCCCCCTTAGCAAATTGATGGGGTGATAAATCAAATCAAAACCTTGGTGGACCAGGGGATCCTGGTTCCTATAAAATCCCCAGTCAATGCACCCCTATACCCGGTGGTCAAGCATGGGAAACCAGGCCAGTTTCGTGTATGCCAAGACCTACGGGCAGTAAATAAAATTATTCAGGAAGATGCCCCACTCATTCCAAACCCTCACACAATTCTAGGAGAGATTCCACCAGATGCCTCCTGGTTTAGTGTGATTTTTTCAACGTCTTCTTTAGTGTACCTGTACATCCCGACTCCCAGTACCTGTTTGCCTTCACTTTTGAGGGACAGCAGTATACTTGGACTCAGTTGCCACAAGGTATGGTCTCTTCACCGACAGCCACCTCAAAGGAGTAGTGCATCAGTGCAACCGCTTCTCTACTTTCCCACTTGAGTGTTGAAGGATGCAAAGCATCCTCCAGCAAGCTACAATTTTGCCAAGAAAAGGTCATTATTTTGGTGTCCTGTGGGAATATAGAGGCTTCCTGAAATCTAGTGGGAAAGTTGTAAAACATGCAGATCTGAACCAGGACCTTTTGGAGAAGGTAAAATTACCTAAAGCCATAGCCGTTATCAAGTGCCAGGCACATCAGCGAGCAAATGATCCTATCACTATGGGTATCAAACGAGCAGATGAAGCGGCCCGGCAGGCAGCCTTACTGCTTCTCCAAGAGTCCTCAAAAGATACAGAGAGTATGTCAATGGATACTCTGACCCTGCAAAATCAGGCAGGTCCCCAAACACTTGGCAAATGAAGGAAGGCCGGTTGCAAACAAATAAATGATGTGTGGAAACATGAGGATGGTCGATTGTGTGCACTTCCATCCCTGTATGCTATTCTAGCAAATCTGTCCCATCTCCTTTCACATGTTGCTAAAGGGGGAATGATTGCTAGTGTCAATAAATTTTGGTTTGCACCGGGTTTTCCGCAATTTTCACAAGAATGGATATGTTCTCCTCGTAGACAGAGGCGTGGCCTGTTGCCAAGGCAACGTCCACAGTAACAGCAAAGAAATTGATATCTGAAATTGTGTGCAGGTACGGCCTACCTGAAATGGTTGAGTCGGACAGGGGGACAAAATGGCTAAGATCTGTGAGCAAACAAAACTTACATGGGTACAAGCTTTACCAGTAGCTCTTTTTGCAATGAGGCATACCCCAAAGGCATTACATGGACTTTCACCATTTGAGATACTGTTTGGCCGGCCGCCACTAGCAAGCCTTTTCTTTCCACAAGAATTGCATGGACAGTACACTTCTCTTACTGACTACGTTTTTCAGCTTCATAAGCAACTGACTAATTTGCATGGCAAAGTGTTTTCTTCTTTACCAGATCCACAAGACACATCTGTAACCCACCACCTACAACCTGGAGACTGGGTGGTGATAAAAAGACATATAAGAAAACATCTGGAACCCCGATTTGATGTCCCATACCAGGTGCTACTGACCACAGCTACCTCCATTAAGGTAGAAGGAAAGCCTAACTGGTTATACGTTTCTCACTGTAAGAAAACTAACTTTCAGGTCAATGATGCAAACTGGTCCCAAAAGCATGGGGCCTCCCAGGGGAGAAGAGAACTGAATGGACTGTTAAGATACGCTTGTTTTTCTGCCTGCTTGTTTGTGCTTTATATAAGTGTGTGCAAGTGAAAGGAGAAAAACAAAAGAACTCTATATGGCTTCTACATCAGCAGACAGCTAAGGACCTGAACACCACTGACTGTTGGATCTATTCTTATGTTCCTGCAAACCATAAAGGAATCCCTTTGATTGGTATCCCTATATCAATGAACAATCTTAACCTCAGAGATTATAGCTATAATGTTGAAATAGACATAAATCATACTGCTCGCAATGCTCTTTCAGACCTAGGAATATACTGTATTTAGAAATTGCTGGTATAATCTCTCCGCTTACTATGTGTATAGGGCCTATGTACATTAACCACGTGGCCGAACTAAAAGGTCACCTAGTCAACTTAACTAAGGTATACGTTGGAGAAACTAATTGTAAAAATGCTGCCTTAGTGTTTAATATGGAATACAATGAAACGTCATGTGACAAGGTGAATGGTAACTGTAACAATCAATGTTGGTGTGCAAATATGAAAGCTCTTTGTGCCCCTAGGTGTGCTTGTCCTGACCAGATGGATGAGGATAATTGGGATTGTAAGACCCAAGTGCACAATAATATGGTATGGTTTCAGAGCTGGTTCGGAAACCATGGTAAAATAATCCCTAGGGTACTAAAGCAACGGCTATACTATATTTGTGGCAAGAGGGCCTACTCATGGCTACTTATGGGAGCATGGGGGAACTGCACTATAGGAAGAGTTGTACCAGCCATAAGACAACGTGAAAACATCTCTTTTACCAATATGATAGAAACAGGCCCTAGAGAGACTAGATACAAGAGAGAACTGTTTACTGCAGCAGACAAAGCCTGGATGTGGTTCCCTGTCTGGACAGGCTGGGGAATTAAATTAGCAAACAAGTTAAATAAATATGCGAATATTATGGATGGGATAATTAATGAGACCACAAGTGCCATCCATGCTATCAATGAGGAGATGGCCCAAATTAGGAAAGTGACCCTACAAAATAGAATGGCTCTTGATTATTTGTTAGCCATAGAGGGAGGAACTTGTGCTGTTATAGGGGAGGAAAGTTGTACCTGGATTGAGGACTCACATGACCCCATAGAATTGCACATGAATAAAGTAAAAGAATTATAGAAAAAAGCTAGAGACATATCCAAGGAGGGATGGAATCCCTTCTCCTGGATTGGGTCAATTGGTGTATGGTTTAACAATCTGTTATCAGATTTACTTAAACCCATAGTGGTAGTGATAGGATTGATTGTATTTCTTTTGATTGCTTGGAAATTATTAATGTGCTGTATTACTCATTTCAGGAAAAAAGGAATCCGCTCGCTTAATAGGAAGAATGATAACAGCCACAGGGACGACCGTCTGACGGCCTAGCCCAACTGCCCATCACTTCTGAGAGACCCCTCAGTGGTTATAGGAAAAGAGAAAAAGAGAGACTCTGTGTTGGGGCACTCAGTTGTTGTAAGAGTTGAGTGGAAGACATCATCTCTGAAAGAGGGTCCCGCAGATGCACTTTGACAGTTTGGACACCACCCCAGAGGAAGTTTATCCAGAGTGATTTCAACGAGTCAGTCATTTTGATTCCAGCGAATTCACCCAGTGATCTCTGTGCCTTAGTGCACCTCCGGCTGCTGTTATTATTCTTACAGCTAGAGAGGTGTGTGAATGCTTCAATAAAGGTGTGTGAATGCTTAGCTAATTAGCAACCGTGAGGCAGTACTTAGTCAGTTCTTCCTTTTGCTTATACCCTGTCTCAATTGGATTGTCATCCAACAAAACCTGGGGGCATCAGAATACTGGGTGGACCTAATTCGCCCGTGAAAAGCGGCTGCTATAGGACAAGACATTGACCTGCAGATACCAATTGACTGTGGGGTATAGCAACTGAGTCAGGGTATGCCCAGGTGCATCTGTGGCTATATCATTTCCAGTCACAGTCACACCACCTGTATAGCATTACTAGTACTGCCATTGTTACCTTTTAGGTGATGTTTTTATTTATGTGTGATAATAAAATTATCAAAATGGTGAGAAATGTTAAGGAAATTAAGCAATTTCTAACATTCTGCACTGTCTTTTAATATCATTAAATACTTAAAGCAATATTAGTAAAGACATGTTTGTGACAAGGAATGTATGTTTGTGACAAGAAATTGCCTACTTCGCTAAGTCATCCTAGCCTTGCTGAATTTTGTACATCATGTACCCAAGCCAGGACCAGATTGTGTTCTATAAGGAGGAAATGGCCTCAATGCCTGCTCAGATTGGTCCAAACCTTGGGTGGAGGAATTTCTGAAATATGCCATATTAAGGACCTTTGTCTGCCATGTTCTGGGCAGACTGAGCGCTCTTGTTTTATTACTTGTAAGTGCATGCTAACTGTCACTTCATTGTAATCTTGCTCTGCCATTATCAATATAAAATACTGTAACACTGTAGGGGAACAGGGTGCCGTCTCCTGGGGTAGATGGCAGCAAGGAGCAGCTGAGAAATCATACAAGTCCAGTTTTGTGGTGCAACTGGCCACAACCAGTTTTATTAAGCAGAAAATAAAATAAACATCAAAAGAAAATACCTTGCCTGTCCGGCGCTAACTATACACAAGACGTTCCTGACTGTCTCTAAACAAAACACAGAGTTTTCCAGTAAATACTGTATGGCTCACTTGTATAAGGAAGCATGTTTCTCCCACAAAGGTTCTGCAGTTTCTCCCCAGGCAGTCTGCACACACTGATCAGGCTAGCAGCCCTATAACACTTTTACACAGCTGAAAGCCCTGATTAGCCCTCTGTGAGGCCAAAGACCCGAACTGGGCCCAATGTCTGAAACTTGCCCTCTCTCTCTCAGGGCCCTTATCCAGCTTTTCCAACAGACTGAAAAGGTTCTAACAAATCAAAACATTTTCCTGGAAGTTTTCCTTTTTCTACAACATGTAAGACAAGAACCTGGGACAAACATACCTGCCCTCAAACACTATTCCAGAGTTCTTGTCACAATACAAATTTGATAACAGCTGTTAACGTTGTTTTTTATCCACAACAGTACACATGATTTCACTTTCTATTTTATGCCATTTGCTTAATATGCAACATATTAATCTAGAACTATCATTTTTCTGTTTAAATTAGGTTGTATTTCTAAATGACCTACATTGATATGGCCACCTAGTGTCTCTCCTTAGTGCCACTTCATGGACAACTGTTCTTTATGTTTTCTCTGTAATTTCTCACAGCATGTTTAATTTTTATGAACTACTCATCCTGCCCCACTGTAACCTATGTTGTGAGCCTTAGATGGCTTACTCGCCTGGGCAGCCATCTAGGGCATAGGATTATCAAAACACTGTATTATCTATGCAGTGGGTATCAATGGCAGAACTGCCAGAGACAATGGAGTCAGTTGCCGCTGGGCACTAGCCCTGAGGGGGGCACTTCCTCCATTTTCCCCCACTCCATGTCTTGCTACTAGAACAGAGGAGCCACTAAGTGGGGAGAGGATCAGCAGCACTCTTTCTGCTCAATGACCTGTACTCTCTGCTCCTGTCGCGGATGTGACCCTAAAGACAATCTCCGAGGTCGCCATGGAAACCCGGCTTCCAGCGCCCATTCAGAGCAGGAAACCAGCAGCTGAAACAAAAGAAACATAAAACAGACATTACTCATGACATCTGAAAAAACCCACCAAAGACATATATTATATAATATACTAGACCACAGATAATACACACATATAAATGTTATAGATATTACATAATTACAACATATATGGTTAAACCTCCAAAGCATGAATTCCTGATTCATAAACCTATAGCACAGGATACCACAATAAGTTAAACTAATCATACCTATGGAACAGACATCACATAATACTGTTCCAATTATTTTTTTCATTTAGGCCAAGCGGTGCCATGGTGTTCAACCTGAACATCCACCTGGCTTCAGTCAGTAACAGCAATTTACCATGATCACCCCCCCCCCCCCCACAGAGATTCGGGGACGTGATCGATCATGAAACAACGTAATTCAGATAACAGATGGCCCCTTGCGCCCTTTGCTGACCCCATTGCGCAGCTGTAAGAAGTACTGACTGTCGTATAAAAAGTAATTTTTCATTAGTGTTAACTCAAGCAGTCGTAAAAACAAACTATGATTAAACACAGACTCATCAAGAAACTGATGTAGAAATTTTCTCATAGACGCCAAGCCCCCTGCATGAGGGATCGACGTGTATAAGCTAGACACATCAAGACAACATAACAACGTTCCCTTTGGTACTGTTTCAATCTCCATCAATAACTTAATGAAGCTAGTAGTGTCCTTAAGGAAAGACTTTTTTAACAGTAACAGCGGCTGTAGAATAAAGTCCAGTAATTGGGAAGTTGTTTGCAGTAGTGAATCGCGAGCAGAAATAATCGGCCGACCTGGGGGGGTGACCATGCTCGAGTCTGTGTTTAATCATAGTTTGTTTTTACGACTGCTTGAGTTAACACTAATGAAAAATTACTTTTTATATGACAGTCAGTACTTCTTACAGCTGCGCGGCTGCGCAATGGGGTCAGCAGTGGCCCCTGCGTATGCCAATGTGTATATGTTCGACATAGAAGACCAGATGTTTTTGAATAGGCCAGAGGTTAATTGCAATATACTAAAATACACCCGGTACATAGATGATATTTTCATCTTGTGGACCTGGGGTATTGATGCTTTTGAATATTTGATGCTGGAGGTTAACCAGATGGATACAACTATTAAATTCACTTATTCTCACAGTTATGAGGAGATACAGTTTTTAGATGTGAAAGTCCATGTCAGTGAGGGTCGGATTGGGACCACCGTCCATTTTAAGGACGTGGATCGCAACATGTTCCTCCTGGCCGGGAGTCATCATCCATCCACCCTGAAATGGGGACTACCACTGTCCCAGATGATGAGGGTGGCCAGGATTATGAGTGACGCATCAAAAATCCCTGAGGATTTAGATGTGTTAATTAAGAAGTTTAGGGCCCGTGGTTATAACCATGAGGTGTTACTGCAACAAAAGCGACAGGTTTTAGGGATGTCAAGGTCTCAACTACTTGAACCTTCAAAGCGTAATAATGAAAATGTAATCCCTTGGGTGAGCACATTTACGGTAGCAAGCCCTATCATCAATCAAGACACGAAAGCTTTATGGCTGATTGTGAAATCTGATAAGGATCTGGTGTGATTCAAGGAATGTAGACCTGTGGCCGCTTTTAAACGCAGTCGCAATTTGAAGGATAGGCTGGTAAAAACCGACATCTCTGGGAGAGGCATACCTAGACACCCTAATGTGCATTTCAAAAAACCAGGTTGCTATAGTTGCTTTAACTGTGTCACTTGTCAGTATATGTCACCCTGTAAAAGTTTTAAACACCCTCACACTGAGAGAATTTTTGATATTCGCCATGTGCTGACTTGCAAGAGCACGCACGTGGTGTATATAGTTGTCTGTCCCTGTAGTTTATACTAGAGATGAGCGGGTTCGGTTTCTCTGAATCCGAACCCGCCAGAACTTCATGTTTTTTTTCACGGGTCCGAGCGACTCGGATCTTCCCGCCTTGCTCGGTTAACCCGAGCGCGCCCGAACGTCATCATGACGCTGTCGGATTCTCGCGAGGCTCGGATTCTATCGCGAGACTCGGATTCTATATAAGGAGCCGCGCGTCGCCGCCATTTTCACACGTGCATTGAGATTGATAGGGAGAGGACGTGGCTGGCGTCCTCTCCGTTTAGACACTTGATTTACTAATTTTGGGGAGCATTAGGAGTACTCAGTAGTGTACAGTGCAGAGTTTTGCTGATAGTGACCAGTGACCACCACTTTTATTTATAATCCGTTCTCTGCCTGAAAAAAGCGATACACAGCACACAGTGACTCAGTCACATACCATATCTGTGTGCACTGCTCAGGCTCAGGCCAGTGTGCTGCATCATCTATATATATTATATATCTGTCTGACTGCTCAGCTCACACAGCTTATAATTGTGGGGGAGACTGGGGAGCACTACTGCAGTGCCAGTTATAGGTTATAGCAGGAGCCAGGAGTACATAATATTATATTAAAATTAAACAGTGCACACTTTTGCTGCAGGAGTGCCACTGCCAGTGTGACTAGTGACCAGTGACCTGACCACCAGTATATAATATTAGTAGTATACTATCTCTTTATCAACCAGTCTATATTAGCAGCAGACACAGTACAGTGCGGTAGTTCACGGCTGTGGCTACCTCTGTGTCGGCACTCGGCAGCCCGTCCATAATTGTATATACCAGTGACCTAACCGTGGTTTTTTTTTCTTTCTTTATACATACATACTAGTTACGAGTATACTATCTCTTTATCAACCAGTCTATATATTAGCAGCCGCACAGTACAGTGCGGTAGTTCACGGCTGTGGCTACCTCTGTGTCGGCACTCGGCAGCCCGTCCATAATTGTATATACCACCTAACCGTGGTTTTTTTTTCTTTCTTTATACATACATACTAGTTACGAGTATACTATCTCTTTATCAACCAGTCTATATATTAGCAGCAGACACAGTACAGTGCGGTAGTTCACGGCTGTGGCTACCTCTGTGTCGGCACTCGGCAGCCCGTCCATAATTGTATATACCACCTAACCGTGGTTTTTTTTTCTTTCTTTATACATACATACTAGTTACGAGTATACTATCTCTTTATCAACCAGTCTATATATTAGCAGCAGACACAGTACAGTGCGGTAGTTCACGGCTGTGGCTACCTCTGTGTCGGCACTCGGCAGCCCGTCCATAATTGTATATACCACCTAACCGTGGTTTTTTTTTCTTTCTTTATACATACATACTAGTTACGAGTATACTATCTCTTTATCAACCAGTCTATATATTAGCAGCAGACACAGTACAGTGCGGTAGTTCACGGCTGTGGCTACCTCTGTGTCGGCACTCGGCAGCCCGTCCATAATTGTATATACCACCTAACCGTGGTTTTTTTTTCTTTCTTTATACATACATACTAGTTACGAGTATACTATCTCTTTATCAACCAGTCTATATATTAGCAGCAGACACAGTACAGTGCGGTAGTTCACGGCTGTGGCTACCTCTGTGTCGGCACTCGGCAGCCCGTCCATAATTGTATATACCACCTAACCGTGGTTTTTTTTTCTTTCTTTATACATACATACTAGTTACGAGTATACTATCTCTTTATCAACCAGTCTATATATTAGCAGCAGACACAGTACAGTGCGGTAGTTCACGGCTGTGGCTACCTCTGTGTCGGCACTCGGCAGCCCGTCCATAATTGTATATACCACCTAACCGTGGTTTTTTTTTCTTTCTTTATACATACATACTAGTTACGAGTATACTATCTCTTTATCAACCAGTCTATATATTAGCAGCAGACACAGTACAGTGCGGTAGTTCACGGCTGTGGCTACCTCTGTGTCGGCACTCGGCAGCCCGTCCATAATTGTATATACCACCTAACCGTGGTTTTTTTTTCTTTCTTTATACATACATACTAGTTACGAGTATACTATCTCTTTATCAACCAGTCTATATATTAGCAGCAGACACAGTACAGTGCGGTAGTTCACGGCTGTGGCTACCTCTGTGTCGGCACTCGGCAGCCCGTCCATAATTGTATACTAGTATCCAATCCATCCATCTCCATTGTTTACCTGAGGTGCCTTTTAGTTGTGCCTATTAAAATATGGAGAACAAAAATGTTGAGGTTCCAAAATTAGGGAAAGATCAAGATCCACTTCCACCTCGTGCTGAAGCTGCTGCCACTAGTCATGGCCGAGACGATGAAATGCCAGCAACGTCGTCTGCCAAGGCCGATGCCCAATGGCATAGTACAGAGCATGTCAAAACCAAAACACCAAATATCAGTAAAAAAAGGACTCCAAAACCTAAAATAAAATTGTCGGAGGAGAAGCGTAAACTTGCCAATATGCCATTTACCACACGGAGTGGCAAGGAACGGCTGAGGCCCTGGCCTATGTTCATGGCTAGTGGTTCAGCTTCACATGAGGATGGAAGCACTCAGCCTCTCGCTAGAAAACTGAAAAGACTCAAGCTGGCAAAAGCACCGCAAAGAACTGTGCGTTCTTTGAAATCCCAAATCCACAAGGAGAGTCCAATTGTGTCGGTTGCGATGCCTGACCTTCCCAACACTGGACGTGAAGAGCATGCGCCTTCCACCATTTGCACGCCCCCTGCAAGTGCTGGAAGGAGCACCCGCAGTCCAGTTCCTGATAGTCAGATTGAAGATGTCAGTGTTGAAGTACACCAGGATGAGGAGGATATGGGTGTTGCTGGCGCTGGGGAGGAAATTGACCAGGAGGATTCTGATGGTGAGGTGGTTTGTTTAAGTCAGGCACCCGGGGAGACACCTGTTGTCCGTGGGAGGAATATGGCCGTTGACATGCCAGGTGAAAATACCAAAAAAATCAGCTCTTCGGTGTGGAGGTATTTCACCAGAAATGCGGACAACAGGTGTCAAGCCGTGTGTTCCCGTTGTCAAGCTGTAATAAGTAGGGGTAAGGACGTTAACCACCTCGGAACATCCTCCCTTATACGTCACCTGCAGCGCATTCATAATAAGTCAGTGACAAGTTCAAAAACTTTGGGTGACAGCGGAAGCAGTCCACTGACCAGTAAATCCCTTCCTCTTGTAACCAAGCTCACGCAAACCACCCCACCAACTCCCTCAGTGTCAATTTCCTCCTTCCCCAGGAATGCCAATAGTCCTGCAGGCCATGTCACTGGCAAGTCTGACGAGTCCTCTCCTGCCTGGGATTCCTCCGATGCATCCTTGCGTGTAACGCCTACTGCTGCTGGCGCTGCTGTTGTTGCCGCTGGGAGTCGATGGTCATCCCAGAGGGGAAGTCGTAAGCCCACTTGTACTACTTCCAGTAAGCAATTGACTGTTCAACAGTCCTTTGCGAGGAAGATGAAATATCACAGCAGTCATCCTACTGCAAAGCGGATAACTGAGTCCTTGACAACTATGTTGGTGTTAGACGTGCGTCCGGTATCCGCCGTTAGTTCACAGGGAACTAGACAATTTATTGAGGCAGTGTGCCCCCGTTACCAAATACCATCTAGGTTCCACTTCTCTAGGCAGGCGATACCGAGAATGTACACGGACGTCAGAAAAAGACTCACCAGTCTCCTAAAAAATGCAGTTGTACCCAATGTCCACTTAACCACGGACATGTGGACAAGTGGAGCAGGGCAGGGTCAGGACTATATGACTGTGACAGCCCACTGGGTAGATGTATGGACTCCCGCCGCAAGAACAGCAGCGGCGGCACCAGTAGCAGCATCTCGCAAACGCCAACTCTTTCCTAGGCAGGCTACGCTTTGTATCACCGCTTTCCAGAATACGCACACAGCTGAAAACCTCTTACGGCAACTGAGGAAGATCATCGCGGAATGGCTTACCCCAATTGGACTCTCCTGTGGATTTGTGGCATCGGACAACGCCAGCAATATTGTGTGTGCATTAAATATGGGCAAATTCCAGCACGTCCCATGTTTTGCACATACCTTGAATTTGGTGGTGCAGAATTTTTTTAAAAACGACAGGGGCGTGCAAGAGATGCTGTCGGTGGCCAGAAAAATTGCGGGACACTTTCGGCGTACAGGCACCACGTACAGAAGACTGGAGCACCACCAAAAACTACTGAACCTGCCCTGCCATCATCTGAAGCAAGAAGTGGTAACGAGGTGGAATTCAACCCTCTATATGCTTCAGAGGTTGGAGGAGCAGCAAAAGGCCATTCAAGCCTATACAATTGAGCACGATATAGGAGATGGAATGCACCTGTCTCAAGTGCAGTGGAGAATGATTTCAACGTTGTGCAAGGTTCTGATGCCCTTTGAACTTGCCACACGTGAAGTCAGTTCAGACACTGCCAGCCTGAGTCAGGTCATTCCCCTCATCAGGCTTTTGCAGAAGAAGCTGGAGGCATTGAAGAAGGAGCTAAAAGGGAGCGATTCCGCTAGGCATGTGGGACTTGTGGATGCAGCCCTTAATTCGCTTAACAAGGATTCACGGGTGGTCAATCTGTTGAAATCAGAGCACTACATTTTGGCCACCGTGCTCGATCCTAGATTTAAAGCCTACCTTGGATCTCTCTTTCCGGCAGACACAGGTCTGCTGGGGTTGAAAGACCTGCTGGTGACAAAATTGTCAAGTCAAGCAGAACGCGACCTGTCAACATCTCCTCCTTCACATTCTCCCGCAACTGGGGGTGCGAGGAAAAGGCTCAGAATTCCGAGCCCACCCGCTGGCGGTGATGCAGGGCAGTCTGGAGCGACTGCTGATGCTGACATCTGGTCCGGACTGAAGGACCTGACAACGATTATGGACATGTCGTCTACTGTCACTGCATATGATTCTCTCAACATTGATAGAATGGTGGAGGATTATATGAGTGACCGCATCCAAGTAGGCACGTCACACAGTCCGTACTTATACTGGCAGGAAAAAGAGGCAATTTGGAGGCCCTTGCACAAACTGGCTTTATTCTACCTAAGTTGCCCTCCCACAAGTGTGTACTCCGAAAGAGTGTTTAGTGCCGCCGCTCACCTTGTCAGCAATCGGCGTACGAGGTTACATCCAGAAAATGTGGAGAAGATGATGTTCATTAAAATGAATTATAATCAATTCCTCCGCGGAGACATTGACCAGCAGCAATTGCCTCCACAAAGTACACAGGGAGCTGAGATGGTGGATTCCAGTGGGGACGAATTGATAATCTGTGAGGAGGGGGATGTACACGGTGATATATCGGAGGGTGAAGATGAGGTGGACATCTTGCCTCTGTAGAGCCAGTTTGTGCAAGGAGAGATTAATTGCTTCTTTTTTGGGGGGGGTCCAAACCAACCCGTCATATCAGTCACAGTCGTGTGGCAGACCCTGTCACTGAAATGATGGGTTGGTTAAAGTGTGCATGTCCTGTTTTGTTTATACAACATAAGGGTGGGTGGGAGGGCCCAAGGACAATTCCATCTTGCACCTCTTTTTTCTTTTCTTTTTCTTTGCATCATGTGCTGATTGGGGAGGGTTTTTTTGGAAGGGACATCCTGCGTGACACTGCAGTGCCACTCCTAGATGGGCCCGGTGTTTGTGACGGCCACTAGGGTCGCTAATCTTACTCACACAGTCAGCTACCTCATTGCGCCTCTTTTTTTCTTTGCGTCATGTGCTGTTTGGGGAGGGTTTTTTGGAAGGGACATCCTGCGTGACACTGCAGTGCCACTCCTAGATGGGCCCGGTGTTTGTGTCGGCCACTAGGGTCGCTAATCTTACTCACACAGCTACCTCATTGCGCCTCTTTTTTTCTTTGCGTCATGTGCTGTTTGGGGAGGGTTTTTTGGAAGGGCCATCCTGCGTGACACTGCAGTGCCACTCCTAGATGGGCCCGGTGTTTGTGTCGGCCACTAGGGTCGCTAATCTTACTCACACAGCTACCTCATTGCGCCTCTTTTTTTCTTTGCGTCATGTGCTGTTTGGGGAGGGTTTTTTGGAAGGGACATCCTGCGTGACACTGCAGTGCCACTCCTAGATGGGCCCGGTGTTTGTGTCGGCCACTAGGGTCGCTTATCTTACTCACACAGCGACCTCGGTGCAAATTTTAGGACTAAAAATAATATTGTGAGGTGTGAGGTATTCAGAATAGACTGAAAATGAGTGTAAATTATGGTTTTTGAGGTTAATAATACTTTGGGATCAAAATGACCCCCAAATTCTATGATTTAAGCTGTTTTTTAGTGTTTTTGGAAAAAAACACCCGAATCCAAAACACACCCGAATCCGACAAAAAAAATTCGGTGAGGTTTTGCCAAAACGCGTTCGAACCCAAAACACGGCCGCGGAACCGAACCCAAAACCAAAACACAAAACCCGAAAAATTTCAGGCGCTCATCTCTAGTTTATACTACGTGGGACAGACTACACGTAGTTTTAGAGAGAGTATGGCTCTCCATCGCTCCAGCATTGATTTATCACTATCAGGTAAAACTATTGATCAACCGGTAGCACGGCACTTTAAAGCAAAGGGCCATCTGTTATCTGAATTACGTTGTTTCATGATCGATCACGTCCCCGAATCTCTGTGGGGGGGGGGGGGGGGGGGGGGGATCGTGGTAAATCGCTGTTATTGACTGAAGCCAGGTGGATGTTCAGGTTGAACACCATGGCACCGCTTGGCCTAAATGAAAAAATTAATTGGAACAGTATTATGTGATGTCTGTTCTATAGGTATGATTAGTTTAACTTATTGTGGTATCCTGTGCTATAGGTTTATGAATCAGGAATTCATGCTTTGGAGGTTTAACCATATATGTTGTAATTATGTAATATCTATAAGATTTATATGTGTGGATTATCTGTGGTCTTACAGATCTAGTATATTATATAATATATGTCTTGGGTGGGTTTTATCAGATGTCATGAGTAATGTCTGTTTTATGTTTCTTATGTTTCAGCTGCTGGTTTCCTGCTCTGAATGGGCGCTGGAAGCCGGGTTTCCATGGCGACCTCGGGGATGGAACGCAAACCGGGGTGCCACCATGGCAACGACCGGTAGTATCCACCCGAAAGTGCGTTGCCATGGCTGGATCCGGACTTCAGGTGTGGCCAGGTGCAGTAACCGGCGCTGATCGGTGGGGTACTTGAGGGGGTAAGTGTTTTGTGTGTCATTTGATCTGGTGTTGTCTGGAGGAAGGAGCTTAGCTCCGAAACGTCACAATAAATGGACCAGCGTTTTTGCTTGTAATAAACCCTAAGAGTGCCGTTTGTACCGACGTCGGAATGCTATATATATATATATATATATATATATATATATATAAGCGCTGCGGAATATGTGTGCGCTATATAAGTAACTGGTAATAAATAAATAAATAAATATATAGTGTCGGACTGGGGTATGAACGGCCCAATGCAGTGGTAGGGGCCTATGTGTAGAGGTGTTGCCAGTTGCCACATAGATTCGGATAACTATTAGAGAGTGCATGGTTTGGGCCTCTTAATAAATATATATATATATATATATATATATATAGGAAATACTGATAGCGCATGCAATGTACCAGATTAATAACACCAATACACTGTAGAAAATACACCGTAGTCCTGAGCAGTATGAGGTAACATATGTATTATGTGTAATTCAAGTGGAACCTGATACTTAGAGGAGGAGGTGGGGGCCCCAGACAGTGGAGCCCACCGGGGGTTTCCACTGTAACCTCTCTGGGCCAGTCCGACCCTGTGTATATTAGAGATGTGCACCGGACATTTTTCGGGTTTTGTGTTTTGGTTTTGGATTCGGTTCCGCGGCCGTGTTTTGGATTCGGACGCATTTTGGCAAAACCTCCCTGAAAATTTTTTGTCGGATTCGGGTGTTTTTTTTCAAAACCCCCTCAAAAACAGCTTAAATCATAGAATTTGGGGGTCATTTTGATCCCATAGTATTATTAACCTCAATAACCATAATTTCCACTCATTTCCAGTCTATTCTGAACACCTCACACCTCACAATATTATTTTTAGTCCTAAAATTTGCACCGAGGTTGCTGGATGACTAAGCTAAGCGACCCAAGTGGCCGGCACAAACACCTGGCCCATCTAGGAGTGGCACTGCAGTATCAGACAGGATGGCACTTAAACAAATTGGCCCCAAACATCACATGATGCAAAGATAAATTAAAGAAAAAAGAGGTGCAAGATGGAATTGTCCTTGGGCCCTCCCTCCCACACTTATGTTGTATAAACAGGACATGCACACTTTAACAAACCCATCATTTCAGTGACAGGGTCTGCCACACGACTGTGACTGAAATGACTGGTTGGTTTGGGCCCCCACCAAATAAGAAGCAATCAATCTCTCCTTGCACAAACTGGCTCTACAGAGGCAAGATGTCCACCTCCTCCTCATCGTCCAATTCCTCACCCCTTTCACTGTGTACATCCCCCTCCTCACAGATTATTAATTCGTCCCCACTGGAATCCACCATCTCAGGTCCCTGTGTACTTTCTGGAGGCAATTGCTGGTTAATGTCTCCACGGAGGAATTGATTATAATTAATTTTGATAAACATCATCTTCTCCACATTTTCTGGAAGTAACCTCGTACGCTGATTGCTGACAAGGTGACCGGCTGCACTAAACACTCTTTCGGAGTACACACTGGAGGGGGGGCAACTTAGGTAAAATAAAGCCAGTTTGTGCAAGGGCCTCCAAATTGCCTATTTTTCCTGGCAGTATACGTACGGACTGTCTGACGTGCCTACTTGGTTGCGGTCACTAATATAATCCTCGACCATTCTTTCAATGGTGACAGAATCATATGCAGTGACAGTAGACGACATGTCAGTAATTGTTGGCAGGTCCTTCAGTCCGGACCAGATGTCAGCACTCGCTCCAGACTGCCCTGCATCACCGTCAGCGGGTAGGCTCGGAAATCTTAGCCTTTTCCTCGCAGCCCCAGTTGCGGGAGAATGTGAAGGAGGAGTTGTTGGCGGGTCACGTTCCGCTTGACTTGACAAGTGTCTCACCAGCAGGTCTTTGCACCTCTGCAGACTTGTGTCTGCCGGAAAAAGAGATACAACGTAGGTTTTAAATCTAGGATCGAGCACGGTGGCCAAAATGTAGTGCTCTGATTTCATCAGATTGACCACCCTGGTTAAGCGAATTAAGGGCTCCATCGTGCCTAGCGGAATCGCTCTGTTTTAGCTCCTCCTTCAATCTCTCCAGCTTCTTCTGCAAAAGCCTGATGAGGGGAATGACCTGACTCAAGCTGGCAGTGTCTGAACTGACTTCACGTGTGGCAAGTTCAAAGGGTTGCAGAACCTTGCACAAACGTTGAAATCATTCACCACTGCGCTTGAGTCAGGTGCATTCCCCCTCCTTTGCCTATATCGTAGGTAGCTGCATAGGCTTGAATGGCCTTTTGCTGCTCCTCCATCCTCTGAAGCATATAGAGGGTTGAATTCCACCTCGTTACCACCTCTTGCTTCAGATGATGGCGGGGCAAGTTCAGGAGTGTTTGCTGGTGCTCCAGTCTTCGGCATGCGGTGGCTGAATGCCGAAAGTGGCCCGCAATTCTTCGGGCCACCGACAGCATCTCTTGCACGCCCCTGTCATTTTAAAAAAAATTCTGCACCACCAAATTCAATGTATGGGTAAAACATGGGACGTGCTGGAATTTGCCCACATGTAATGCACGCACAATATTGGCGGCGTTGTCCGATGTCACAAATCCCCAGGAGAGTCCAATTGGGGTAAGCCATTCTGCGATGATGTTCCTCAGGTTCCGTAAGAGGTTGTCAGCTGTGTGCCTCTTATGAAAAGCGGTGATACAAAGCATAGCCTGCCTAGGAACGAGTTGGGGTTTGTGAGATGCTGCTACTGGTGCCACCGCTGCTGTTCTTGCTGCGAGAGGCAATACATCTACCCAGTGGGCTGTCACAGTCATATAGTCCTGAGTCTGCCCTGCTCCACTTGTCCACATGTCTGTGGTTAAGTGGACATTGGGTACAACTGCATTTTTTAGGACACTGGTGACTCTTTTTCTGACGTCTGTGTACATTCTCGGTATCGCCTGCCTAGAGAAATGGAACCTAGATGGTATTTGGTACCGGGGACACAGTACCTCAAACAATTCTCTAATTCCCTGTGAATTAACGGTGGATACCGGACACACGTTTAACACCACCGCAGCTGCCAAGACCCGAGTTATCCGCTTTGCAGCAGGATGACTGCTGTGATATTTCATCTTCCTCGCAAAGGACTGTTGGACAGTCAATTGCTTACTGGAAGTAGTACAAGTGGTCTTCCGACTTCCCCTCTGGGATGACGATCGACTCCCAGCAGCAACAACAGCAGCACCAGCAGCAGTAGGCGTTACACTCAAGGATGCATCGGAGGAATCCCAGGCAGGAGAGGACTCGTCAGACTTGCCAGTGACATGGCCTGCAGGACTATTGTTTTTCATGTCTAATGAGGAAATTGACACTGAGGGAGTTGGTGGTGTGGTTTGCAGGAGCTTGGTTACAAGAGGAAAGGATTTAGTTGTCAGTGGACTGTTTCCACTGTCAACCAAAGTTTTTGAACTTGTCAATGACTTCTGATGAATGCGCTCCAGGTGACGTATAAGGGAGGAGGTTCCTAGGTGGTTAACGTCCTTACCCCTACTTATTACAGCTTGACAAAGGCAACACACGGCTTGACACTTGTTGTCCGCATTTCTGTTAAAATATTTCCACACCGAAGAGGTGATTTTTTTTTTTATTTGACCAGGCATGTCAATGGCCATATTCGTCCCACGGACAACAGGTGTCTCCCCGGGTGCCTGACTTAAACAAACCACTTCACCATCAGAATCCTCCTTGTCAATTTCCTCCTTAGCGCCAGCAACACCCATATCCTCATCCTGGTGTACTTCAACAGTGACATCTTCAATTTGACTATCAGGAACTGGACTGCGGGTGCTCCTTCCAGCACTTGCAGGGGGCGTGCAAATGGTGGAAGGCACCACCTCTCCCCGTCCAGTGTTGGGAACATCAGGCATCGCAACCGACACAATTGGACTCTCCTTGGGGATTTGTGATTTAGAAGGACGTACAGTTCTTTGCTGTGCTTTTGCCAGCTTAAGTCTTTTCATTTTTCTAGCGGGACGTTGATGGCATTTCATCGTCTCGGCCACGACTAGTGGCAGCAGCTTCAGCACGAGGTGGAAGTGGATCTTGATCTTTCCCTATTTTACCCTCCACATTTTTTCTCTCCATTTTTTAATTTGTGGGATTATATGCCAGTAATATATCAATAGCAATGGCCTACTGTACTGTACTATATATGTATACTGCACTGTAATATTAGAAGCTATACAAAAGTATATTTATTATTGTATATATCAGTACAGAGCGGTGTAACTGTGGCACATGTGTCCTGACAAGCAGTATAGAAGCTATAGAATAGTATATATATTACTGGATATATATATATATATATATATATATATATATCAGTACAGAGCAGTGTAACTGTGAAACATGTGTCCTGGAGCAGACAAACAATTTGGTAGTTGCTCAATCATACCTGGAGATAATTATATATGGAAGGGGGAGGGGTCACAGACAAACAACAGACAGAGAGGAGGGGGGTGCAAATCCCCACCCCTAAATTCCTTTCCGCACACTAAAAAAATTACCTGTAACCATCCCTGAACCTATCTGGTAATAAAATTCAGAGAATTAGTCACAAATGTTTGCAAACACATGTTTAGCTGCTGGCCACGTCACGGCTTCTCCAATACAGCAGACCTAACCTACATAATAGCAGTGCCCACATAGGGCCATGTAATTTGTCACAGTAGGCCTCATGATAAAGGCTATTACTAAAACACTTCCAGACAGAGAGCCAACTTACCCAGGATCCACCCCCAGGATCTCCCATTGGCACTACAAGGAACAGCATGCCTTCCAAATGCTGCTCCCATTCAATGCCTCTTGCACACAAGCAGACAAACAATTTGGCAGTTGCTCAATCATACCTGGAGATAATTATATATCAGGTGCTGGAAGGGGGAGGGGTCACAGACAAACAACAGACAGAGAGGAGGGGGGTGCAAATCCCCACCCCTAAATTCCTTTCCGCACACTAAAAAAATTACCTGAAACCATCCCTGAACCTATCTGGTAATAAAATTCAGAGAATTAGTCACAAATGTTTGCAAACACATGTTTAGCTGCTGGCCACGTCACGGCTTCTCCAATACAGCAGTCCTAACCTACATAATAGCAGTGCCCACATAGGGCCATGTAATTTGTCACAGTAGGCCTCATGATAAAGGCTATTACTAAAACACTTCCAGACAGAGAGCCAACTTACCCAGGACCCACCCCCAGGATCTCCCATTGGCACTACAAGGAACAGCATGCCTTCCAAATGCTGCTCCCATTCAATGCCTCTTGCACACAAGCAGACAAACAATTTGGCAGTTGCTCAATCATACCTGGAGATAATTATATATCAGGTGCTGGAAGGGGTCACAGACAAACAACAGACAGAGAGGAGGGGGGTGCAAATCCCCACCCCTAAATTCCTTTCCGCACACTAAAAAATTTTTGGGGGGGATTTGCACCCCCCTCCTCTCTGTCTGTTGTTTGTCTGTGACCCCTCCCCCTTCCAGCACCTGATATATAATTATCTCCAGGTATGATTGAGCAACTGCCAAATTGTTTGTCTGCTTGTGTGCAAGAGGCATTGAATGGGAGCAGCATTTGGAAGGCATGCTGTTCCTTGTAGTGCCAATGGGAGATCCTGGGGGTGGCTCCTGGGTAAGTTGGCTCTCTGTCTGGAAGTGTTTTAGTAATAGCCTTTATCATGAGGCCTACTGTGACAAATTACATGGCCCTATGTGGGCACTGCTATTATGTAGGTTAGGACTGCTGTATTGGAGAAGCCGTGACGTGGCCAGCAGGTAAACATGTGTTTGCAAACATTTGTGACTAATTCTCTGAATTTTATTACCAGAGAGGTTCAGGGATGGTTACAGGTAATAATTTTTTTAGTATGCGGAAAGGAATTTAGGGGTGGGGATTTGCACCCCCCTCCTCTCTGTCTGTTAAACATGTGTCCTGACAAGCAGTATAGAAGCTATAGAATAGTATATATATTATTACTGTATATATATATATCAGTACAGAGCGATGTAACTGTGAAACATGTGTCCTGACAAGCAGTATAGAAGCTGTAGAATAGTATATATATTACTGTATATCAGTACAGAGTGGTGTAACTGTGACACACGTGTCCTGACAAGCAGTATAGAAGCTGTAGAATAGTATATATATTACTGTTTATATCAGTACAGAGTGGTGTAACTGTGACACACGTGTCCTGACAAGCAGTATAGAAGCTATAGAATAGTATATATATTACTGTATATATATATATATCAGTGCAGAGCGGTGTAACTGTGAAACATGTGTCCTGACAAGCAGTATAGAAGCTATAGAATAGTATATATATTACTGTATATACAGTATATATCAGTACAGAGCGGTGTAACTGTGACACATGTGTCCTGACAAGCAGTATAGAAGCTATAAAATAGTATATATATTACTGTATATACAGTATATATCAGTACAGAGCGGTGTAACTGTGACACATGTGTCCTGACAAGCAGTATAGAAGCTATAAAATAGTATATATATTATTACTGTATATATATATCAGTACAGAGCGGTGTAACTGTGAAACATGTGTCCTGACAAGCAGTATAGAAGCTATAGAATAGTATATACATTACTGTATATACACTATACAGTATATATCAGTACAGAGCGGTGTAACTGTGACACATGTGTCCTGACAAGCAGTATAGAAGCTATAAAATAGTATATATATTACTGTATATACAGTATATATCAGTACAGAGCGGTGTAACTGTGACACGTGTCCTGACAAGCAGTATAGAAGCTATAGAATAGTACAGGTTGAGTATCCCTTATCCAAAATGCTTGGGACCAGAAGTATTTTGGATATCAGATTTTTCCGTATTTTGGAATAATTGCATACCATAATGAGATATCATGGTGATGGGACCCAAGTCTAAGCACAGAATGCATTCATGTCTCATATACACCTTATACACACAGCCTGAAGGTCATTTTAGCCAACATTTTTAATAACTTTGTGCATTAAACAAAGTGTGTGAATATTCACACAATTCATTTATGTTTCATATACACCTTATACACACAGCCTGAAGGTCATTTAATACAATATATTTAATAACTCTGTGCATTAAACAAAGTTTGTGTACATTGAACCATCAGAAAACAAAGGTTTCACTATCTCACTCTCACTCAAAAAAGTCCGTATTTCGGAATATTCCGTATTTCGGAATATGTGGATATGGGATACTCAACCTGTATATATATTACATTTACTGTATATATATATATATATATATATATCAGTACAGAGCGGTATAACTGTGACACATGTGTCCTGACAAGCAGTATAGAAGCTATAGAATAGTATATATTATTATACTGGTGGTCCCCAGTCCCCACAATGCAGTTCACTGAGCACAGAGATTTGCAGCACACTGAGCACAGATATGGAGCGTTTTCAGGCAGAGAACGTAGATATTTTCAGCACATTGAGCACAGATTATTTGCAGCACACTGAGCACAGATATTTTCAGCACACTGAGCACAGATTACGGAGCTTTTCAGGGGAGAGAACGCTGCCACGTCCTCTCCGTTCAATCTCCAATGCACGAGTGAAAATGGTGGCGATGCGCGGCTCCTTATATAGAATACGAATCTCGCGAGAATCCGACAGCGGGATGATGACGTTCGGGCGCGTTCTGGTTAACAGAGCAAGACGGGAAGATCCGAGGCTGCCTCGGAACCGTGTAAAATGGGTGAAGTTCGGGGGGGTTCGGATCTCAACGAACCGAACCCGCTCATCTCTAGTGTATATATATATATATATATATATATATATAGTGTGTGTGCGCGTATGTAGAGAATCCACACTCACATCTATAAGCTATTATCCTTTCGGAGTGCTCCACTAGACTAACCATGTTGAATCATGGTCCCAAATAATAATTGTATAGCTAGATTATTCAGCAAGAGGGCACCCACCATTGTAAAAACTTTATATTTATAAAGTCATAATTACCACCATTTACAGCTGACTACTGTGCTGTGCTGATAATTATTTTATGCTGTGGTCTTGATAATGACCCTACAGGGGCCAAAACGTAGACCTATACAGTAAATGGGGGTAATTATGACTGAATAAAGATAATGTTTTTAGAATGGTGAGTGCCCTCCTGCTGGATAATATATATATGTGTATATACTGTATATATATATATATATATATATATAGGAAAGGGATGGGGGATAGCGACCACCGGTGTCTATAATAAATTCCAAAATATTTATTACAAGTTTACAAGACTTTTTTTTTTAAATGGGATAAAAAGTAAATACACATTATGTAAAAAGATATAAAGTGCAAGATATTAAAAGAAGGTTCTTATCTGAGTCAGAGGTCAGCAATGATGACCAACGCATTTCGTCATACAGACTTCATCAACGGGTTTTGCTGTTGTCCGGGTAATAAAGGTGCTGCTGCAGCCCAGTGGAAGGCTTCAGAACCTCCCTGAGCTGCATAAAATCTGAGCATCTCATCGGTGCCTAAACTGATAGAGCAGCTGAGCAGCCTGTAGTCTGTGACTACGGTTGTGCAGAGGCAGGTTTTATATTATAGATGTGTGGCGGGCACTTTTCATGTTTTGGTTTTACTTCTGGTTCCATCCTTGTATTTTGGATCTGGATTGGTTTTGCCAAAACCACCCATTTCGTGTTTTGGGTTTGGTTTTGGATCTGGATGATTTTTGAAAAAACATTAAAACAGCTAAAATCACAGAATTTGGGGGTAATTTTGATCCTACGGTACTATTAACCTCAATAACATTATTTTCCACTCATTTCCAGTCTATTCTGAACACCTCACACCTCACAATATTGTTTTAAGGCCATAAGGTTGCACCGAGGTGGCTGTATGACTAAGCTAAGCGACACAAGTGTACGGCACAAACACCTGGCCCATCTAGGAGTGGCACTGCAGTGGCAGACAGGATGGCAGATTTAAAAAATAGGCCCCAAACAGCACATCAGGCAAAGATGAAAAAGATGTGCAATGAGGTAGCTATATGACTAAGCTAAGCGACACGAGTGTGCGGCACAAACACCTGGCCCATCTAGGAGTGGCACTGCAGTTGCAGACAGTATGGCACTTAAAAAAACTAGGCCCCAAACAGCACATCATGCAAAGAGGTAAAAGAGGCGCAATAAGGTAGCTGTATGACTAAGCTAAGCGACACAAGTGTGCGGCACAAACAACATGGGACGTGCTAGAATTTGCCCAGATGTAATACATGCACACTATTGGTGGCACAGGAGAGCGTACCCCTAAACCACACACACACACACACACACACACACACACACACACACACACACACACACACACACACACACGGCAAAGCCTGAAAAAATTAATTTGGACAATAATAACCCTTTTATTTGGAGCTATTATAATAATATGCAGCACAGGTGAGTTTACCCCTACACCACACAGGGCAAACCCTGTAAAAATTATTTGGATAATAATATAAGTAATGTATATAACCCTTTTATTTGGAGTAAATAATATACAGTACAGGACACCACCACTGGATTTATGGCAGCACAAGACACCACCACTGGACTGATGCAGCACAAGACAGCACAACTGGACTGGACTTATACGGCAGTACCCCTGGAGTTGTACGGCAGTGTCAGACAGGATGGCACTTTAAAAAACTAGTCCCCAAACAGCACATGATGCAAAGAAGAAAAAGAGGTGCAAGATGGAATTGTCCTTGGGCCCTCCCACCCACCCTTATGTTGGATAAACAGGACATACACACTTTAACAAACCAATAATTTCAGAGACAGGGTCTGCCACACGACTGTGGCTGAAATGACCGGTTTGTTTGGGCCCCCACCAAAAGATAAGCTCCTCCGCCGATCTCTGATAAGGTTACCGGAGTACACACTGGAGGGGGGGGGGGCAACTTAGGTAAAATAAAGCCAGTTTGTGCAAGGGCATCCAAATTGCCTCTTTTTCCTGCCAGTATACATGTCCGGGTAACATGCCTACTTGGATGCTGTCACTCATATACTGTAATCCTCCACCATTCTTTCAATGGTGACAGAATCATATACAGTGACAGTAGACATGTCAGCACTCGCTCCTACTGCCCTGCATCACTGCCAGCGGGTGGGCAAGGAAATCTTATCCTTTTCCTCACAGTCCCAGTTGCAGGAGAAAGTGAAGGAGGAGCTGTTGACTGATCACGTTCCGCTTTAGTTGACAATTTTCTCACCAGCAGGTCTTTGAACCTCTTGTGTCTACTGGAAAGAGAGATACAACGTGGGCTTTAAACCTAGGATCGAGCTCGGTGGGCAAAATGTAGTGCTCAGATTTTAACAGATTGACCACCCTTGAATCCTGGCAAAGCGAATGAAGGGCTCCATCCACAAGTCCCACATACTTTGCGGAATCGATCCGTCTTAGCTGCTCCTTCAATTTCTCCAGCTGCTTCTGCAAAAGCCTGATGAGGGGAATGACCTGACTCAAGCTGGCAGTGTCTGCACTGACTTCACGTGTGGCAAGTTCGAAGGGTTGGAGAACTTTTCACAAGATGGAAATCATTCTCCACTGCGCTTGAGTCAGGTGCATTCCCCCTCCTTTGCCTATATCGTAGGTGGATGTATAGGCTTGAATGGACTTTTGCTGCTCCTCCATCCCCTGAAGCATATAGAGTGTTGAATTCCACCTCGTTACCACCTCTTACTTCAGGTGATGGCAGGGCAGGTTCAGGAGTGTTTGCTGGCACTCCAGTCTTTGGCACGCGGTGGCTGAATACCGAAAGTGGCCCGCAATTTTATGGGCCACCGACAGCTTCTCCTGCACGCCCCTGTCATTTAAAAAAAAATTATGCACCACCAAATTAATTGTATGTGCAAAACATGGGACTTGCTGGAATTTGGCCAGATGTAATGCACGAACAATATTGGTGGCGTTGTCCGATATCACAAATCCCCAGGAGAGTCAAATTGGGGTAAGTCATTGTTTGATGATGTCCCTCAATTTCCGTAAGAGGTTGTCAGTGGTGTGCCTCTTACGGAAATCGGTGATACATAGCGTAGCCTGCCTAGAAACGAGTTTGCATTTGTGAGATGCTGCTACTGGTTCCACTGCTGTTGTTCCTGCGGGAGGCAATACATCTACCCAGCGGGCTGTCACAGTCATATAGTCCTTAGTCTGCCCTGTTTCACTTGTCCACATGTCTGTGGTTAAGTGAACAGTGGGTACAACTGCTTTTTTTAGGACACTGAGGACACTTTTTCTGACGTCTCTGTACATTCTCGTTATCACCTCCCTAGTGAAGTGCAACCTAGATGGAATTTGGTACCAGGGACACACTAGCGCCATCAATTCTCTAAGTCCCACTGAACTAATTGTGGATACCGGATGCACGTCTAACACCAAACATAGATGTCAAGGCCTCATTTATCCACTTTGCAACAGGATGACTGCTGTCATATTTCATCTTCCTCACAAAGGACTGTTGGACAGTCAATTGCTTACTGGAAGTGGTACAAGTGGTCTTCCGACTTCCCCTCTGGGATGACGATCGACTCCCAGCAGCAACAACAGCAGCGGCAGCAACAGCAGCAGTAGGCGTACCACTCAAGGATCCTCCGGAGGAATCCCGGTTAGGAGAGCACTCCTCAATCTTGCCAGTGACATGGCCTGCAGGACTGCTGAAGTTCCTGACTGAGGAGGAAGTTGACGGTGAGGGAGTTGATGGTGTGGCTTGCAGGAGGTTGGGTACAAGAGGAAGAAGGGATTTAGGTGTCAGTGGACTGCTTCCGCTCTTACCCAAAGTTTCACAACTTAACACTGACTTCTGATGAATGCGCAGCAGGTGACATATAAGGGAGGAGGTTCCTAGGTGGTTAACGTCCTTACCCCTACTTATTACGGATTGACAGAGGCAACACACGGCTTGACACCTGTTGTCTGGATTTGTGGAGAAATAATTCCACACTGAAGAGGTGGCTATTTTTGTATTTTGCCCAGGCATTACAATGGGCTTATTCATCCCATGGACAACAGGTGTCTCCACCGGTGCCTGATTTAAACAAACCACATCACCATCAGAATCCTCATTGTCAACTTCCTCCTCAGCGCCAGCAACACCCATATCCTCATCCTTGTGTACTTCAACAGTGACATCTTCAATTTGAATATCAGAAATTGGACTGTTGGGTGCTCCTTCCAGTACTTGCAGAGGGCGTGCAAATGGTGGAAGTAGCCAACTCTTCCCATCCAGTGTTGGTCAGGCATTGCAACCATCGACACACTTGGACTCTCCTTGGGGATTTGTGATACCATCTTAGAACGCACAGTTCTTTGCTGTGCTTTTGCCAGCTTAACTCTTATTATTTTTCTAGCGGGAGGATGAGGGCTTCCATCGTCATGTGAAGCTGAACCACTAGTCATGAACATAGGCCAGGGCCTTAGCCGTTCATTGCCACTCTGTGTCGTAAATGGCATATTGGCAAGTTTATGTTTCTCCTCAGACCATTTTAATTTATGTTTTTGGGTCTTTTTACTGAACTTTGGCTTTTTGGATTTTACATGCCCTCTACTATCACATTAGACATCGGACTTGGTAGACGTTGATGGCATTTCATCGTCTATGTCATGACTAGTGGCAATAGGAGGAAGTGGTTCTTGATCTTTCCCTATTTTATCCTCCAAATTCTTGTTCTCCATTATTTTTCTGGAGTTATATAACAATGGGGGTCATTCCGAGTTGATCGCTAGCTGCCGTTGTTCGCTGCGCAGCGATCAGTGAAAAAAAAGGCTAATCTGCGCATGCGTATGAACCGTAATGCACACGCGTGATGCACGGGTACAAAGAGCATTGTGGTTTTGCACAGGTTCTAGCGAAACTTTCAGTCGCACAGCCGAGCGCAGGAAGATTGACATGAAGTGGGCGTTTCTGGGTGTCTACCGAAAATTTTCAGGGAGTGCTTAGAAAACGCAGGCATGTCGGGGAAAACACAGGCATGGTTGGGCGAATGCTGGGTGGGTGTGTGACATCAAATGCCGCCCCTCCGTCGTTAGAATCAACGCACATGAAGAGTAACTACAGGGCTGGTCTTGTTTTGCACAAAATGATTTTGCAGGCGCTCTGCTGCACAAGCGTTCACACTTATACAAAGTAAATAAAATACACTCCCCGGTGGGCGGCGACAATGCGTTTTCATGGCTGATAAATGTAGCTAGCGAGCGATCAATTCGGAATGACCCCCAATATGTGGTATAGGAGAGCGTACCTCTACTCCACACAGGGCAAACCCTGTGAAAATTATTTGGATTAAATATTAATAACCCCTTTATTTGGAGTAAATAATATACAGTACAGGACAGCAACACTGAACTTATATAGCAGCACCACTGGACTGGATTTATACAGCAGTACCACTGGAATTATACGGCAGTATCACTGGAATTATACGGCAGTACCACTGGACTTATTTGGCAGGACCACTGGACTTATACGGCAGTACCACCGGACTGGATTTATACGGCAGTATCCCCTGACATATGCCAGTACCACTGGAACTATACGGCAGTATCACTGGTCTGGTTTTATATGGCAGTACCACTGAATTTATACAGCAGTACCATTGGATTTATACGGCAGTATCACTGGACATATACGGCAGTACCACTGGACATATACAGCATACAGGGACACCACCACTGGACTGATGCCGGATAACACAGAACCCCTGCAATGGACTGGACTTACACAGCAGCACTGGCCATATGGCAGCAGAGGACACCACCACTGTGACTGGACTGATGCAGCACAAGACACTGCCATTGTACTGATGCAGGACAACACAGCACCACTGCAATGGACTGGACTTATACAGCAGCACTGGACATATGGCTGCAGATGACACAACCACTATGGCTGGACTGATGCAGCGCAATATACCACCATTGAACTGATGCAGGCCAACACAGCACCACTGCAATGGACTGGACTTATACAGCAGCACTGGACATATGGCAGCAGAGGACACAACCACTGTGACTGGACTGATGCAGCACAAGACACTACCACTGAACTGATGCAGGACACTGAGGACGGAGACACGTCCTCTCTCTACACTCTCCAATGCCGGAGTGAAAATGGCGTCGTCGCGCAGCTCCTTATATGGAATCCAAACCCAGCGAGAATCCGACAGCGGGATGATGACATTTTGCCTCGTTCTGGTTTCCGAGTAATGCAGGAAAACCCGAGCCTGACTCGGATCCGGGCTCGGGCAGTGAAGTCCGGTAGGGTTCGGTTCTCAGGGAACCGAACCCGCTCGTCTCTATTTTATATATATATATATATGTGTGTGTGTGTGTGTGTGTGTGTGTGTGTATAAAGCCAGCCTACCAGCTCCCGATATTTAAATGAGCCTTTGAAGAAGTCAGCTGTGACGAAACGCGTTGGGCTCCCTGTGGTGACTCCCTTGCCTATTTTAAAAGCTAAGTTAGAAGTCCTTACCTTTTACTAAGACCTTTTATGCTCATATGATTTTATTAATATTTTGAAGTACATTTTATGTTGTGATTCGCTTTTATGTGATATTAAAGCTTGTTTGTATTTTTATATATTTTTTTGCTTTTAAATCTATTTTTAACGGTTGCATTTTAAACAACACCAGTCGCCGGTACCCTTATTCCCCCACTTTTATATATATGTGTGTGTGTGTGTGTGTGTGTGTGTGTGTGTGTGTGTGTGTGTGTGTGTGTATAAAGCCAGCCTACCAGCTCCCGATATTTAAATGAGCCTTCAGCTGCCATGCAACCCATGTCAGCCCTCCCAGATTATTGTGTTCCCTTCATTAAACTCCGCATTGTGCAAGCGAGGGCTAGAAATGCCAGAGGGGGCGGGGCCTGCATGAGTGCACGATAGCCGTCCTACTGAGCGGTAGAGCGGCGCAGTGTGAGTAGAGCCAGTGTCAGGGGAATAACCAGCGGAAAAGCTGGTCTACTGACAGCGGTTCACCATACAGTGAAGTACATGTACCTGCAGCTGGGGCTTTGCTTCACTGCGGCTGGCCCCGCCCACCACACTCAGAGTGGGCTCGTGGATCAGCCCAGCCTTCCTGTCCCTGCTCCTCGTTTATCACTGGATGTGGCAGCCCTGTGCTGCCTCCCCACCACACTGTCGTAGGGGCCAGCTTCCTGCTTTTCGCAAGAAGGATCAGCAATGCTACAGTAAGTGGGTGTAGTATGTACTGGGGGTAATATGGGGGAGGGGGCTGTGTATTAAGTAATGTAATGTGGTGCTGTGTGTAATATGAGGGGAGGGGGGTTGCATATAAAACAATATATATAGTGCTATGTTTACTGAATGTATTATGGAGGAGGGGGGCTGTGTATTAAGTAATTCAATGTGGTGCTGTGTGTAATATGAGGGGAGGGGGGTTGTATATAAAACAATATATATAGTGCTATGTTTACTGGATGTATTATGAAGGATGGGGCTTGTATTATGTAACATGGTGCTGTGTGTACTGTATGTATTATGGGGGAGGGGCTTGTCTATGTGATTTGGTGCTGTGTGTAATATGGGGTTGTGTATAATACAATGTATACAGTATGGTGGTGAGTGTACTGGGTGTAATATGAGGGGAGGGGTGTTTGTGTATAACACTATACTGTATATGGCGCTGTGTGTACTGGGAGTAATATGAAGGGGGGTTGTGTATAATACAATATAAATGATGCTGTGTGTACTGGGTGCAGAGCCAGTGGAACCCGCTCAGCAAAGGGATGCAAAGCAGGTAGGCGCCAGGCAGGAGGCGCTCTGCCTGCTCTGCATCCCGGTGCTGTGTGCTGCAGGCTGTCGCTGTGCCTATCACTGTACAAGCAGTGGCAGCTGACAGCCTGGATACCGGCTCTTCTAGTGATGGGTAGTTCATGAATGATTAGTTCAAAATTAACTAATCTTCAAAGTGAACTAGTTCGTTCAGTTGACAGCTTTGGCAAAGATTAGTTCATCAGGAAGGAGGAGTCAGACACACAGAATAGAGCCAGCAGCTGCATTAGGCTTCTCACTGTCTCATTCACTTCACTGGATTTTCACTTCCTGAATCTGATGCTGTAAAATGAAAGTTAAAAGTACAACACAGCCCAGCAATACAGATCTAATAAAAAAAATAGCATCTGCACTGCCTGGCCAAAGTCTGTGTGTCTGTGAGTGAGCATGTGTGGTCATGCTGCTTACCTTTCTGTGATATAATCACTGTCCTATTAGTCCAGATGTCCAAACACTTGCTGCTACTTCTGGTACTACTGGCTTCTGTGCATACTGCTGTGCTTAATCTTCTGCTGGGTGTTGTGTAGGTGCAGCTGCAGCAGCACTGTTGTTATTCAGCTCTCACTCAGCAATACTCATGAGTCAGTACATCTCTGCTGCCACAGGGGTCACTGCTGTGCTCAGACATGGAGTGGACTCACTCTGTGGAGCTGATTGAGTTACATTGTCCTGACGACTCATGAGTCATTCTCCTTGCAAGTAGTTCAGTAGTTCAGTGGTTCATTACAGTTCACTGATCAGTTCACTGACTCAATGACTCATATAGCCATACGAGTCAGTGCAGTACTTTTACCCTACCATGTGTGGCACTGCTGTGCTCAGGCATATGCTATGGAGCTGATACTGAACTGCATATAGCCATCATTAATTCACCTAGCATATTAGGTGGTCACAAGGTACACTGTCACTCCCAATCAGCCAAAGACACAGTTCTGAGTACTGCATTCTATCCGGTAGGGCAGGCATTCCCAACCGCGGTCCTCAAGGCACACCAACAGTGCAGGTTTTCGTGATATCCAGGCTTGAACGCAGGTGACTTAATTAGTACCTTAGTTATTTTGATTTAACCATCTGTGCTGAAGCCTGGATATCACTAAAACCTGCACTGTTGGTGTGCCTTGAGGACCGTGGTTTGGAATGCCCGCTGTAGGGTCTGATTACTCTACACAAGACATAGGGGGATATGTATGTTTGTCTGATGAACCTTCAGATTTTAAATAATTAAAATATGATGGTACATATACTTAGGTAGTTCTATAGAAGTGGAGATGTTGCCCATAGCAACCAATCAGTGTGTGTGTGTGTGTGTGTGTGTGTGTGTGTGAGAGAGAGAGAGAGAGTGAATACTGAATACTCATGAGTCAGTTTACCTCAGCTGCCACAGGGGCAGGGGCGTGCGGTGAGCTAAATGGCTCAAGAGGCACTGGCTAACCCCAGAGCCAGATTTACATGTAATAATGAGCCAAAGGGAACATCTGGGCATTATACACAGGTGCAGCATTTATAAACTCCTGGAAATCTGGTGAGTTTTGATTAGAGATGTGTGGAAAGGATACACAGGTGAGGCACTGCCTCACCTGCCATAGACTTTTTATTCCAGAGTTTGGGCTATAAAAATTATTAGAATAATGCAAAGAAGATATTTCAAACAAATTATTAGTATTTTTCATATACTTTATTCAGTCAAAACTCTGGTTTAAACGTAAGTATACCAGGAAAGGTTCTGCCTCACATGCCTCACCCCACCGCACGTCACTGCACAGGGGTCACTGCTGTGCTCATGGAGTCAGTGGACTCTGTGAAGCTGATTGAACTGCATTGTCCTGACGACTCATGAGTCACTCTCCTTGCAAGTAGTTCAGTAGTTCAGTGATTCATTACAGATCACTGATCAGTTCACTGACTCAATGACTCATACAGCCATTCGAGTCAGTACAGTACTTCTAAGCTACCATGTGTGGCACTGCTGTGCTCAGGCATATGCATTGTATGGAGCTGATACTGAACTGCATATAGCCATGATTCATTCCCCCAGTATATTAGGTGACAAGCTACAGAGCTGTCTTAACAGCAGTGTAGGCCCCTGGGCACAGCAATGCACTGGGGCCCCTACCCACCCATCATTGGTAGGGGTGGGGGTGCTATCAGCGGCAGCTTTGATGTCCCGTGGGGGTTAGGGGGGTTCTATCTTTTGCTCAGCATTTAGGACCTGGAGAAATAATTTCTGCTAATTACACCTTTACTGCACAGATGGGGCGGGAAGGAGAACACTAACCTGTAGAAGGGGACATTGTGCTGAATGAAGGGGCCCCGGTACATGACTTCCAGGGTGGTAGGGGGTGTTTAATGCACAGGGGAGGGGTGGATAGTGGAGTGGGCTTAATATTCATCATTTTCCGGGGGTCAGGACAGCTTGCTTTAATGCAGATATCTCCAGTTCCTGGAAATAGATTTCTTAGCTTTAATGTGATAAAAAAAACCTAGGGAGTCCCACCTTTCAGGAGGTACTGGGGACTTGGGGATCAGACTTCAGGAACCAGAGCAATCCACCAACAAATATATAAAACTGCATATTAGGTGTGTGGAGCTGGAGCAGGGACCAGCTGCTTGAAGGCTGATATCTCTGGTTCTGGGCTTAGTAGAGACAAGCTGCCATTGTCCACTGA